>NW_012119077.1:57569-58919 GCF_000951035.1 Colobus angolensis palliatus | reverse complement strand
TATAGCAGCATGATATATAATCCTTTGGGTATATACCCAGTAATGAGATGGCTGGGTCAAATAGTATTTCTAGTTCTAGATCTTTGAGGAATGGCCACACTGTCTTCCACACTGGTTGAACTATTTTACAGTCCTGCCAACAGTGTAAAAGTATTCCTATCTCTCCAGGTCCTCCCCAGCACCTGTTGTTTCCTGACTTTTTAATGATCACCATTGTAACTGGTGTGAGATGGTATCTCATTGTGGTTTTGATTTGCATTTCTCTGATGGCCTGTGATGATGAACATTTTTTCATGTGTCTGTTGGCTGCATAAATGTCTTCTTTTGAGAAATGTCTCTTCATATACGTTGCCCACTTTTTGATGAGGTTGTTTGATTTTTTTCTTGTAAATTTGTTTAAGTTCTTTGTAGATTCTGGATATTAGCCCTTTGTCAGATGGGTAGATTGTGAAAGTTTTCTCCAATTCTGTAGGTTGCCTGTTCACTCTGACAGTAGTTTCTTTTGCTATGCAAAAGCTCTTTAGTTTAATTAGATACCATTTGTCAATTTTGGCTTTTGTTGCCTTTGCTTTCAGTGTTTTAGTCATGAAGTCCTTGCCCATACGTATGTCCTGAATGGTATTGCCTAGGTTTTCTTCTAGGGTTTGTATAGTTTTAGGTCTTACATTTAAGTCTTTAATCCATCTTGAATTAATTTTTGTTTAAGGTGTAAGGAAGGGATCCAGTTTCAACTTTCTACATATAGCTAGCCAGTTTTCCCAGCACCATTTATTAAATAGGGAATCCTTTCCCCATTTCTTGTTTTTGTCAGGTCTGTCAAAGATCAGATGGTTGTAGACGTGTGGCATATTTCTGAGACCTCTGTTCTGTTCCATTGGTCTAATCTCTGTTTTTGTACCAGTACCATGCTGTTTTGGATACTGTAGCCTTGTAGTGTAGTTTGAAGTCAGGTAGCATGATGGCTCCAGCTTTGTTTTTTGCTTGGGATTGTCTTGGCAATGCAGGCTCTTTTTTGGTTCTGTATGAACTTTAAAGTAGCTTTTTCCAATTTTGTGAAGAAAGTCATTGGTGGCTTCCTGATGATGGCATTGAATCTATAAATTACCTTGGGCAGTATGGCAATTTTCATGATATTGATTGTTCCTATCCATGAGTATGGAATATTCTTCCATTTGTTTGTGTCCTCTTTTATTTTGTTGAGCAGTGGTTTGTAGTTCTCCTTGAAGAAGTCCTTCACATCCCTTTGTAAGTTGGATTCCTAGGTGTTTTATTCTCTTTGAAGCAATTATGAATGGGAGTTCACTCATGATTTGGCTCTCTGTCTGTTAAACTTTTAGCAGAAAGAAAGTA
>NW_012119077.1:49174-56959 GCF_000951035.1 Colobus angolensis palliatus | reverse complement strand
GGATCCAGCAGCACATCAAAAAGCTTTTCCACCATGATCAAGTGGGCTTCATCCCTGGGATGCAAGTCTGGTTCAACATTCTTGCCTTCTGCTAGCTTTTGAATGTATTTGCTCTTGCTTCTCTAGTTCTTTCAATTGTGATGTTAGGGTGTCAGTTTTAGATCTTTCCTGCTTTCCCTTGTGGTCATTTAGTGCTATAAATTTCCTTCTACACACTGCTTTAAATGTGTCCTAGAGATTCTGGCATGTTGTGTCTCTGTTCTCATTGTTTTCAAAGAAGATCTTTTTTTCTGCCTTCATTTCATTATTTACCTAGTGTCATTCAGGAGCAGGTTGTTCAGTTTCCATATAGTTGAGTGGTTTTGATTGAGTTTCTTAATCCTGAGTTCTAGTTTGATTGCACTGTGGTCTGAGAAACAGTTTGTTATAATTTCTGTTCTTTTACATTTCTGGAGGACAGCTTTACTTCCAACTATATGGTCAATTTTGGAATAAGTGTGATGTGGTGCTGAGAAGAAAGAATATTCTGTTGATTTGGGGTGGAGCATTCTGTAGATATCTATTAGGTCTGCTTGGTGCAGAGCTGAGGTCAATTCCTGGATATCCTTGTTAACTTTCTGTTTTGTTGATCTGCCTAATGTTGACAGTGGGGTGTTAAAGTCTCCCATTATTATTGTGTATGAGTCTAAGTCTCTTTGTAGGTCTCCAAGGACTATGAATCTGCATGCTCCTGTGTTGGGTGCATATATAGTTAGGATCGTTAGCTCTTCTTTTTGAGTTGATCCCTTTATGTAATAGCCTTCTTTACCTTTTTTGATATTTGTTTGTTTAAAGTTCGCTTTATCAGATACTAGGATTGCAACCCCTGATTTTGTTTTGTTTTCCATTTACTTGGTAGATCTTCTTCCATCCCTTTATTTTGAGCCTATATGTGTCTCTGCACCTGAGATGGGTCTCCTGAAACAGCACATTGATGGGTCTTGACTCTTTATCCAATTTGCCAGTCTGTCTCTTTTAATTGGAGCATTTAGCCCATTTACCTTTAAGGTTAGTATTGTTATGTGTAATTTGACCCTGTCATTATCTGTTAGCTGGTTATTTTGCTCATTATTTGATGCAGTTTCTTACTTGCATTGATGGTCTTTATATTTTGGCATGTTTTTGCAGTGCCTGGTACAGGTTATTCCTTTCCATGTTTAGCGTTTCCTTCATGAGCTCTTGTAAGGTAGGCCTGGTGGTGACAAAATCTCTCAGCATTTGTTTTTCTGTAGAGGATTTTATTTTTCCTTCACTTAGAGATCTGCTGTTAGTTTGATGGGTTTCTCTTTGTGGGTAACCCAACCTTTGTTTTTGGCTGCCCTTAACATTTTTTCTTTCATTTCAACTATGATGAATATGACAATTATGTGTGTTGGAGTTGCTCTTCTTGAGAAGTATCTTTGTTGCATTGTCTGTATTTCCTGAATTTGAATGTTGGCCTGCCTCCTAGGTTGAGGAAGTTCTCCTGGATAATATCCTATAGAGTTTTTCCACTTGGTTCCATTCTCCCTGTCACTTTCAGGTACACTAATCATATGTAGATTTGATCTTTTCACATAGTCCCCGTATTTCTTGGAGGCTTTGTTCATTTCTTTTCACTCTTTTTTCTCTAAACTTCTCACTTCATTTCATTAATTTGATCTTCAATCACTGATACCCTCTCTTCCCTTGATCAAATTGGCTACTGAAGCTTGTGCATGCATCACGTAGTTCTCGTGTCATAGTTTTCAACTTCATCAGGTCATTTAAGGACTTCTCTACACTGTTTATTCTAGTTAGCCATGTGTCTAATCTTTTTTCAAGGTTTTTAGTTTCTTTGTGATGGGTTCGAGCTCCTTTAGCTTGGAGAAGTTTTTTATTACTGATCGTCTGAAGCCTTCTTCTCTCAACTCATCAAAGTCATTTTCCACCCAGCTTTCTTCTGTTGCTGGTAAGCAGCTGAATTCTTTTGGAGGAGAAGAGGCTCTCTGATTTTTAGAATTTTCAGCTGTTCTGCTCTGGTTTCTCCCCATCTTTGTGGTTTTATCTATGTTTGGTCTTTGATGATGATGACATACAGATTGGGTTTTGGTGTGGATGTCCTTTCTGTTTGTTAGTTTTCCTTCTAACAGTCAGGATCCTCAGCTGCAGGTCTGTTGGAGTTTGTTGGAGGTCCACTCCAGATCCTGTTTGCCTGGGTATCACCAGTGGAGGTGCAGAACAGCAAATATTGCAGAATGGCAGATGTTGCTGTCTGATCCTTCCTCTGGAAGCTTCATCTCAGAGGGGTACATGGCCGTATGAGGTGTCAGTCAGCCCCTACTGGGAGGTGCCTCCCAGTTAGACTACTCAGTGGTCAGGGACACACCTGAGAAGGCAGTCTGTCCGTTCTCAGATCTCAAACTCTGTGCTGGGAGAACCATTACTCTTTTCAAAGCTGTCATACAGCGACATTTAAGTCTGCAGAAGTTTCTGCTGCCTTTTGTTCAGCTATGCCCTGCCCCCAGAGGTGTAGTCTACAGAGGCAGGTGGGCCCCCTTGAGCTGTAGTGGGCTCCACCCAGTTCGAAATTTCCACCTGCTTTGTTTACCTCCTCAAGCCTCAGCAATGGTGGACACCCCTCCCCCAGCCATGCTGCCACCTTGCAGTTCAATCTCAGACTGCTGTTCTAGCAGTGAGCAAGTCTCCATGGGCATAGGACCCTCTGAGCCAGGAGCGGGATATAATCTCCTGGTGTGCCCTTCATTAAAGCCATTGGAAAAGTGCAGTATTAGGGTGGAAGTGTCTTGATTTTCCAGGTACCATCTGTCACAGCTTCCCTTTGATATGAAAGGAATTCCCTGATCCCTTGTGCTTCCCAGGTGAGGCAATGCCCTGCCCTGCTCCTTGAGCTGCACCCACTGTCTGACAAGCCCCAGTGAGATGAACCTGGTACCTTAGTTGGTAATGCAGAAATCACCCATCTTTTGCATCGCTCACACTGGGAGCTGCAGACCAGAGCTGTTCCTATTCAGCCATCTTGGAACCTCTCACCCTTCTTTGTCTCTTTTGATCTTTGTTGGTTTAAAATCTGCTTTACCAGAGAGTAGGATTGCAACCCCTCTTTTTTTGTTTGTTTGTTTGTTTGTTTTTTGTTTGCTTTCCATTTGCTTTGTAGATCTTCCTCCATCCCTTTATTTTGATCCTATGTGTGTCTCTGCATGTGAGATGGGTCTTCTGAATATAGCACACTAATCCATCTTGACTCTTTATCCAATTTGCTAGCCTGTGTCTTTTAATTGGGACATTTAGCCCATTTAAATTTAAGGTTAATATTGTTATATGTGAATTTGGTCCTGTCATTATGATGTTAGCTGGCTATTTTGCCCATTTATTGATGCAGTTTCTTCATAACATTGATGGTCTTTACCATTTGGCATGGTTTTGCAGTGGTTGGCACTAGTTGTTCTTTCCATGTTTAGTGCTGTCAGGAGCTCTTGCAAGGCAGGCCTGGTGGTGACAAAATCTCTCAGAATTTGCTTGTCTGTAAAGGATTTTAATTCTCCTTCACTTATGAAGCTTAGTTTGGCAGGATATGAAGGATATAGGCTGAGCTGTGTTGGGCCCCACCCAGTTCAAGCTTCCCAGCCACTTTGTTTACCTACTCAAGCCTCAGGAATGGCCAACTACCCTCCACCAGCCAGGCTGCAGCCTTGCAGGTTGATCTCAGACTGCTGGGCTAGCAGTGAGCATGGCTCCACTGGTGTGGGACCAGCTGAGCCCTGCACCAGAGGGAATCTCCTCATCTGCCAAGTTCCTAAGACCGGGGGAAAAGTGCAGTATTTGGGCAGAAGTGTACCCTTTTTCCAGGTACAATCTGTCACGGCTTCCCTTGGCTTAGAAATGGAAAAATCCTGACCCCTTGCACTTTCGGGATGAGACAATGCCTCATCCTGCTTCAGCTCACCCTCCGTGGACTGCACCCACTGTCCAACCAGTCCCAATGAGATGAACCAGGTACCTCAGTTGGAAATGCAGAAATCACTTGTCTTCTACGTCGATCAAGCTGGGAGCTACAGACCAGAGCTGTTCCAATTTGACCATCCTGGAATGCAGTTCACTATGGGTTTCTATGGCTAGGTTTTAGAAAAGCTAATGTACATAAACAAGGTGACAATGTATTATCCAAAGCAAGGCACACTTAACAGTGAAAAGTACATGACTCGTATTTTGCTAAGACATAGGCACAAACTAGGACTATCCAGCATAAGCTGGGCTATGGCTATAGGACACAGAATGGAAATGCATGGTAATTTTCCCAAAGCCAGATGCTTCCTTTCTATCAAAAACTAAATAAAATAGGTTTCCTGGTTCTATTGACCTTTTCACTACTCCATATTCTATACAAAATTTGTCTTTACTATAAAGGTATAATTTTTCATAGCATTATATAGAGAAATGATTAGCCATTTTAAAAAATAATGAAATATTTTTTCTTAGACATTCAACATATAGATTTCAATTTGAGATTAATTTATGCTACTTATATGTTTAATAGCCATGTGTTTCTTACTTAAACTTTGAAAATATAAATTTCTAAATTTAAAAAAGACACTCTTCAGAAATTCTCTCACCCATTACAACTGTCCTGATAGTACAAATATAATACTAAAAATTCAATGTAAACTTAATTTTGCTTCTAGTGTGGCATACTTGTGTATCACATGAACATAATTAAATTCTTTTCTACTGGATCTAAATTATAAGAGAATGAAGGCTGACAATTTCAGTGGATGTTTTTAGTTTTTATCATCTTTATTACTCCTACAACATGCTAATAGTTTTACTGTAGTGTCAGGTGGAAATTTTTTCTATCTTTGAGGAGTAATGATTCTTATTATATTTCTCTGTCAATTGAGTTCTTGACTAAAGAATCAGTTGCACTGGGTGTGGTGGCTCATGCCTGCATTTCCAACACTTTGGCGGGTGGATCACCTGAAGCTGGGAGTTCAAGACCAGCCTGACCAACATGGAGAAACCTCATCACTAATAAAAATACAAAATTATCCAGGCATGGTGGCATATGCCTGCAATCCCAGCTACCCAGGAGGCTGAGGCAGAAGAATGCCTTGAACCCAGTAGGTGGAGATTGCAGTGAGCCGAGGTTGTGCCATTGCACTCCAGCCTAGGCAACAAAATCAAAACTCCATCTCAAAAATATAAATTAATTAAAGAATCAGTTGCAAGGAAGAGATGATCATAGTACAGCATTCCCTTTAGCTTTGTCCAAAGGTGAAGCATTTATTATCACGTATAAACTAAATACCCTTGTGTATTATATAATATCTTCCACATTTTCTGATAATAATGTATTTATTGTTAATTTATCCTAAAGTGAAAATTAATAAAAAAATAGGAATACACCTGCAATTTATCAGTCTATCACATGAAGTGAAATTTCTCAGGTAGACAGGAAGATAACAGCTATTGTAGCAAAAATGAAAGTGCCATCATGTATCCAAACTATAAATGACATCCACTTTGCAATTTAGTATTTCTTTTTCTTAGTTATTATCTTTCACGAAATTCATTTGGCATATACATTACACGCAAAGTTAAGCAATAAAGTGATTTTGTTAACACGATAAAGTGAGACTTCCTTACTGCATTTGAATAAGCTTGATAAGTATATTGAAGGAAAAGATAAAGTATAAGGGGTTTTACTTTTTTTAACTACTCATACTTAGTCTGAGATATCTTCCTTAAACTTCTTCCTTAGTCTGGGATATCTTCTTTAAACTTCTTCGTTAGGTTTTTTCAATAATTTCCTATTATTCATAAATTTAAAGTCATTCATGCACACATACTAAATTTTACACAAGTCTAGGTTGACCTTATAGAGTTGTTTTTGAAATATCTGTCTTATCCTTCTCATTATTCTCATCTCCTTCTAACCCTCTGTGTAAACCAAATTAATAATATGTGTATTCCTATGTTTTTCTATGCTTCTACATAAATCTATAGATTTTAATGAGAATATTTGTCACAATTTTGCAAAAAATGTGTTTGATACATTCTTATGCATCTTACATTTCTCTCTTCACAATACTTTTGATAATACCCTTAAAGTCTACTGTTTGAGCTTAAATAATTCTAATTGCTGCATATTATCTGATGGCATGAATATTACACAATTTGATAAACCATCACAAATAATGATAAGCTAGTATATTACTCCTACAAAAATGCAGTAGTAAACTTCCTTATATGTTTGTCTTTTCGTTCTAGGGCTTGGAGAGATAGATTTCTAGAGTTCAGTTTGCCAAGATGTAGGTAAAATAATTTGAAACTTTAATATATTTTTTTCCAGATTGATTTTCAAAGTATTTGTAATTTCACACTCTGCAACACTCTATGTATGAAAATACTGTTTTCCTGCTCTGCCAGCTGGCAAAAGTTGTCTGTCTCTTTTTAATATTTTCCAGTCTGATGGATGTAAAACTATGCCATGTTACCTGATTTGGCATTCATCTTATTATTAGTGAATTAAACTATTTTTTTCACATTTTCTAACTATTTGATATGCTCTTCTCACAATTTCTTCTTTAAAATCTTGGTCTATTTGTGTACTGGTTGCTTTTCTTTTCCTTGTCAATCTGTATGATCTAAGAGCTCTTTGTGTATTCTGGAATTTAGGCTCTTACCATTTAAATAATTTCTATACCGAAACACACACACACACACACACACACACACACACACACACGCAAATATGTATATGATTTTCCTACATAGATATGCTTACATATATTTTTGTTTCTAGTATTCCAGTTTTGGTTAGTAATGTTTTCTGTGTTCCAGACTGCGTGAGTATTGATTTAAATTTTTTAACGATGTACATTTTTATCAGCCTTAATATCTTTCATTTATAGTGTAATAAGGGACAAAACTTCATTTTCCCCTTGACGTATAGTCATTTGGGCCTAACTATTTGACACAAAATGCTTCTGTTTTTCACTGAATTAAATGACCACTTTTCATACAATACATTCAAGATCTATTTCTGCATGCTGTATTGTGTGGCTCTGCTCCACTCATCTATTTCAATGCCAGTGCCACATGGATCTCATTATGATTATATTAATAGTGTAACATCATAATGACAACTTATCAGTCTTATTTTTATAAAAATGTCTTCTTAGATATTATAATGCATTACTTTGCCATCTGAATGTGAAAGTTATCTTATCCAGGGTGGAGAAATTATTTTAAAGACTTAAATGTAATTGAAGAATTCATATCTGTAGGACACTGGCTTCATATATAAGGATATATGTCTTATAATTGGTTTAGAACCTTTTATATGTTTCACTAAGATTTTAAATAAGATTCCTATATCTTTCATCTTATACATTTCTAAGATTTTAGAGTTTATGAATATTATGAATGGAATTTTTCCCAATTTTTATTACTGGGAGTATATTGATGACATAATAATAATTGACTTTATATGTAAATATTGTATGCAACCAAACTATCAACTTATGTTTTAAAATATTTTCTGAAAGCTTTTTGCTGAAATCTCTGAGGTTTTATAAGAATTCAAACATAAAATAATTCAATAGTAAGAAAGCAGGCCAGGCATTGAAGCACACGCCTGTAATCCCAGCACTTTGGGAGGCCGAGGCTGGTGGATAACTTGAGGTCAGGAGGTCAAGACCAGCCTGACCAACATGGTGAAACCCCGTCTCTACTAAAAATACAAGAATTAGCCGGGTGAGCCCGTAG
>NW_012119077.1:21949-49124 GCF_000951035.1 Colobus angolensis palliatus | reverse complement strand
AGAATGAGACTCTGTCTAAAAAAAAAAAAAAAAAGAAAAAGAAAAAAAGAAAGAATAAAGAAAGCAACTAGAGTTGCTTCTTTTTCCCCAATGTTTATGCTGCTTATTTAGTTTTCTTTTTTAATGCATCTGTTGGAGTTTCCAAGACATCATTAAACAAATACAGGTGACAGCTGGTATCCCTGGCTAGCCCATGATTTTAATTAAAACGTGTTTAAGATTTTACATTGGTATATTTTTATTAATTTATTTTAAATAACATAATCTTTTTATAGTTTTCTTCTATTATTTATGTTTAGAATGAGACTCTGTCTAAAAAAAAAAAAAAAAAGAAAAAGAATAAAAGAAAGAAAAAAGAAAGCAACTAGAGTTGCTTCTTTTTCCCCAATGTTTATGCTGCTTATTTAGTTTTCTTTTTTAATGCATCTGTTGGAGTTTCCAAGACATTATTAAACAAATACAGGTGACAGCTGGTATCCCTGGCTAGCCCATGATTTTAATTAAAATGTGTTTAACATTTTACATTGGTATATTTTTATTAATTTATTTTAAATAACATAATCTTTTTATAGTTTTCTTCTATTATTTATGTTTAGTGTCTTATTTATGATAGTGACTAGATGTTATCAAATGTCTGTTCCATGTATATGTGTGTGTATATATATATATGTATATATATATATATAATTTACTTTTTCTTTTTTTTGAGAGATAGTTTCACTCTTGTCACCCAGGCTTGAGTGCAATGGCATGATCTCAACTCACTGCAACCTCCACCTCCTGGGTTCAAGGGATTCTCCTGTCCTAGCCTCCTGAGTAGCTAGGATTACAGGTGTGCACCACCACATCCAGCTAATTTTGTATTTGTAGTAGAGATGAGGTTTTGTCATGTTGACCAGGCTGGTCTTGAACTCCTGACCTCAAGTGATCTGCTTGCATGCCTCACCCTTCCAAAGTTCTGGGATTATAGGCGTAAGCCACTGCTCTCAGCCTCGTTCCATATTTTTATGTTTATTCTTATGCTTTTTTCCCCTTTAGATGCTGATGTAATTGACTATACAGACAGATATACTTGTATTGAAATCACACTTTCATTTCTGAAATTAAATCTATTTGGCCATATTGTATTATTCTTGATATATTGTTGAGTTATGTTGCTAATATTCAGAATTTTTACATGTATTTTCACAAGTAATAAAAAGCACATTTATGATGTTAGCAAACTATATTTAACAATTTGTTATTTTACAATATATCTTAAACTAATTTACAGTAATAAAGTATTTTGACACTCACTTTTACTGAGACTGCAATAACCAACAGCATTTCAACAATCACCAAAATAAAGACATTTAAAATTCATTGATTTTGTGCTTAGTAATTCCTTTAGCATATAACCCCAGGACCCATTTACTTCAAGCCACAGAAATGTAGATTCCCTAAATTTCCAAAATAAAACCTCTGTAAAGTGTTCAGAGGCAAATTAGCTAAAGAAATGAATATAATCATAAATTACTTTATCAATGACCTGAGGAAAAACAGCTTAGCTGTAATGTGATTTTAAAGGTGCTGGGAAGCAATCCCGTTCCCCAATACTTAATCCTCAATGGGTAGTGCCTTATTCAGTCAAGGGTCCCCACACCCCTGTTCTAGCACCATAGCTGCCATCCATTCTGATTGGAAAACTACTATGCTCTACCACTATTGTTAATATTTTGAAGATTTTCTCTGGTTATAAACAGTTATTTTCTGAAAGTAAGGTTTAATGAAGAACAAAAAAGAGAGCAGAAATTCATTGAATATATTTTAATCTAAAAGAGTATGGATTATAAGGCCAGAAGTAGATTAGGAAAGTGTGGAAAACGAATACCTAAGTTAATGGTGACCAACAGAAGATGTTCCTTAGGACTTGCTTTTGCTCACATCTACATTTCCTAGCATGCCCTTCCCATCGTTACTCTACGAAAGCATGTGAGAGAGGCCTCTATCCGTGAACTAAGGGAGATACTTCAGATGGTCCGTAAAGGAAGTTTCTGACACCTGGCCATATGTTGGCTGTTAGGATTCATCTCACAACCCTAAAATATTTATTCTCCCTTACCCATGAGATAGAATGTCCAGAGCTACAATTTTCAAATACCATGTGTGTGTGTGTGTGTGTGTATGTGTGTGTGTGCATGTGTGTGTGTTTATATATAAAATACATTTCTATATTTATATATATGTTTATATATGTCTATATAAAAATATATATTACATATAGACACATGAAAATAAATAATACATAAAAATATATATTTATGTAATACATTTTATATAATACTTATATAAATAATATACAGACACATATCTCTTAATACATAATACATACTACATATATAAATACATATATATTTATATAACACATATATAAATCTAGATATATATCTATAAATAGATATATAAAAATCTTTCAAGACACTAATTTCTATCCAATTAGAAAATTAACATGAATGTATTTTGTCCTTGCAAAAATATGTGATGACTTATTTACTCAAGATGAGCTTTACTGTTTTTTTATTTGACAGTATCATAAGAACCTTAAAAGATAACATTCGTCAAAGATGTCAATAATATTGAATTCATTTAATAATTTCAATACTTCAATCATTCTACAGTAACATCCCAGAATCCTGCTATTATGAGTCTTGATTTAAGCTGGCTTTTACTCTTTGGAAAAGTAAGGTTGGTTGGCCCAAAGATTGATACAATCAAGGATTCTGGTGGAAATATTAAACTTTCATTCCTCAGATAAATATTTGAGATATTGCCAAGGAGAAGTAAGTGGTAGCTTGTGCTGCATTGAATGTAAAATTCTAAAAGCATCTCTGGTATAGGAAGGGTCCAGACAGAACACTTTGAGCTATCTAAAAACCCTATCACCTCAGGATGAGTAATCAGACAGAGTGAAAATAAAAACATGCCATTTGTAAAATGAAAAAAAAGATTACAGCCCGCTTTTTTTATTCCTTTAATTTGGGCAAAACTGACAAACAAAAAATATGGATCTTCCTTAATCAGCAATGCAGACTCTTTGGCCTTTAGGGCCACAGTTCCTTACAGGTTAATAGATTTTTTGACAACAAAAGAGAGGCTGAAATCGATTAGAGCACTTCATCATGGTATTTTTTTTGCAAAGAAGGAAGCACAATGATCATTTGTCACCAGCCCAGCCATTCCTCATTAAGCCAGGTTTCTATGAACAGCTGAGTTCCATCCTTAAAATGAAGGCTGGCAACTAACAGCTTTGATGGCAGAGAGGAATGGAAGGTAATCACTTCAGTTATCAAAATGTCTGTTTTTTACTTTGTAAAGTAATCGCATGACTTGTCAGACATTCTACATAGTTTGCAGACAAATGTCAGCATTGATTTTATTCCTAGTACTTTCTATGTATGGAATTACAGCGGAATACACACGGTTACAAGAAACAATGTAAGACTGCAGGTGAATAGGGTTTCAGATTTTTTGTCTCACCAGGGTGTTGGTTAGAAAAAATAACCAAAAGACATTTTGAAAAGTTCTGATGAGATCTAAGGACAAAGATTTGAAGTACTGAACACTGTGTCATGGTTGGTGACAACAGCACAGACCTGTTGAATACAGTGCTCCACTATCTTCCAATATATTGTTTGTCTCTGCCATCGTCTTCACAGATGCCTTTGGGTGTGTTTGATAATTCGAGAAATGACAATCAGCAAAGTGATAGTGAGAATTTAGAGAATTTTCTTTGGGTTGTAAGATATGAAAGTTTAATATCCAAAACAAAGATACACTTTTAGATTCAAATCATATAATTTGTGGATTGCCCCAGAAAAGATAAAAATATGTAAGGAAAATACTATGTCCAAAATATATATATATATATATATACACACACAAACACACACACACACACACATATATATATATATATATAATTTTTAGTTTTTGAATTGCTCTGGTTTTCAAACTGCTAAAGTTTTTAAAACTGTAGGCATGCTTACAAACAATGAATTATGCCAGTGGCAGCCTCATAACACTCAATCCCTTCACTTCAACTAAATAAGAAAGCCTATTTACAAGTAAAACAGATAGCTTGTAAGAAAATGTAGGAACTACAAAATAGAAATTATAAACTATAGAAGATAATTTCATTTGTCCTTTACTTAGGATGGACATTCTACATTTGTCCTTTACTTAGGATGGACATTCTACGAGAAATCTCCCCACTGTGGGCTGCCAGAAGTAACCTTGAAATATTTACGTGTGACTAGAGACAAGATACTGGTGGCAGGTGGTAGGGATTGGGAGGACCTGGGATATTTCTAGAGCCAATATGTATAATTCCCTGAAAAAATGCATAAAGTAATGACTCAGATAAAATAAAGAGGAAAGAAAAACATATTAGGGAAAGAGTGATTTATAAAATTAAAGAAGAGAAGATTGGTGAAGTTAGAGAGAAAGAGTAAAGAGAGGCATATAAAGGAAGATGTAAGTAATAATGAAGATAAATAATTGTTTGATTTGAAGTTCAGACTCATTTTGTTTAATAGTCATACTGTTATCACTGAGAATTTATTTCTTGGACGTCAACATATTATGAAAATCTATTTTTCAGCTCAAACCACCTAGGGCCTTCATCCATTTACCTAAAATTTGATGGAGGATAGAGCTAATTTCAATACCATTATAATATATGGTGATCTCATGTCTAACTAATAGACTTTCCTAGAATATGTATCTGTTTCCTTCCTTGCTTTGCCCTGGTGGATTACCTTTCTAACTACCTACTTCATCCATATTTTTCTTCTTTCCCCTACGGTATAATTGCCACCAATATACTAGCCTAGAATTGTGTAATGCCAAACTTGCCCCAACTTCTCACCAATTTTGTGTGGGGTATTTACCACTACTTGTTGAAATGTGTGTTTGTTGATCTTTAATTTATGATACTAGACCATCAAATTGGCCCCATGAGAGTGACATCTTGGCAAATTTTGTAAAAGAAAGCAAGTAGCTTCTTCAAGGCCACAAATGATGACCACAGTAAAGATCCATGGATGGTAAATCAACAATGCAAAATTCAAACATTTAGGAATACAATCCGGAGTTCATGGGGTCCATTAACAAATATACTTAAAGGGATCAAATCCATAAAGGGAGAAACCAAAGTAATGCAAAAGTGAATACACAACTTGTATATACATAACTTTTGGGTGAAAAAATTATAACATATGTTACATATTATTTGAAATAACCACTATACATTTCAAAACTATAGAATGTGGCTAAACACTTAGAAATGATAACATTAAATGTAGCTAATAAAACACTACAATTTTTGAATAAATGAAGTTAACATTCAATTTGAAATCTAGATTAACAACAAAAAACTCTAAATAACTAAGAAAAAAACAAACAAGAAAAACAAAAATCTCAAGGAAATATTAAATATAGACCTAAAGGATTTTTTATTGATAAAGCTAATAAAGTGCCATCTTCTGGCAGCATAAATCAAAGAATAAACAAAGAGTTTGAAGAAATAAAATTAGCCTGAATTTTATATCATCATTACAAGATGTTATGAAAATCTAAATGATATGAATTTGAAGACAAAAAAATGTCCAACTTACTAGAAAAATAACTTGTCAAACCTAATACAAAAACTAGAAAAACATACTGTTTATAAGTATTAAATAATCAAACCAATGCTTAAAGTTATTCCTTAAAATGAAACAGCTAGCACAAGAGGCTGAATCTACTTTATGCAACCATACCAGATCTGTAATTATATACACTGATTTTTGTTTAAAGTAACAAGACTGTAGTCATGAAAATGTGAGTTTTTCAATATGGAAAATTGGTCTATTAAATATAGAAATCCATGAGACTTGCTAAGCTAACTCATAGAAAAAAAAATTAAAAGGTATGCTATCTTCATATTCATAGGGTATTAAAATATTTTGAAACCAAAACACAAAAGCTTTTGGTAAATGAAAAAAAAATAAATTAAGCCACATTGTAACTAACAGCTACCTATTAAAAATAACAATATGTAGGTGAAAAGGTATTCTATAGAGGAAAATAATATATATAACACAAATAAATAATTCATTTACAGAATATGAGTAATAATGTATTTCTATCTATACTACACACATATAATACTTATGAATATAGTATTCACATATATATTATTAGTATATACATAGAACTCCTACAAAAACACAGATAACACAGTGGAAAAGTGAGGAAAAGACTTGAATGGGCATGTCACAAAACAGGATGTCCGAATGGCTAATCATGATAAGAAAATGTGTTCTACTTCATTAGTTATCAGGAAAATAGAAACCGAAACCAATGCAATATAATATCACATTTTACACAAAATAATGGTTAATATATTAGTTAACTATATATCATCATAATAATGTCATGTTCCTAACAAAGTCTTTTTTCAGAAAAAAATAAAAAATAATGCTACGTAAGAAATAATCACATAATGTCAGCATGATAAAACAGTAAACATTTATTTAGCTCACGAGATTTCAGGTTGGCTATTCCAATATAGGCTCCACTGGCTAGTTCTGCTCTGCTTCACACGTACCTCATTCTTCTGAGATAGTAAGGCTAACCTGGCCATATTCTTGTTGTGGAAACTATTGAATCACAAGATAGGGAACCCAACCAGGAAAGTGTTTCTCATTAATCTACTTACATGGCAAAGGTAGTAGGTTAGTGCAAAAGTAATTGAGGTTTTTAATCATTAAAAATAATGACAAAAATCGCAATTACTTTTGCACTTACCTAATGACATTTGATTGACCAAAGCAATTCACATGAGTAAGCCTAAAATGTAATTGTGGATAATTAGACTACATGTATTGACATAAGGTAAATGGAGTAGATATTTTTATTAATAATTTAATCTTTCATGGTGATGACACTATCAAATATTAGTGTGCATGTGAATTTCCTGGAACTTTCACAATTATACTCAAAGTGTAAATTGACGTAGTCATTTTTGATAACTATTTGATACTGCCTGAAAAATTTGAACCAAGTTATAGTTTTTGTCCCATTAATTCTAGTTATACATGAAACAAAATGAATATATATGTGTTGACCAAAGTGTATATATAATTAAATAATAAACATATAGAACAGGAACAATGTAATATATAAATTTCTGTATATGCATATCATAGAATGCTATCAAACAATGGGAATGAGTAAACTCATGCTTTACTCATAGGTCAATATGTACTGTGTTCTGTATATATATTATACTTCAGTAAAATATAAAAGTGAAAAGCAAGAGAAACATGAACACAAATTTGGAGGTGACAATTAAACTTGAAAGAAGGCTTTGGATGGTAGTATGGAGAAGCATAGAAGATGATGTAATGCTATTGGCCACATTCTAGTTATAGATTTATAGGTGTCCATTTTATTGTTTATTTTCACTGTGTAGATATATGTGTGCCAACTGTTGGCATACCAATTATTACATAATAATCAATAATTAATTATTGTAAAATAATTACCAAATAAAAAACAGAAAGCGTCTCATAACTGTCTCAGAGTAGGTTTTCAAAATATTTGTTTAATAAATGACTAAACATGGTTAATTTATTTGTATATATAGTTTAAATGTTTTTGATAGATTATATTATTATATTTTTAATAAACACAGAATCATATTGTTTAATATTTCATAATTTTTTGTTGTTTTTTCACAGTAAATTCTAAATATTCATTTAGAATATTTCTTGCTGTTGCCACAAACATATGCAGTCTTATGGGTAGTTCATATTTCCAGTATTGCTAATCTGCTCATGAAGAAAATTGCAAAAAATTTCAGAAAATTGTTCAAAACACTGAAACTTTTCTATGCATATGCCTCGGTTGTCCCACCCCCCATTCATGTTACTATATCATGCTGATTCTTAAGGCTGAGGGTTTAGTAAAGCACACTGTAAAACTTCTGGCTATTAAATGTTCCTCCAGATAATATAACAAATCATATGATAGAACCCTTTTTTCTTTATGCCAACAATAATTCTAATTATTTTTGCCAATCTAACATAAATATATTGATCTATTGCTATATATAAATTAGATAGACATATACTTTTAAGAGTGTTTTTAATCTCATTATTAGCAAGTTTGATCATTTGAGAATTTGTTTTTCACTTTTCTGCTCTCCTTTTATTTGAGATGTTTCTCTTTAACGGATCGATTTCTTAATGTTTCTTTCATAATAAAAGTAAATTGTTTTTTGTCTCTTTTATCCATAAAATATAAAAATAACACTAGCTTTTGAATTTGTCTTCTTGAATTTATTTTTAATAATTTTATTTCAATATAAGGCTGCATAACTTCTAGGATTTTGTTGTTCATTTATAATATGAATATTCATCCATGATTTATTATTTGCCTTTAAAAAAATTAATTCAGCTGGGAGTATTTTTAGTGTAGGGAGAGTGAGAAATCCACTTTCACTGTATTTTCCAAATGGCTAGCCAGTCATCCTAACACCATGTATTGAGTAAGACATCTTTTTTTCTATGAATTTGAAAGTTTTTATTATATATTAAATATAAATCATTTACATTTAAAGCCTTCTTTGTTTTAATTGAGATGGGGTCTTGCTCTGTCATCCAGGCTGGAGAGGAGAGCAGCGGCAACATCAGGGCTCACTGCAACATCAACACCATCTGTGGTTACAAAATTCTTTTTTATTTTGTAGATTGTAGCAAAATTTAAGGCACTTCAGGCAAAAAAAAAAATCCAGTTTATTTTGAAAAATAATTAGCTGTATGTCATTGTATTGAATACATATGTCCGTTCCCCCACCTCTTGTATCTTTCCCCAATTTGAAAATCTTTGCTCATGTATAAACATTTTTGATGGCAGCAAAAACATCTGCTGTTGGAAAGGCAATGACAAACTTACATTTTGTAGGAGTTCAGAAAATATTGTTTTTTTAACTTTATTTAGAATTTTACTTTTTTATTTGTAAAAATCTATATAGGAAATAAAGCTTCATTTGAAATATAAATACAGGCTCCCTTTTCTTACATATGTTTCTTTTCTTTCTTACCTGAAAACAATCTTGAGCTCATTTTAGACGCTGCTTACAACCAACCTAGCCAACAATACATACTCATCAACGTAAAAAACACCTTAAAAGCTGGGGTGCCTGCTCTGTAAAAATTACTACTTTTTCCTTTTAACCATAGTCAGCTGGGGAAAAGCTCATATATTTGGAAATAAGAAAAGTAATGAAGATTATATTGTATTATCAGTAAATGGGGTGAAAATGTTTTTGCTTGAACTTTTTTTATAAATATGATTTGAGATTTCAGTAAGGACATATTGAAAATGCCACCCAATACATTCAACAAATGTTACCTTCCATCACAGAACACAACTCAGGTTCCAAATGTGATTTGAGTAAAAAGGAACCATGAGGGAATAGCTCGTAAGTGACACTTTAGCTTTTCTGTCTTGATTGATTTTGATATTGAATTTGAGAACAATATGGCTGCATTTGTAAACAAAGTTTACTTCCAGTGTTATATAATCATTTAATGTTTTCCTTTAACATTCAGGAAATTATTGCTTCCTTCACTGAAGTCTATATTTCATTTTTGTACTATAAAAGTTTTAAATCTTTGAAAGAGCAGCCCTGAAATCCTAAGGATCCCTGTGGGCATTCTTTACATTTCCATGAAATCAACTTTGAGATGAAATTTATCTAACAATCCTTTAACAGGAGGTTCTCTCTCCTTTTCCTGACCTATGTATTGTTAATACTGCTGCTCACTTACTTACCATCAAAGATATGGAGGCAGGGAAATCCATTAGAGCTTTCTTTTATACTTCTCCTCAGCTCCATTATCGAGTCTTTGTGATAACAAAGAATCATAGCTGCAAATTCCATACAGTAACAAAGCTTTCAAACTGTGATTCATATCACAAATAAAGGGATTCAGAGAATTTTTAAAATGCCAAATTGTTTGAATCCATGTTCTCTACATCCAGCATAAAACCAGAGTCATCTCCACAGATCATCTTCATTTATGATTTTGTTCATTCATATTCTGCTACCGTAGCATTCAATTAGAGCAAACAAATTGATTTTACTTTCAAAATACCACTGTGAATTAGGATAAATCAGAAATCATGCATTGCCCTAATCTAAATTCTAGTAATTATTTGATGACCTGGGCCATCCCTGAGTTATTAAATTAAGGTCACCATCATGTGATTCGCATATTGTAAGGTGCTATATTATGGATGGCTTTGGTAGTGATCCAGGGATGACACTCAAGGGACATAATCATGTAGTTTAATAAACCTGTCTTAGAAAAACCTCTGAACCTCTTATTCATATGACCAATTGCTCTCACTCTACTTTTAATTATTGCCATTGGTTTGTCATTACCCCTCCCCATTTCCTACCATCTCTTAGGAATTTTTCCTCCATTTAAAGCTGCCTTTGTCATCTATGCTACCTTGATTAAAAAAATATTATTGACTGTATGGTGAGAAACATTATGTGGTTTACTTCACAATTCTTCTGGTCCTGTTTCTAGATAGGACTCACTGTGTCTATCAGGCAAAACAAAGCACAAAATGTCCCACACTGGAAACACAATCTGCTTTACTCAGTCTGCTAATGCATCTAGTTCATCTAGAAACACCCAAATAATGTTTAACCAAATATCTGGACACCCCATTTCCCAATCAACACATAAAATTAGCAATTACAACATACAAAGAAGAAGATAAACTTCCCACAGACCTCTAGATTTAAAGAATAACCTGAGGGTGAGTTCCCTGGTTTCCTTGATGCTTTTCATATATCCTACAAGAGTGCTGGAGTTGCCCACAACTTGGAACCACCAAAAAGTACACACACATACACAAAGAAATAAAATGTCACAAAATCACAAACACACAGTATCAATATCAGCACACACACACACACACACACACACACATCAGTATCAGTCTGTTCCTTCCACCCAGGAAACCAGCAAAAGAGTGGCCTAACAGTGTAGACTATCATAAAGAAACTGATTTTGCCCCCTCATTTGCTTCAGTAGGGTTAAGGAGAGAAATAATCTTCCATCTTACTCTCACAACTCAGGACCAAGAGGTGGCATTTAGCTTCTTCTATTTATTAATATTGGTGGAGCCTAGAGGGAAGCTGATCTTACATCTCTTACTTAGTAAAAACAGGCAGCACTCAGATTCCCCTCTATGGGTATTGCTTTTGGTACTGAATATAGAAGTATATCGCCTTTTTACTCCCCCTTCCACATTTTTATATATTTGCCACGGCAGCAGCAACTTCCATGGACCACATTTGTATTCATTTCTTATTTCAGAATAACAAATTGCCTCAAATTTGGTAGATTAAAACAATCCATTTATTAACTCAGTTCGGAGTACAGGAGTCTGTTTGATTCAACTAAGTTCTGGTCTAAGGAGCTCACAAAGCTGAAATCAAGGTGTTGGCTAAAATAGGTTCTAAGCTGGGTGCTAGAAAACAATCTGCTTTATTTTGATAGAGTTAATTTCTGTGTGGTTATATAAATGAGGTCCCCATTTTCATGCTGGCTACTGATTAGGGGTTGCATTCAGCTCCTAGACACTGTTGTCCTTGAACATTGCACTTCCATCTTTAAAGCCAGCACAAATATATGCATTCCTTTTGCTTTGACTATTTCTGAATTTCCCAGTCTGCTACCAGATAGAAGAAATGTGTCTACTCTTAAAGAGCTCATGTAATTAGATTAGGCCCACTAAGATAATTTCCCTTTAGATTAACTCAATGTGAACTGATTAGCATCCTTAATTATATCTGAAAAATCCATATTGCCATGTAACATAACGTAATCACGGGCAAGATGTCTCATTATATCATGGACATAGGGATTCAGAAGGAAAATCTTAGGGGGAAATTTTTAAATTTGCCTACCATAAGAGTTGTTTTTCCATCTACCATTTAACATAAAAAAAAAAAATCCCCTAATGTTACTGCCAGAGTAGTGTCAGTGTGTCCTAGACAGCTGACTTTTAGTCCTCTGCTCAGCAAAATCAGGGAGTACTCTAATTTACCTGCAGGGATGGTGCTGTGGTGGTCCAGTAGGGAGCTGAGCTTCCAACTCCATTCAGCATCAGTGAGACTTGACAAGGTGGCTAGTCAATACTCCACTTATCTTGTCCTGGTGAAAGCAGAACCTGGTGGAGAAGTGGGCCCCATTCCCATCCAGAAGCCACAAGATTGTGAGACAATATAAGGTGGGCCTTGTAGGAGTTTGGTCAGAGTGGTGGGAGAAATTACAAAAGAAAATTATAGGAAAAATGCAAACCTTCTTGGAAGGCCAAAACGTTCTGCAAAAATTTTAGGAAATGGTTATGGCTGAAGGCAGCTTGATACTCTTACCTTGAGCTAATAGTTAAAAGCAAATAACAGGGGAATGTAGAGGAGTTTATCTAAATAGTTTGTTTACTCATGTTTTCCTAAGACTGACCTTTGATCATTCTTGTGCAGGACTGCTCTCTCCGGGGAGGGCGACCATGTTAATTATTCACAAGTGTGTTGACTCAAGGTCTTTGTCATTACATCTATACTAAATAAACACCCACATTGCCAGCTGGTCAGGGCCGCAGCTGCTGACTCTTTACAGAACCCTCCTTGGCGTCTATTGGCAGCCCAGTCCCCTAGCCTGCTCTTTCACTGGATATCAGTGTCAGAGTGAATTTGTTCTTCCATCGTTCAGCCAGCATTTGTGGGTCAGACCTGGCGGGGACTCATAAGGCTCTGCTGTCCTATGTAGCTGGTCACAGTAGGATCCAGCTGGGAGCTGATCCTCCACTCCCACCCAACAGCATGAGCAGACCAAGATGGTGAAGTGCGAGGTTAGTGTATATTCAACTTCTACACCTCCTTGATATCAGTGGGACTGGTGAAACCTGAACTACCATTCTTACTATGTGGCAATGAGGTGGTAGAAGTTGGTCTTTTACTTCTGCCCTTAATGATGTCAGCGGCTAAGGGGTGAGCTAAGATTACATCCCACTTTAGAAGAACAAGGTAGTGTAAGTTCATGTTCAGCATTCACCAACAGTGTATGAGTAGGAACTAGGGAAAATTGAAATTGTTCCCCACCTGTCTAATACAGGAGTATCATTTACTAGTCTAATTTTGCTTGGGTGATGGCAGTGAGTCCCAACAGGAATCCAAACACATCCGCACACTGGAACTTGCACACTGCACCTAATTAGGGAAATTACCTGTTAAGGAAAAAAAGAAAAAATAACAGTGTATAGGATTCAGGGTCTCACAATACCCCAAATTTCTACAATACAATAAAAAAAATCACTCATCATACCAATAACTAGGACAATCACAGCTTGTATGAAAAAATACAATGAAGATATACCAACTTTGAAATCAACAAGACACCTTGATAAGAATCTTAAAGCAGACATCATAAAAATCTTAAGTGAAAAATTATGAACATTGTTGAAGTGAATTTAAAATGTAGAAAATCTTCTCAAAAGTATAAAGGATATTTAAAAAAAAAATCACAGATCTGAAAAATACAGTAACTGAAGAAAAACAAAACTATAAATCACCTTGATGGGTAGACTTAATAGCAGGGTAGAGATGACAGAAAAGAATTGGCAAACTCAAAGACAGATGAACAGGTATTACTCAGTCTGAACAACAGAGAGAACATAAACTAAGAAAAAACACAAGGCCTCAAGGACTGGTAGACCAAAGCAGGGTTATCTAGCATTTGTATCACTGAAATCACAGAAAGAGAGGAGAAAGTTTAGAAAAAATATAGGGCTGATAGAATAACTCGGATAAATGTCAAGGGCATTATGCTGAGTGGGAAAAAAAGCTAACCTCAAAAGGCCAGATACTATAGTATTTCCCTTATTTAACATTGTTAAATAGCAACATTATGAAGATGAACAACCTTGGCAGTTTTGGGGGGTTAGGGATGGGAGTGAGAGAGAGGTTGGGTGTGGCCACAAAAGCTGAGCATGATGGAGCCTGTGGTGGTAGTTACATTAGTCTATACATGTGATGTGCATTTATAGCTCTACATACCATCCCTTTGTCACATTCATGTATCACAAATGAGCATATGTAGTGAATTTAGTGGGATGTATCAACGACAATTTCCTGGTTTTAATGTTGTCCTAGTTCCTCAAGAGGTTACCATTGGGGAAATGGTGGAGCATGCACAGAACCTCTATGTGCCTCTTTTTTTCTTTCAACGTAGTGTGAATCTAAATTAATTTTGAAATAAAAAGTTAGGACAATGTTAAATAAAAATTCTTTCATATAATTTGGCCCACTCTCTATATCTTATTTTGGTTTTATTTTAAATGTTTCTCATTTGGTCAAAATTATTTGTTGTGAATCTTTGCCACAATAAACATCCTGAGAACCTATGTAAGCTCTGTACTTTAGCCTGCTGACAGTAAGATATCCTACCTTTGTTGTGCTCATCCCGTTACCAAGTTTTTGTTTTATTGTCTAACTACTTAATGAATAGGTTTATAATAAGTAGATTAAAATGATGCTGAGCAATTCCATTTTATTAATCTATCTGTCTATCTAGGCAACTGGGGCACTGGATCTCTGGAGGCAACATGGTCCATTGCAAAAGCCTCTAAATTTTAAATAGATTATTTGAAATTTCTATAATTGACTCTCTATTGTGTCATTTTTTTAGCTATAGAATAGTAATGCTTTTCTTACCTTAAAAAATAGCATGAGGCATAACTAATAAAACATCTAATGAAATTTTAAACATCTACACAAAGCTTTTATAGCATGCTATAACAAATAAAATATAGGGGACAAAATACTAACATTGTTAAACCTATGGATTCCAATACCAAAGGAAAACAAAAGTGTTATATAAATTTCAAAAAATAATTATGATAACTTCAAAGAAAGGTACAGTTCAGTAATATAGAATACAGATTTAAGTAAGAATGTATAGGGTCAGGGAAAAAATAAAATGAAATTCATAGACTTGTTTAAAGGACTTCATAATAGAATCATAAAAATATCAGCTAGTAAACTTGGTTAATCCCTAAATTTCAAATAATGACCCAAAAATTTAAAGCAAAATAAATTGTATTTAGAAGAAAATTCACTTAAAATTGTGTACAGTAACCAACAAATGATGATGTTTAAAGGGATTTGGCAGAACTTTTTCTTCTCAAGTCAATACTTTGGGTAAAGTGCATCAATATGATGCAAATAGAAGTAAATATATTAGGCAATACTAAAAGCTTTTGAGGGGTTTGAACATTTCATCAGAGAATCAACAAAGAGAAAAGTGGAAAGTTTTATGATGTATTCTGTTGTGTGTATTTCATGGCTGCATTTTCAGTTTGTTTATTGAGTGTCCTCAAGTTGTATTAATGAGGAGAAAGTTGTAACCTAGATAAGATCAATGCTTCAATATTGATTGACCTAAAACAAAGGCAGGGGTATGGTTAGCAACAAGAAAAATTTTTTATATTGCTATCAATGAAATATTCAGTTAAAGAATTAAAAATAGAAGTTAATCATAAATTATTGCTGTGAAGAATAATGCAATTAACATTTTTCATTTAATGAATCAAATTATATACATAGAAAAATAACTTTTTAATCAGAATCCTATAATTAATATCACTACATTAGATTTGGAGGTCAAATCATTCTTAGTATTTTCAATATACAACAAGGATCATAATTACCAATAACATATTAATTGAATATCAAACATAGATTTTTTTTTTTTAATGTTATAAAGGACTGTGACAACTACAATTTAACTTTCCAGATAATAGGCTCTCAGCTCTGGATTCACAAAGTTAAATCTTATTTTTTAGTGACTTTGTAAATCCAGGCATTATCTGAACAAACATTCTGAAAGGCACAGATAGAAAACACCTGAGAGAGAAGGAGGTAAGAACAACACAGGAAGAAAAAATTAGATAAACTGTCAACATCTAGAAAAACTGTTCAGTGTTTTTGACAAACAGGTCAATGGTGAATACCCACCTTTTGCCTTTTGGACTTAAAAATATATATAGTCAGCAAGTTGGCAGTGCTTATTGACTATGTAATTCAATGAGGAATCAGGAAAAATGCAGTTTCTAGTTTGTTACATTGTACTTTGCAATTTCAGAAAATCTTGGGACACAGAAGCCTCACCGTTAATATTCTCATTGCTATAGAGACAAAAAAGAAAAAAGAAAGAAAGAAAAAATCGTTTTTTGTGCCTGATTCATAAAATAACTCAAAGGTTTACAATAATTTAGTGGGGATGGGAGTTGCTCAGAAATTCAGTAATTCGCCTTTTAATTTATCTGTGGCTCCATTATTTTCCACATACACATGTCTACTACCTTGCAAGTCATTGTAGATACTTACCAAATATTTAACACAACACGCAGAAAAGTCCCCAAAATTTCCAGGTGCAGTATTAACAATAACCTGGAGGATCTATACTCAGACCATATTGAAATCTATCTCTATATATATATATATTTTTATTCTCTGACATAGACATCTAGGAACACAGTGAGAAAAAAAATGACATATTTCTGTGTAATATGGTAACCACGAGCTACAGAGTAATTGAAACATCACTAGTCCAAATTGAATTATGCTTAAGTGGAAATTCTCAATTTTGAAAACTCAGTGTGAAAAAAATGTATACATCTCACTAATAGGTTTTACACTATTAAATTTTGAAATGATCATATATTCAACATATTTAGTTAAAAATTATTATAAAAATGTATTTCACTTCTTACCAGATAATTGGATAATTTTATATTATATATGTATCTTTTATTTGTGACTTGTATTGTATTTCTATTGGACAGTGCTGCTCTACAGAATACCCATAGCTCTTTCACTTATCAGTTACTTTGACAATATAAAAATATATCTAAATTCAGTAATGAGAATCATATCATCAAGCATGTGGCAGCCAATTGATAAGGTACTGTATTTACTAGACTACAACATTGCCCCCAGCCTTGAGGATGAATCAAAGATGGCTCACTCTGATGGTCTCCTCCCAGTTATCACAACAATAGGGTAGAAGCTGAGTAACCAGAACGTCATAAATTCCTGCATTTTACATATGTTCTTCTGCACAACTATTTTTTTTTTCCTTCCTGTGTATGTTTCCCACTATAAATTCCCAAGGGTAGAACATTTTTTTCTTCTTTGTATTTTCAAGATCTGAGATAGCACTTGGCACGTAATAAATATGAAATAATTATGTTGAATGAATGTTCCTAACCCTCACTCCAAATTTTGTTCGGAATGTTATATATTTATTTTCTTATTTATTTCTGCCATCTTTCACTACAAAGTAAGTTCCCTAAAAGCAAGGAATTTGTCTACTCTCATAATGATCATCATTGTAGATTTCTAAACTTAAGAATCATGTCTGACACAAAATGATACTCAAAATTATCTGTTGAATGAATGAAAGTAGATTCTTAAAGAGCCACTGGAGAGTGAAGAATTAATTCCAGTCAGTCAGGCAAAGAACTTTTTTTTTTTTTTTTTTGAGACGGAGTCTTGCTCTGTTTCCCCGGCTGGAGTGCAATGGTGTGATCTCAGCTCACTGCAAGCTCCACCTCCCAGGTTCACGCCATTCTCCTGCCTCAGCCTCCCCAGTAGCTAGGACTACAGGCGCCCGCCACCACGCCCAGCTAATGTTTTTGTATTTTTTAGTAGAGACGGAATTTCACTGTGTTAGCCAGGATGGTCTTGATCTCCTGACCTCGTGATCCCCCCCACCTCTGCTTCCCAAAGTGCTGGGATTACAGGCGTGAGTGACTGCACCTGGCCTGAACCTTTTTTTTCTTTCTTTCCATGTGAGATTTTATATCCCAGGTAATCCTATTCAGGAAGATAACCCTCCAACATCTTCTTTTTGATAGCAGAGATTTGTCTTTTCCTCAATTTTTTTGTGCTCTAATTGAACATCCTACCCCATATTGTCTGTTTTAAGGGTCAAAATATAAATGTCAGTAAAGTTAGAGCACTTCTCCCAGAGGTTACCAACTCAATATTTTAATATAAATAAAGTTGTCTCAACTTTGCTTTACCTCTGTTCCATTTCAGGCTAGCCTTTGGTTCCTTGAACAAAGAAAATTTATTTAAAGACAACATTCATCATTATCAAAGACATAAAATAAGATACTTGTGAAAGGATTCTTGAAGTTCTTCAACAACATTTCTATGGTAAACTTATGTTTGGAAGAATGGACAAGGGCCCTAAACACCATGTTGATACAGACAGAAGGCAGGGAAATACTAGGTAGAAAGTGGCGAGGTCCATGCGTGTCTACAATTGGTGGGTTCTTGATCTTGCTGACTTCACAAATTAAGCTACAGACCCTCACAGTGAGTGTTACAGTTCTTAAAGATGGTGTGTCCAGAGTTGCTTCCTTTCAGATGTTCAAATGTGTCTGGAGCTTCTTCTTTCTGGTGGGTTCCTGGTCTTGCTAACAAGAGCTAAGCTGCAGACCTTTGTGGTGAGTGTTACCATTAAAGGAGGCATGGATCCAAAGAGTGATCAGCAGCAAGATTTACTACCAAGAGCAAAAGAAAAAAGCTTCCACAGTGTGGAAGTGGACCCCAGTGGGTTGCCACCACTAGCTTCACAGCCTGCTTTTATTCCCTTATCTGGCCCCACCCACATCCTGCTGATTGGTCCATTTTACCGAGAGCCGATTGGTCCATTTTACAGAGAGCTGATTGGTCCATTTTGACAGGGTGCTGACTGGTGCATTTACAATCCTGTAGCTAGACACAGAGTGCTAGACAAAAAGGTTCTCCAAGTCCCCACTAGGTTAGCTAGATACAGAGTACTGATTGGTGTATTTACAAACCTTGAGCTAGAGGCAGAGTACTGATTGGTGTATTTACAATCCCTTAGCTAGACATAAAGTTTCTCTAACTCCCCATTAGACTCAGGAGCCCAGCTGGCTTCACCCAGTGGATCCCACAGTGGGGCTGCAGGCAGATCTGCCTGCCAGTCCCCTGCTATGTGGCCACACTCAGCCCTTGAGTGGTCAATGGGACTGGGTGCCACCCCGTAGGGGACTGTGGCAGGGGAGGCTGGGGCCATACAGAAACCCATGGCAGGGTGGGGGAGGCTTGGGAATGGCGGGCTGCAGGTCCCAAGCCCTGCCCCATGGGAAGGCGGCTGACCTTGGTGAGAATTTGAGAGCAGCGCCAGCTGGCCGTCTCTGCTGGGGAGACCTGGCACACCCTCTGCAGCTGCTGTCCCAGGTGCTAAGCCCCTCACTGCCCAGGGCTGGCAGCACTGGCCAGCTGCTCTGAGTGCAGGCCGGCAGAGCCCACGCTCACCTGGAACTCGTGCTGGCCTGCAAGCGCCACATGCAGCTCTGGCTCCCGCAGGCGCCTCTACCTCCACACCTCCCTGCAAGCAGAGGGAGCCGGCTGCGGCCTCGGCCAGCCCAGAGAGGGGCTCCCACAGTGTCGTGGAGGGCTGAAGGGCTCCTCACGTGCCACAAGAGTGGACTCAGAGGCCAAGGAGGCACCGAGAGTGAGGGCTGCTAGCATGTTGTCACCTCTCACCTGACGAAGCCCTATCTTCAAGTCTGGACCCACGGCTCAAAGTGAGAAAATGTGTTCCTATTTTCCTGCTTGGATGTTGTTTTTGGCCCACCCCACTAACGATCCTGTATCCGTAAAAACCCCAGGCTCCACTGGCAGTGCAGCAGAGTAGGAGCCTGGCAGAGTAGCAGAGATGGAGTGAAGAGAAGTTGCAGCCAGATTTTGGAGAGAAGCACCTTTACTTCACGGGGATGGCTTCATGGCAGGACTTTACAGGGATGGCTGAACTCCAGGGGAAGACCACCTTCCCACTACATCCCCTTCCCATCTCCTTATCCCACTGAGAGCCACTTCCACCCCTCACTAAAATCCTCCATATTCACCACCCTTCAATTCATTCATGCAACCTGAGTCTTCCTGGACACCAGACAAGAACCTGGGTTCCAAGAGAGTGGGTGCAAAAGGCTGTCACCCTGAGCCTCCATTGAGCTGTTAAACACTTAATCTGTCTGTGGATGGTAAAGCTAAAAGAACACACTATAACACACACCCTCTGTGGCTCCAGGGGTCATGGGACACCCCTAGACGCTGCTGCCAGGCCACTTCTCCTGTTAGTGCCCAGAAGCACTCATCCCAGCCCCTACACCCACTCGTCTGTGTACTTCGCCTCCCATGAGGAGTTGAGAGATTTGGGCTGAGTAAACAAGCCAACACCATTGTGAGTCCTGTGAAGGGGTCAAGGGAACTATCCCATTTAAATACTTATTATCAATAAGTGTGACTATATTGTCAGAAAAGGGTCTCAATGCAGACTCCTAGAGAGGGTTCTTGATTCTCATACAAGAAAGAATTAGGGATGAATCCATAAAGTGAATTCAAGTTTATTAAGAAAGTAAAGGAATAAAGAATGGCTACTCCATAGGAAGAGTAGCACGGGCTGCTCAACTGCTTATACTTATTGTTACTGAGCAGTGAGGATGACCAGAGGTCACTGTTTTGTTCATCTTGTTTTGGTGGGTTTGGGCCAACTTCTTTACTACAACCTATTTTATCAGCAAGGTCTTGTTGACCTGTATTTTGTGCAAACTTCCTATTTTATCCTGTGCTTAAGAATGCCTAACCTCCTGGGAATGTGGACCCATAGGTCTCAACCTTATTTTAGCCAGCACCTATTCAAGCATTATTCTAGTTCAAACATCTCTGACAACTAGGCGAAAATAAATAATATATATTCATTTCCTGATGTAAGTTAATAGATTTTACTATGCATCTTTTTATAATAAAAGTCAGCCTCACATCTATGAAGAAAGAGGTTTTGTTTATTTTGATTATATTACTGACTATCTAAATCAAAGATTGGAATTGATTAAAAATTAGAACAGGGTAAATTTAAAAAGACAAAGACAATTGTATGGAATGAAGACTTTTTAAAAAAACATAATTTCAAGTCCTAAAAACTTCATGTTACCTATCATAGAAAGACAGAAATACCCACCAATCACTTGGAAAAAAAAAAAAAATGACAAACTCAGGCAAAATAATAGTAACATTTAAAATAATAATAAAAAAAAAACTTTCTAGCAAGAGACTCAAGTGGTAAGGATCAAATATTTCTTTAATTCTGAATTGTCACTATGTCAACTAATGTGACTTACTCAAGATGCACTGCTTTATAAAATTCAATATGAATATTACCTTACTCGATATCTATCACAGAAACTCAATTCCAGGTATATACTTGCTTTATTTATCTATAAAATCAATATCATATAAATTCATTATATATAATTTATTATATATAATGTATTCATGATTTTATGTATATGTCTGCTTAAAAAATAAATGTAATTACTTAATTTATTTATTCATTTATGTGGAGAAAGAGAGAGAGCACCCAACCCTCTGCAATAAAAATGATTTCCCAAGGCTTATCTCCCCAAATTCAAATTTGAATTTGAAAATTACTTCCCAAGGATTATCTCCTCAAATTCAAATACTAAAGGAATTTTCAGTGCCAAAAAATGGAAAAATTTTCATATTTCAGTCTATACTAAACTAAAAAATTTAGAATTATCAGATGGCAAAACCTATAGCTAATATTTTTCTACTAAAATCATGAAGCGTGTTGTTTCCAATGGCATCTGAAATGACTTTATCAATAGTAACAGTGTTTAGATAACTGGCACAACAGTAGCAGACATGTGGAAGAAGATGATGGATTATTTAAGAGAAAGAACTTTTGTACTGGATTATCAATGGGTTATTTAAAGGAAGGAACTCACTTTTGGTCAGTTCTTACAACTATAGCAATGCAGCATGCACCTTTCTGCATAGGCCTTTTCTAATGGCTGGCACTTAGGTGATAATAGTGCAGTGTGGCAGAAAGAGCACAGTATTGATGTTTTTGAAATGGGCCATGGGTTAAGAAAAACAACCTAGGCCATGGGTTAAGAAAAACAACCTAGGGGCCATGGGTTAAGAAAAACAACCTAGGCCATGGGTTAAGAAAAACAACCTAGGGGCCATGGGTTAAGAAAAACAACCTAGGCCATGAATTAAGAAAAACAACACCAGGTGGCCATGGGTAATTGAGAAAAACACCCAATGTTCCCGGAATTCAAACAGAAAAACAATTCCAGGAAAACCCCCCCATGCGTACAAGCCCCAGCCAATCAGAGCGAGATGCCTTGCTCAGGCCATGGCAAGCCCCAATCATCTCGCGCCCTAAAGCTTTGTTTGAATTTCACGCCTTGTTTGAATTTGTGGTGTTTTGCCTTTATAAGCAGCTTGTAACCTACGCTCGGGGTCCCTTGGCCATCTTTGTGCACGGGGGACCCTAGCGCGCTAGAAATAAAAGTGTCTCTCTGCTGTGATTTTGGTGTCGAGTAGTCCCTCGTGGCGACCCCTGCCCAGAGCGGGACTCTTTCGGGGGTTCCAACATTTGGTGCGTTGGCCAGGAATCGGGGTCGTTAGGGGACCCTCGTCCCGTCCGGCGGAGACCCACTCGGCCCGGGCCATCGACTGCTGACCAGACGGACAGACTCTATCAGGTACTTTTGTTTCATTCTGTAGTGCCAGCTAATTCTGGGGAGCGCTCCACCTAAATTAAGTGGGGAAGGGGGACAGACGTGTCTGGCATCTTCCCACTTACGCCCCGGGGGACGCCCTGGCGGTTGTCTGGAGGAAGGCTGATGCCTCCGTCAGCCTCCACGAATCCGTAGGCAGGTCTTCCCTGCCATCTGAATCTTTTGTAAAACTGTGGCGCCTTTCTCCAGCCGTGCGGCTCCTCTGTACTTGTTTGGTCTCTGTTTATGTTATTGTCATTTTGTTCGTGTGTGTGTATGAGTCTCTGGACAAAGCTATGGGACAGACACTGACGACTCCTCTATCTTTGACTCTGACCCACTTTTCTGACGTTCAAATGCGAGCCCACAATCTCTCTGTAGAAGTCCGTAAGGGACGATGGCAAACCTTCTGTATGTCTGAATGGCCCACCCTCCATGGCGGGTGGCCCCGAGATGGAACTTTTGACCTGTCAATTATTTTACAGGTTAAGGCAAAAGTGATGGACCCTGGACCACACGGCCGCCCTGACCAGGTGGCCTACATAATTACCTGGGAAGATCTGGTCCAGGACCCCCCTTCTTGGGTGAAACCCTTCCTCCTCTCCACCCCCCCCTTCCCAGTCAACTCTCCTTGCCTTAGAGGCCCCAAAGAATCGGACTCCGGACCCGCGCAAGCCAGTCCTCCCAGATGAGGCTCAGGGAGACCTTCTCCTCCATGACCCTCTACCTCCTCCATCTCACAATCCCCCTCCCCCTTACCCTTCGCCCTCACTCCCTGCCTTGTCCCCTGTTACTCCCTCAGCCCCCTCTCTCTCTCCGGTTTCCTCCTCTACTCCTTCTCTGACCCCGTCTCCCTCTCCAACCCCACCTGAACTAACCCCTAGGACACCGCCGCAAACGTCCCGCCTCCGCCTGTGGCGGGCTGGGGACCCAGATGGCGCTTCCACCTGGCAAACTTCCCTTTTTCCCCTCCACACTGTTAACCGCACCGTCCAGTATTGGCCCTTTTCGGCCTCAGATCTTTACAATTGGAAGACCCACAATCCCTCCTTTTCCCAAGATCCCCAGGCCCTAACCTCATTAATAGAATCCATTCTCCTCACCCACCAACCTACCTGGGATGATTGTCAGCAACTTTTGCAGGTTCTTTTAACCACTGAAGAGAGGCAACGGGTCCTCCTGGAGGCCCGGAAAAATGTGCCGGGACCAGGAGGACACCCGACCCAGCTTCCCAATGAAATAGATGAGGGATTTCCCCTCACCCGCCTGGACTGGGACTATGAAACATCACCAGGTAGGGAGAGTCTCCGAATCTATCGCCAGGCTCTGTTGGCGGGTCTCAGAGGGGCAGGAAAACGCCCCACCAATTTGGCCAAGGTAAGGACTATTACTCAGGAAAAGGATGAAAGCCTGGCAGCCTTCATGGAAAGGCTTCTAGAAGGGTTCCGAATATACACCCCGTTTAACCCGGAGGCACCGGAACATAAGGCTACCGTGGCTATGTCGTTCATAGATCAGGCAGCGCCAGATATAAAGGGAAAACTGCAAAGATTAGATGGGATCCAGACCTATGGATTACAAGAGTTAGTTAGGGAAGCAGAAAAAGTGTATAATAAAAGGGAAACCCCCGAGGAAAGGGAAGCCAGGTTAGCAAAAGAACAGGAGGAACGAGAGGATCGTAGAGATCGAAGGAGAGATAAGCACTTAACGAAAATCCTGGCGGCAGTAGTAAAAGAGAAAGGGCCAGGGAGAGAGGGGGAGAAGCGGAGGCGGCCAAAAGTAGAAAAGGACCAGTGCGCCTACTGCAAAGAATGGGGACATTGGATTAAAGACTGTCCCAAGCGTCCTAAGGACCAGAAGAAACCTGTCCCCGTCCTCACCTTGGGTGAGGACAGCGATTAGGGGTGTCAGGGCTCTGGACCCCCCCACCGAGTGCCGGCTAACTCTCTCTGTGGGGGGGCACCCCACCACCTTCTTGGTGGACACAGGGGCTCAACATTCTGTTTTGACAAAGGCAAATGGGCCCCTGTCTTCTCGCACCTCCTGGGTCCAGGGGGCAACAGGAGGGAAACTGCACAAATGGACCAACCACCGGACAGTCAATCTAGGAAAAGGTATGGTGACTCATTCCTTCCTGGTGGTGCCTGAATGCCCATACCCCCTCTTGGGGCGGGACCTTTTGACCAAACTCGGAGTGCAAATCCACTTCTCCAAGAGTGGGGCCCAAGTGTTAGATCGGGACAGTCAGCCCATCCAAATCTTGACTGTGTCCTTGCAAGACGATCACCGGCTTTTCGATGCTCTGGTCACCACTAGCCTCCCCAATGTTTGGCTACAAGAATTTCCCCAGGCTTGGGCGGAAATGGGAGGACTCGGACGGGCCAAATATCAAGCTCCAATTATAATTGACCTGAAGCCCACAGCGGTGCCCGTGTCCATTAAGCAATATCCTATGAGCTGTGAGGCTCGTGTGGGCATTCGGCAGCACATCACCAAATTTTTGGAGCTCGGAGTTTTACGACCATGTCGCTCACCCTGGAACACTCCACTCCTGCCAGTGAAAAAGCCTGGAACTCAGGATTACAGGCCAGTCCAAGATCTAAGAAAAGTTAATAAGAGAACCATGGATATCCATCCCACGGTCCCCAATCCTTACAACCTGCTCAGTGCCTTAAAACCAGACTACAGCTGGTATACAGTATTAGATTTAAAGGATGCATTCTTCTGTCTACCCCTGGCTACCCAAAGCCAAGAACTTTTTGCCTTTGAGTGGCAGGATCCTGAGAAAGGAATCTCGGGCCAATTAACCTGGACTTGGCTTCCCCAAGGGTTCAAGAATTCTCCCACTCTCTTCGACGAGGCTCTCCACCAAGACCTGACTGACTTCTGGACCCAGCACCCAGGAGTGACCCTGCTCCAGTATGTGGACGACCTCCTCCTGGCTGCCCTCACCAAGAAAGCCTGTGTGCAGGGCACTAGACACCTACTCCAGACACTTGGAGAAAAAGGGTATCGGGCATCCACCAAGAAGGCGCAAATTTGTCAGACTAAGGTAACCTACCTGGGGTATATCCTGAGTGAAGGGAAAAGGCGGCTCACTCCTGGGCGGATAGAGACTGTGGCTCACATTCTGCCACCTCAGAATCCCAGAGAGGTACGTGAGTTCTTGGGAACTGCCAGATTCTGCCGCCTGTGGATACCCGGTTTTGCTGAATTGGCCGCCCCCCTTTATGCACTCACCAAGGGAAACACTCCTTTCACCTGGCTGGCGGAGCATCAACTAGCTTTCGAGGCCCTAAAGAAAGCACTCCTCTCCGCCCCAGCCCTTGGGTTACCAGATACCTCGAAGCCCTTTACTCTCTTTGTAGATGAAAGAAAAGGGATTGCCAAAGGGGTCCTAACTCAAAAATTGGAGCCCTGGAGAAGACCGGTGGCATACCTATCTAAGAAACTGGACCCGGGAGCGGCCGGATGGACCCCGTGTCTCCGCATCATGGCAGCCACCGCTATGCTGGTCAAAGACTCTGCTAAGCTAACCCTTGGGCAGCTGCTAACTGTTATTACCCCACATGCCCTAGAGGCCATAGTGCGGCAGCCCCCGGACCAGTGGATCACCAACGCATGCCTGACCCACTACCAGGCCCTCCTACTGGACACGGACCGCATCCGATTTGGCCCTCCGGTCACCCTGAATCCTGCCACGCTGCTACCGGTACCAGAAGACCAACCGAGTTCCCACAATTGTCGGCAGGTGTTGGCGGAAACCCACGGGACACGAGAAGACCTTAAAGACCAAGAACTCCTGGACGCGGACCATACGTGGTACACAGACGGTAGCAGCTATCTCGACTCAGGTACTCGGAGGGCGGGAGTGGCGGTAGTGGATGGAAACACCACCATATGGGCACAACCGCTACCCCTTGGCACGTCTGCCCAAAAGGCCGAACTAATAGCATTGACAAAGGCTCTAGAGCTGTCAAAAGGGAAAAAGGCTAATATCTATACAGACAGCCGATATGCTTTTGCAACGGCCCACACCCATGGAAGTATTTATGAGAGACGGGGTCTCCTAACATCAGAAGGAAAAGAAATCAAGAACAAGGCTGAAATAATTGCCTTATTAAAAGCCCTCTTCCTTCCTCAGGAAGTGGCCATAATCCACTGTCCCGGACATCAAAAAGGGCAGGATCCAGTCACCGTGGGGAACAGGCAGGCAGACCAAGCGGCCAGGCAGGCCGCCATGGCAGAGGCACTAACCTTAGTCTCTGAAAACGACGAAGCCGACCAGGTAGCCATTAGGTACACCTACACTTCAGAGGACCAGAAAGAAGCGAGAGCCATGGGAGCCACGGAAAATAAAGACACTAAGAACTGGGAAAAAGAAGGGAAGATGGTCCTCCCGCTAAAAGAGGCCATGGCTATGATTCAACAAATGCAC
>NW_012119077.1:0-21674 GCF_000951035.1 Colobus angolensis palliatus | reverse complement strand
GCCTACCCCACCCGGCAAGAAACGGCACACGTAGTGGCCAAGAAAATCCTAGAAGAAATTTTTCCTAGATTTGGACTTCCCAAGGTAATTGGGTCAGACAATGGGCTGGCCTTCGTTTCTCAGGTAAGTCAGGGGCTAGCCAGGACACTGGGGATCAATTGAAAATTGCATTGTGCTTATAGGCCCCAGAGCTCAGGACAGGTAAAAAGAATAAATAAAACTATAAAAGAGACCCTCACTAAATTGACCTTAGAGACTGGCCTAAAAGATTGGAGATGTCTCCTATCTCTAGCCCTTCTAAGAGCCCGGAATACGCCTAACCGCTTTGGGCTCACTCCTTATGAAATCCTCTATGGAGGACCTCCCCCTTTGTCGACCCTGCTTGACTCGTTCTCCCCCTCCAACCCTAAGACTGACCTGCAGGCTCAGCTGAAAGGACTACAGGCAGTACAGGCCCAAATCTGGGCCCCCTTGGCAGAACTGTACCGGCCGGGACATCCACAAACCAGCCACCCCTTCCAGGTGGGAGACTCCATCTATGTCAGACGGCACCACTCTCAAGGACTGGAGCCCCGGTGGAAAGGACCCTACGTCGTTCTCCTGACCACACCCATGGCCGTAAAGGTTGACGGAATCGCTACTTGGGTCCACGCATCCCACGTCAAGGCCGTTCCAGAGACGCCCGGACCAACACCGCCTGGAACATGGAGGCTCCACCGCTCCGAAGACCCGCTCAAGATAAGACTCTCTTGCACCTAACCCCTTGCTTACTACTGGTTCTCCTTCCCTGCGTCGCTTGTAATAATCCCCATCAACCATATCGATTAACCTGGAAAGTAACTAATTTTGAAACTCATGAAGTCTTAAATGAGACTTCGCATATTGCTCCCATAGGCACTTGGTTCCCCGACCTCTATTTCAACCTAGATAAAATAGTGGGGGTTGATGACATGGAAGGGGGAGAATGGAGAAAACAGGCAAGAAAGGTGTCCATAAGCCGGAACGGGTTCTACGCCTGTCCCGGATTCCGGACAGGAAAAATGGAAAAAACCTGCGGAGAAATAACCTCCCTATATTGCCATAGTTGGTCTTGTGTTAGTACTGCAAAATCGACGAGGACTAGACCTTGTTTTTCTGAAAAAAGGGGGGCTCTTTGAGGCCCTAAAAGAACAGTGTTGCTTTTACGCTGACCATACAGGAGTAGTTAGAGACTGTATGGCAAAACTTAGAGAAAGATTAAATAAACGACAAAAAGAGAGAGAATCTCAACAAAATTGGTTTGAAAGTTGGTATAACCAGTCCCCTTGGTTTAGCACCATAGTCTCCACCGTCCTAGGTCCTCTGATCCTGCTCGTGCTCATCCTGACCTTTGGGCCGTGCATACTTAACCGCCTGCTCGCCCTAATCAGAGATAGATTAAATATAGTACATGCTATGGTCCTGACCCAACAATACCAGGCACTCAAGACTAAAGAAGAGGCTCAAGATTGAGCCTCTGAGTCACAAAAAGAGGAGGGAATGAAATGGGCCATGGGTTAAGAAAAACAACCTAGGCCATGGGTTAAGAAAAACAACCTAGGGGCCATGGGTTAAGAAAAACAACCTAGGCCATGAATTAAGAAAAACAACACCAGGTGGCCATGGGTAATTGAGAAAAACACCCAATGTTCCCGGAATTCAAACAGAAAAACAATTCCAGGAAAACCCCCCCATGCGTACAAGCCCCAGCCAATCAGAGCGAGATGCCTTGCTCAGGCCATGGCAAGCCCCAATCATCTCGCGCCCTAAAGCTTTGTTTGAATTTTGCGCCTTATTTGAATTTGTGGTGTTTTGCCTTTATAAGCAGCTTGTAACCAACGCTCGGGGTTCCTTGGCCATCTTTGTGCACGGGGGACCCTAGCGCGCTAGAAATAAAAGTGTCTCTCTGCTGTGATTTCGGTGTTGAGTGGTCCCTCGCGGCGACCCCTGCCCAGAGCGGGACTCTTTCGGGGGTTCCAACATTTTATGGTCAGCATCAGCACTAACTAGCTTATGAACATGAGCAAGCTTTTTTTTCTTAGCAATATGCATCTCCTGTGTCTTACCTGAAAAACTATTTGACCAAAAAATTCTTAAAGTAATTTTTTATATCTAAAACTGTAGAAAAATAAAAATAAATAAAACAAAATAGAACAAAAATAATAAGCCACTTTTTTTGCCATAGATGTATAAGAAGTTATTCAAGGGCCTACATGGGTAATTTAAAGGACAGATACTCAATAATATTGATGATTATCATTGTTTATTTTTGGCATGATTCTTTTCTTTGCTTATTATGAAAATAACTATATAATATTTAACCATTTTTTCCTATTAGAAAAGTCACTTTTTTTCTGTATGAAAATTAAAATCCTAAAGTAAAAGTGTAGCAGTTATGTATTTTGAATATGTAAACACTTTTTTTATTAATTAAATTCAACTACATAGTGCTGAGAAACCTTGTTGACTAAAACCCTAGGATATAAGAAACTTCACTGTTTGAAGTCATATTAGTGAGAAAGGAATATTCTGCCCTTGCTTAAAGGATCTGAACCATTTGAATCACTGTAACATACAAAGTAGCCTCAATTTCCTGTTTCAACCTAGGTTCTTCATATAAAAGGATTTTGTTTGTTTGTTTGTTTCCACAGCACTTCTCATTTATCTTAACTTTGTAGTTAAAGAAATAGAATTCTAATTCCACTGCTCAGTGCTGCTAACAATCAGACAATGGCATTTCTAACACAAATATTTCCAATGAGACTCTGACAAGGCCACATAGTTTGAGCAATGATTGTTTCCTTAGCAAATGATTTCCTAAGTCCTGCTTTGTTTCTCCTGCATTCTGAATAAGACTAATGTGATAAACAACCAGACCTCTTCTTGCATCTCCAAATTTTGCCTTAGAAACCGTCATTAGGTACAAATACAGTTCTGTTATAAGTCCCTTTCAAATCCCTTTCAGTCATCTGCCTCCATTTTTCCTTGAGTGGAAGTTCCCCCTTGCTGCAAAGAGTAAATAAACCTAAGTTTGTTTTACTGCAAGTGTATTCCTGGTGATATTTATCAGATAGACTTTCTCAAGGTAAAAGCATGCACTTGAAGCAAGGTGGTAAACAGCTGTTGATTGTCTCTTCAATTCCAATTTTTTTTCTTACATCAATAGTTTTTTGATCTTATGTTGATTTGTATACTCCAAACCCATTCTTGGCTCCATGACTTGAGTGGGATTGATTGCCTGATATGAACTTCCCTGGACACTGAAAATTGATTCAAGTCAACAGGAAAGAGTGAAGCCCAAGACACGAAGGGATAGAAGAAGATGCATGCTATGTCTCCTGGATTGTAAGTGTAAAATATTTGGTCTGAGTCTGCTCTAGTGCTTTTTATTCTAACAGGAGAATGTGGAATTCTGCTATAGAAAATGAGGTCGTTAAAAGCAGAATAGAAAGACAGAGACACAAAGAGTTAGGAGAAATTGTGTGAGTTGCTGGATCCAGTATGGACTGCTTTATTGTCAGACAAGCCAAAACAACTCTTCTTATTTGAGCTAGTTTAAGTTGATTTCGTTTGCTTATTTCTTTTTCTTTTTTTTATAACTGATTTTGAAAATCTCCTATTATAAATTTAGTCTGACTTAAGAACATAGATAATATGGTGAAAATTCAGAGATATCAACTTTGCTCCCTCCATATGCACCATGGTAGAATAAGACCAATGAAAAAGTAGCTGTTTTCCACTAACCTTGGCCCATCAACATGACAAGGAAAAGACATAGTAATCTTAGAGTTGCATGTTTGAAAATGTTCATTAATAACAGCAGAATCAGGTCTTGTGCTGTTCAGGAAGTGGTCTCTCATGGGAATGAAATGAAAATCGTTAATCCTGAAGTTACTAAGAGTCTTGAGATTGTTCATTTCCTTTGGGAAAAAGAAGATAGAATAGAATCCTAGTAATTTTTTTTCAGTATTAGGTGACTCTATATGGTGAGGGCAACCACTAACTGTTCTCTACCACCAAAGAGAAACACATTTGAAAATGTAAACGTAAATGAAAATGTAAATTTTATAAATGAGGAAAGTGAGTTTCAGAGACTTAAGAAGTCATTCATAGCCTGTATGTCAGGAATTAAGAACTCTTACAAATAAGAGCAAATTTTTATTAGTTACTTATTTTGTTTCAGCCCATGTATAAAGTTTATCATACCCCATGAAGTATGTATAATTATTATCATTTCAATTGTATACATGACAAACTGAGGCGTACAGAGTTACTTGTTCAATAGCACAGGAGTTATAAAAGCCAAACCCAGGATTTGAACCCATATCTCCAACCCTCCAGGGAACACATATCTGACTACTAGCTATGTAGCTTCACTAGATTACTTATACTTAATTCTTAGGCCAGAGAGTCTAACTATCTCTAAAAATCAGTTTACTTCTCAAGAAAGGTATGAGCAAAAAATCAATGGAAACATGAAACCTTTGTCAGATTATTAATTGTATAAATAATATTATTTGCAACTATAAATGTATAATCTTGTTAAATATACTTGAGTATATACTTGTTGTGTTTGTGTCTTTTACTGCTTGTATGTGTGTGCAGGGGGGCTTGGATTCCTTCATTCAATAATAACTATCAACTACTTAATATATTTTAGGCACTAATATTTGCACTAAGAATACAGCTCTTAATGGAATTTATATTATGGTGGGATAACTGGATATTATACAAGTAAAATTTTAAATTTATAGTGTTAGAGGCCATCATAAATAGCCAGCTGAGAGAGGGGATAAACAATGACAGGGCCAGAGATGGTAATGCTATTTATTTTGGTAGCATGATGAGGGAAGGTAACTCTGAAAATATACAAATTGAGGCAAGACATAAGTGAAATGAGAGAGAAATTTTTTTAAATCTAGGAGAAGAGCATTTCAACTGGCAAGGTCCAGGGCAAACCCCACTAGGCGGGAAAAAATTGGCAATTTGAAAGAACAGTACAATTACAGTGGCTCAGAGAAAGTGAGCAAAAGTAGAGGTAGAAGATCGGGATGGAAAGTTGATCATTTCATCTAAGAATGAGAAGTCAGAATACACAACTTTGTAGGACATGGTAATATATTTAGATTTTTTTCTAAGTTTGGTAGAAAAGGACTAGAGCTTCCATTAAGTGTGCCAATAAATTCCAAGTTTCATAATCAATTAAAAATGAATTGACAGAATAATTCTTTTCAAAGGAAAATCAGATCTTGAGTGCAAAAATTATAAATATGTGACATTTTCTTAAAGTACATTTTCCATTTTGTAATATATCTTACCTTTAATTAATTATTTATTTATTTATTTATTTATTTATTTATTTATTTATTTATTTTTTTTTTTTTTTTTTTTTTTATTTTTGAGACGGAGTCTCCCTCTGCCCCCCAGGCTGGAGTGCAGTGGCCGGATCTCAGCTCACTGCAAGCTCCGCCTCCCGGGTTTATGCCATTCTCCTGCCTCAGCCTTCCGAGAAGCTGGGACTACAGGCGTCCGCCACGTCGCCCGGCTAGTTTTTTGTATTTTTTTCTTTTCAGTAGAGACGGGGATTTCACCGTGTTAGCCAGGATGGTCTCGATCTCCTGACCTCGTGATCCGCCCGTCTCGGCCTTCCAAAGTGCTGGGATTACAGGCTTGAGCCACCGCGCCCAGCCTTAATTCTTTAAAGTTATATAAATAACATAAAATGATATAATTATTTTATTATTTTTCTTCCACTTAAAAAATCAGAACAAAATATAAAATTATTTTCAGGCAATCACCCAAAGTTTTATTGCCCAAAGAGACTTATGGGAAAGTTATAAGCACTACAAAGCAAGAATCTATAAATAAAATCACATCCCATCCTCTCTTGGCTAAAGTTTTCCAAACAGTAAATGTCATATATTTTTAACTCTGCATTCAATAGACATTCTCCATTAATCCCTACAAAATATATTTTTCCTCTGGGCTTTAGTATTTTCAAGCAAAATCTTCTTTAAAAAAGAAAACAAATTTTAATCTGCTATTTTGTGGTCTTACACTATGTCAGCAGAGTTTAACTTGAGGTCATCCAGTGTGGCAGGAGCCAGCGAAACTAATGTTCTACTATCAGAAAAACTTTCTTCTGTTTTTCCTCAGATAGTATCACGATGCTCTCGCCAGCAAGCATATCTATCCTCTAGTCCCTAGTATTCTAGAGAACCATGAACATATCTGGGCTTCTATACTCTGAACATTTCACTGATTATGCATTTGAGAAAAAAAATGGAAACTACATATTTCTGTATTAAGTATACATATATACTGTAATACATTGAACTAAGTGAATTCTGAATCTGGCAAAGATGAAATAACTGATATCAGATGAAATCTCCCAATAATAACAACTATAAAATTTTGTTAAAAGACAAAAACAGTATTTGAAGGCATCAGAAATTAAACACAGTAGCCAGTATTGGTTAAGTAAAGGTTCTAACAGAAGGGAAATACATTGAATATGAATGCCAAATTTCTCCTTATTCCCTGTGTTGGCATCTAGGGATTTATGATATATGGGCAAAGAGGAGAGCCATACAGCAGTGATCTAGTTGTTAGGATAATCACGCTCTATTGGGAAGATAAAAATTGGCATTGAGATCTAATAAATAAATTATGACTATGTGAACCAAGAGGCAGAGGAAGAGAAACCAGAGAGAAGAAAGTCCAACATTTTGAATGCAATTTATTTTTATTTCTTGACTCCAAAGATTGCTCATTCTTGGGGCAGGATTTATAGAAATCAAATCTGCAGCAACTTCTAAAAGCTAAGCAGAAACTTTAGCAGCCTTAGTATATTGGATAGATAAAAGTTGGAGTTTAGGGCCTTCCAAATATGAGGGAGTCAAGTAAATAGCCTATTACTTTAGTTGAAACATAGGAGTGTTCTGGAAGGAAAGAAAAACTGAAAAATTACTAGCATTGTCTAGGTCAAGATGATATGCCCATACTCTAGCTACTGGAAGAAAATTAAATCATCTGTGGAGAAAGATACCATCATCCAGAGGTTGTATTTTAATTATATGTATGAATTTATGTATTTATATAAATATACAAATAATATAAACATAAAATAAATTTATTGAATTTATATAAATTTATATGTTTATATTATTTGTACAAATATATAAAATACAGCCTCTGGATGATGGTATCTTTCTCCAGAGAGGAGAAATATACTATATATATGGTATATATTTGTATACAATATCCAACATGGGAGGTAAAACTTACCTGTCATACAATGAAACAAAATCCAAATACCAAAAATTAGGGAGAATGAACAGAGAAAATTACAGATATTGAACCTTTAAATACCAAGGATTAGCATGTTTATTAAAGGAAACGAAAAAGATAAAAGAGTTTCACACAGAACAGAAATAAAAATACAAAAGATAAATCCTAAAACAATACAATAGTTGAAAGTATCATTTGACAAATGGATTTAGCATCTGATTAGACATAGCAGGAAAGAGAATATTTAGACTAGAATATAAATCAATAAAATACAGGTTGAAGCACAAGCAAAAAAGGTGATGGAAACAGAGAAAGGGTGGAGATGGTAAATGGGACATGATTTAAAAATGTAAAATAGCTGTAACTGGAGTTACAGAAAGAGAAGAGAAAAATAAATCAAAAGTAATAATGAGGTTGTATTTCCCAAGAACAATCCAAAATTGATAAAATTCACTGTGATAGCCTGCCTCCATGATGATGTCCAGTGTTCCCCAATTCCTGGTATCCATACCCTACTGTTGAGTATTTGCTGGACTTAGTGATTCACTTCTAAATAATAGTGTGATGAAGAAATGATGGTTTCTGACTCTAAGTCTAAGCCATAAAAAGGCAGTATGGCATCTTGTGCTCTCTCTCTCTCTCTCATTTTGTGTCTTCCTCTTAACCACTCATTCTGGAAAAGTCAGCCGCAAGAGACCTACAAGAAACCAAACCCCTGCCAACTTCCACGGTTGTACGCTTGTACATGGTTCAGCTCTTTTAAATAACTACCACTGTACCAATAGCTTCATTGTAACCTCACGAGACATCCTGATGAAACCACCCAACTAAGTCACAATTGGATTTCTAAGTCTCAGAAATTACGTGAGATAACAATTGTTTGTTTTAATTGACACAATTTTTAGATTGTTATAGATCAATTGATAAGTAATACAATTACATGGTTTAAAGCTGAAGCTAATGGTATGACCACAAAATCCTATGAAAGATCAAGAGTGGTCCCTGAAAGTACTCTTTAGTCAGACAAAAAATCTTTTAATAATGTTAGAAACTATGACTCTCAGATTCTCTCAATTAAAAAAACAGGGTTTCTAAAAAGTGTAAGGGCTTTTTTTCCTCAGGAGAAATATAAGTTAGAAAACAGTTTGTTTCAAAGAAATGTTTTAGTATTTGTTTAATGGAGTACACAGAAATAAGATTCATAGGAGACCAACAGTTTTAAAAGATTTCCATATTTAGCAACCTGCCAGTTTGAACTGAAAGAAACAGAAAGTACAAAGTGAAAAGGATCCTTTAGACCCCCAAAATTAACTGGAAGGAAGCAGGTTGAGAAAACTATTGAGCTGTAAACATGTGCTAAATTCATGAAAATGGGAATATGCCTCAAAAAGTTGATCAAGAGCCAGAATGGATTAAAAAGTCATGAACAGCCATTTATAGGCATAAAAAACAATAATTACCATCAAGGAACTTTCATTGTAAGTCCTGTTTTCCAGTCTGCCATCTATTTTTTTTTTTTTTTTTTTAGATGAAGTGTCCCTTTGTTGCCTTTGTTGCCCAGGCTGGAGTGCAGTGGCCTGATCTTGATCTTGGCTCACTGCAAGCTCCGCCTCCTGGATTCACATCATTCTCCCCCCTCAGCCTCCGGAGTAGCTGGGACTACAGGCACCCACCACCACACTCCACTAATTTTTTGTATTTTTAGTAGAGACGGGGTTTCACCGTGTTAGCCTGGATGGTCTTGATCTCCTGACCTGGTGATCCACCCGCCTCGGCCTCCCAAAGTGCTGGGATTACAGGCATGAGCCACCGCGCCCGGCCCAGTTTGCCATCTATTTTAAAACATGATTTAACTAACAATAAAAATAATTTTCGCATGATCTTCAAAAGTCATTGTTTCTCTTTCAAAAATTTAAGGTGTCATGGCATTTTAGCTAACCTACCAATTGTCTAACAGCTTGTTTACCTGCAGAATCAAAATTAAGACTTGATCCAGTATAATAGCATACATGTGAGGGATGGCCTTCTGATTTCACTGTTGGAAAATTTCTTAATCTCATATGCAATTTCATTATCTCCTATTGATCTTTTTTCTCAATTATTTAAGGAGCAAAAAAAAAAAAGACATCTACTTAAGGTATTCTCTTAATAAAACCACCCCTTTCCAAAATGGAAGAAAGTATATTTACACTGCAAATATGTTTTACAGTTTGTGATTAGGCCACAATTCCAGTGATATTATTTGGAAAGCATAAACAAATTAGCAAAATTTACTAAAAATAGGGAGACTGAAAGATCTTTAGGAGTCTAGCCATTCTCTCACCTTTGTGGCGTTATTATTAGAAAAGATAACATAATCACTTTAAAATGTCCTGCCGAGCTGTGTTTACATTCAATCTAATGATAGCTATTTATGTAAAATACCTTCAATGGGAAGTCATTTAACCAACAAATATATTTACTGAGCATCTACAGTGTGCCAGACACTATTAAAGATACTGGAGATCAAGAAAACAAAATGACAAACTAGGAGAAAGAGTCCTTCAGAATATGCATTGGAACAAATGGAATATACATTGTAATAAAAAAGAAGGCCGAAAGAACAAATAATGAGACAAATAAAATTCGGGTGAATAAGAACTAAGAAACAGATTAAAGATCACTGGGGAAAATACTTCTTTAGATAAGTAGTTAAGAAGAATCCCTTTGAGCAGATGTTACATAAGAGGAGACCAAAATAAAAAGGAAGTAATCAGGTGAAAAGGGAGTTGGCAATACATCTAGTGGGGACAGGGATCCAACATGTACATTTCACTGAATGTAGATCCAACATGTACATTTCACTGAATGTTCATCCAACATGTACATTTCCACTGAAATGAAAATAGTTTCACTTATTCTAGCAACTGAGAAAAGACCAGTAGGTAGGAAGACATAATTGTGAAATGAATTTAGTTATTCAACAAAGGTGAATCATGCCAAATTGTGACCACAGCAGAAATGTTAAATTTTCTTCTAAGTGCTTTGGGAACCTACAACGTTTAAATAGTGAAACAATGTGATCCAACTTATATTTCAAAACATCATTTTTACTGCCACATAGAGAAAAAATTGAAGCAAATTGTCAAGAGGTAGTCATAGTAATTTCCATAATTGTTAATGGCAATCCAAGAAAAAGCAATGATACAATAAAGAAATCCACAAATGGGAAATTTTTTGAGATATCATTGATACACAATTAAAAGATGTACTCAATATATTTTAGAGATATAATAAATAGGACTTGCTGGTAAAAGGATTAAAGGAAAGTAATTGTTAATAGAAGATGAGAATTACTCATATAGTTACTAATATAAATTAGTACTATCAATAATAATGAATTGCTCTTGAATTTCTGGTTTTAGGTAGATGGTACTGAAATGAGCAAGTTATTGAAATGAACAAGAAAATGTCGGGATGAAGGTGGAATATCAAGAACTTCAGATGTTGTCTAAGAAGAAGTTCTCTGTGAGACATGCAATACAATTAGAGAGAAACAGGCAGTCTAAGGAGACACTTGTGCCGAGAAAACAGAATTGTGAGTCATCACCATAAAGATGACACTGGAATTCACTGGAATCAATTAAACTTACTGAGAAGAAATAATTAGAGAGAAATGAGTAAAAGGCACAAGACCGAATCCTGAAAATCTCAACAATTAATTATTTGGTTTGGGAGGATAAGCTGTAAAACAAGATTGGGTAGAGGGAAACTCAAAAGAGAAAATGTTTGTAGAAGTCAATAAAGAAAGAATATTTCAGGAAGGAAAAAAGGCATTTCTTAAGCCCTGTAGTACAAATGTCAGTGATGACCTTGGCAAGAGAATAGTCAGTGGAATGATAGAGGGTGGAGTCAGACTTTAAGGGGAGGAAGGAAGACTGACAGATGAAGAAATAAAAGCTCCTTGTGAAACAAATCATTTAAGAAGTCTATCAATAAATCAGGTCATACAAATGCTGCCATAATTGGAAGGGATGTAGACTACACTGATACGGATTTGGCTGTGTCCCCACCCAAATCTCATCCTGATATAGTTCTCCTAGTCCCCATGTGTCATGGGAGGGACACAGTGGGAGGTGTTCAAATTATGGGGGTGATTTCCCTCATGCTATTTTCATGAGAGTGAGTAAGTTCTCACAAGATCTGATGGTTTTATAAGGGGCTTCCCCCTTCCCTTGGCTCTCATTGTCCTGCCGCCATGAGGAGAAAGACATGTTTGCCTCCCTTTCCATTATGATTGGAAGCTTCCTGAGACCTTCCCAGCCATGAAGAACTGCAGGCCCATTAAACCTCTTTCCTTTATAAACTATCTTTATAAAACTGTAGGCCCATTAAATCTTTTTCCTCTATAAATTATAAACGGTCTTAAGTAAGTCTTTATTAACAGCATGAGAATGAACTAATTCATACACAGAACAACTGGAGAAATCAGAATTATCTGTGGGGATTATCAACTAGAAAGGTGTGCCTCATCAGAAGGAACATAGAGTACACTCAAAGCAGGTACAAGTTTCACTCCACAAACGTAGATGTGCAAGAAATGTAGTTTTCTCTCTTCCTTTCTTTCTCTCCCTCACTCCCTCCCTCCCTTCCTTCTTTCTTTCTTTTGTAATTTAATATAATATTCATTTTAAACCCCAAATGGGGAGGGCAAAACTTACTCACAGTCCATTTAAATTCCCTATCCCTAATTCCTGATATTGTGTGTAACTTCTGTTATCTTAAATATTGGCAAGAATTTCATAGATAACATCTGATTCTTCAATCCCTTTTGACATCCACTGAAACATTTATTATTCTATCTGATCCACTATCATTGGTCCATTTCAGTGCCTGTGCTTTATCCCATGTTAACGTTTGAATAGTTTTCTTACTTTTAGAAAAACTTCTTGATAGCATTACCTGCACTGCTTACATAGCATACCAGGACATGAGGATATCTGTGAGGATGTTACAAGATGTCTAAATCAATGCCATGCTTAACTGTTGCCAGAAAGAGCTAAGTAAGTTCATTTCTAGTTCTATCTATCTATCTATCTCTAAAATCATATATCTATTCATCTATATATCTAAAGTTATATATATGACTTTTCATATATATTTAAAGTTATATGTATTTATATATATGTAAGAGTTCTGCCATCTTCCTAAAGTCTACCAAGACATAGAAGTGCATATGTGTTTTTGCTTTTAGATTTCATAAACCTAACTGGCTTTCTTCTGTTCCATTCCACTTGATTCATATCCCACTTGAGGCTTAAACCTCTTTTCAAATGGACCCTCCCAAATCTAAGCTTTCCCTGCTTCTACTCTCATACTTTATTTTTCCAATCTTCAACTAGTCTGACTCCCAGAAAACCCTAGTTCTTATAACACCAACATTCTCTTTACATACAATTTTCATGATATGAGTTCTTTATATTTCCCTCCAATTACTAGGTTTCTGGAATGCAAACAGCAATATTTAGCCACCATATTATCTTATCTGTATTAGCCTTTCTTTGAGTGAGGAAAGGGTCATGTCATACAAGAAAATATTGAAAAAATATGGATTAATATTTTGAAATTGTGCCTTATAATGTGATAATACAGAACAGCACTACTTAAAGAAATCTTTTCAAATAATCTTTAAGCAACCCCAGAATTCTGTGAAGAATCATTAGAAATACTTTTAACATAATTTTTTTTTTTTTTTTGAGACGGAGTCTCGCTCTGTCTCCCGGGCTGGAGTGCAGTGGCGCGATCTCGGCTCACTACAAGCTCCGCCTCCCAGGTTCCCGCCATTCTCCTGCCTCAGCCTCCAAGTAGCTGGGACTACAGGCGCCCGCAACCTCGCCCAGCTAATTTTTTGTATGTTTAGTAGAGACGGGGTTTCACCGTGGTCTCGATCTCCTGACCTTGTGATCCGCCCGCCTCGGCCTCCCAAAGTGCTGGGATTACAGGCTTGAGCCACCGCGCCCGGCCTAACATAATTTTTTTAAAAAATAAGCTGTAGAGGCTAAGGTTATGAGAGTAGAAAAGTACAGACCGGTAGAAAATAATGAATATGGTACATGGAAGAAAACATATGCTATTATATTATGCCAATTTTAGCTAAAAATTATTGTTTTACCCAAAAACACAAGTAAGTATATTAGATTATCTGTGCTGCCTAATGCGTAATTAATACTGTATTTTTGTGCCATGTGATAATCTGTGCTTAAGTAACAAGTTGCTTAAACAGAATAGATGAGCTAGATTTGACCATGTCATAAGTCTATGGCATAGAGTGCAATATTTTAATATTAAAGCTATATACTAGTACTGGAGTCACAGCAATAAATGATTGATTGTCACATTCTCAAACAGTTGATTAATGAATATAATAATCAACAGGAAGATAAGACAATGTGCTTTTTAGATGTAATAATGCATATGTTTAGAATTAAACCATGTTGTTATGACACCATTAAGTATATCATAATAATGAGATATGTTGAAATAATATTCCCTTAAATGTCTAATTAGTACTTACCAGTTTTTTATTCTTTTTTTTCTTTATCTTCAAGACAAGGTCCTTTCAATTTCAGAGATGTATTAAATATTTCTCCTCTTGCCTTGAACACTCTCCACAACCTGCATTCTTTGTCTATTGTCGGCACCTAATTATCATTCTGATTTTAGCTCAATTATTACTTCTGGAAAATTTTCAAGGTCTCCCAAGAGTGACTGTAGATCTTGTTAGCACTGTTCTCATATAAGTAATGTCTTAAAACATTATCAAATGCAATATTTAATCCTGTCTTTCTCTCTTTCTAGAGTAGAAGCCTTGAGAAGGCTTAGAAAATATGCAGGAGAAAGCTTGACAGATTTCAATGTTGTCAGAATTCAATGCATTGAAGACTTACTTAACGTTAATGATATAAATCAGACCATCTAACTACTCTGCATAGATTCTTGTATTGACTGACTCCTACAGTCAGAGTAAAATACAAACTCCTTTTCCTGGGCTGCAAAGAATTTCAGACTTTTGCTTACATTTTTAACCACATTTTGTATCACTCTACCACAACTTATTACACTATAGTCTGACTCTGTAGATTTTTTAAATCACCTTCTTACTAACTATTTTTTTCTGCCTCAATACCCTGACCTTAGAAATTTTCTATGGTCAACTTCTTCAGCTCTTCAAAGAAAACTTTGTTATTCCAACAAAAATGCCTACCTACACCCATTATGATCACTATATCATCACATCATCTTGTTCTATTCATATAAATAATTAATGGTCATTATTGTTAAGGGTCATTAACATTCATTTTCTATATTTTTCTACTAAAGTTAAATTCTAAACCTCAAAAAAATAATCTTATTAGTTTTCTTAAAATAGTCAATTATCTTTCAAAGATATGTAAGTAAAAAGTGGAAAGTCTTCATATTTTCAAATGCAGTTACCATTTTTTTATGCTTCAATCCTTGTTGTAGATTCCAATTTTGATGTGGTATTATCTTCCTTCTGCTCTTCCTTTATTATTTATTGCAGTACTGGGGATAAACCTTTCAGCCTTTCCTATGTGTGTAAAATAGTACTTATTATGGCTTTGATTTTTGAAAATTTCAGGTCTCTGAGCCCAAGCTAAGCCATCATATCCCTTGTGACCTGCACATATACATCCATATGGCCTGAAGCAACTGAAGAATCACAAAAGAAGTGAAAATGGCAAGTTCCTGCCTTAACTGATGACATTATCTTGTGAAATTCCTTCTCCTGGCACAGAAGCCTCCCCACTGAGCACCTTGTGACCCCCACCCCTGCCTGTCAGAGAACAACTCCCTTTGACTGTAAATTTTCACTACCTACCCAAATCCTATAAAATGGCCTCACTCCTGTCTCCCTTCGCTGACTCTTTTTGCAGACGCTGCCTACCTGCACCCAGGTGAAATAAACAGCTTTATTACTCACACAAAGCCTGTTTGCTGGTCTCTTCACACAGATGCACGTAACGTTTTGTGCTGTGACTCAGATTAGGGGACCTCCCTTGGGAGATCAATCCCTTGTCCTGCTCTTTGCTCCGTGGGAAAGATCCACCTACAACCTGGTCCTCAGACCAACCAGCCCAAGGAATATCTCACCAATTTTAAATCGGGTAAACGGACTATTTATACTGTCTTCTCCAACCTCTCTCACTATTCCTCAATGTCTTTCTCCTTTCAATCTTGACACCATCCTTCAGTCTCTGCTTTCTCTTAATTTCAGTTCCTTTCCTTTTCTGGTAGAGACAGAGGAGAGGCACTTTATCCGTGAATCCAAACCTCTGGCACTGGGCAGGGACTCAGGAAGACAGTCTTCCCTTAGTGTTTAATCACTGCGGGGACATGTGCTTGATTATTCACCCACGTTTCAGAGGTATCTGATCACCATGGGGATGCCTGCCTTGATCCTTCACCCTTAGTGGCAAGCACCACTTTCCTGGGGGGCAAGCACCCCCCCCACCTTCTCTCTGTGCCTCTACCCTCTCTTTTCTCTGGGCTTGCCTCCTTCACTATAGGCAACCTTCCACCCTCCATTCCTACTTCTTCTCGCTTAGCCTGTGTTCTCAAGAACTTAAAACCTCTTCAACTCACACCCGGCCTAAAACTGAAACCCCTTATTTTCTTCTGCAATGCCTCTTAACCCCAATATAAACTCAACAATGGTTCTAAATAGCCAGAAAATGGCAATTTTGATTTTTCCATCCTACAAGATCTAGGTAATTCTTGTTGTAAAATGGGCAAACAGTCTGAGGTGCCTGACGTCCAGGCATTATTTTATACATCAGTCCCTCCCTAGTCTCTGTTTCTAATGTGACTTGTCCCAAATCCTCCTTTTTTCCCTCCTGCCTGTCCCCTCAGTCCCAATCCCAAGTGTCACTGAGTCTTTTCAATCTTCCTTTCCTACCGACCCATCTGACCTCTTCCCTCCTCCCCAGACTGCTCCTCCTCAGGTCGCTCCCTGCCAGGCGGAATCAGGCCCCAAGTCTTCCTCAGTCTCTGCTCCCCCCCCCATAATCCTTCTATCACCTTCACTCCTCACACCCGGTCTGGCTTACAGTTTCATTCTGCAACTAGTTCTCCCCCATCTGCCCAACAATTTCCTCTTAAAGAGGTGGCTGGAGCTAAAGGTACAGTCAAGGTTAATGCTCCTTTTTCTTTATCTGATTGTTCTGAACTCAGTTAGCATTTAGGCTCTTTTTCATCAAATATAAAAACCCAGCCCAGTTCATGGCTCGTTTGGCAGCACCCCTGAAATGCTTTACAGCCCTTGACCCAAAAGGGTCAGAAAGCCATTTTATCCTCAATATGCATTTTATTACCAAATCCACTCCCAACATTAAATAAAGCTCCAAAAATTAGATTTCAGCCCTCAAACCCCACAATAGGACTTTATTAACCTCGCCTTCAAGGTGTACAATAATAGAGTAGAGGCAGCCAAGTAGCAACATATTTCTGAGTTACAATTCCTTGCCTCCACTGTGAGAGAAAACCCAGCCATATCTCCAGCACACAAGAACTTCAAAACACCTAAGCCACAGTGGTAAAGCATTCCTACAGGACTTCCTCCATCAGGATCTTGCTTCAAGTGCCAGAAATCTGGCCACTGGGCCAAGGAATGCCTGCAGCCCGGGATTCCTCCTAATCTATGTCTCATCTGTGCGGGACCCCACTGGAAATTGGACTGTCCAACTCGCCCAGCAGCCACTCCCAGACCCCCTGGAACTCTGGCCCAAGGCTCTCTCACTGACTCCTTCCCAGATCTTCTCAGCTTAGCAGTTGAAGATTGATGCTGCCCAATCGCCTTGGAAGCCTCCTGGACCATCACAGAAGCTTTGGGTAATGCTTACAGTGAAAAGTAAGTCCTTCCCCTTCTTAATCAATTTAGATCCTACCCACTCCACATTACCTTCTTTTCAAGGGCATGTTTCCCTTGCCTCCATAACTGTTGTGGGTATTGATGACGAGGCTTCTAAACATCTTAAGACTCCTCAACTCTGGTGCCAGCTTGGACAATATCTTTTTATGCACTCCTTTTTAGTTATCCTCACCTGCTCAGTTCCCTTATTAGGCTGAGACTTTTTAAGCAAATTATCTGCTTCCCTGACTATTCCTGGGCTACAATCACACTTCATTGCCACCCTTTTCCCCAGTTCAAAGCCTCCTTTGCATCCTCCCCTTGTATTTCCTCACCGTAATCCACAAGTATGGGACACCTCTACTCCCTCCTTAGTGACCAATCATGAACCTCTTACCATCCCATTAAAACCTAATCACCCTTACCCTGCACAACACCAATATCTCATCCCACAGCATACTTTAAAAGGATTGAAGCCCGTTTATCACTCACCTGTTGCAGTATGACCTTTTAAAGCCTATAATCTCTCCTTAAAATTTCCTCATTTTACCTGTCCAAAAACCAGACAAGCCTTACAGGTTAGTTCAGGATCTGCACCTTATCAGCCAAATTATTTTGCCTATCAACACCATGGTGCCAAATCCACATATTCTTCTGTCCTCAATACGTCCCTCCACAACCCATTATTCTGTTCTGGATCTCAAACATGCTTTCTTTACTATTCCTTACACCCTTCATCCTGGCATTGCTTTGCTTTCATCTCTTTGCTTTCACTTGGACTGACCCTGACACCCATCAGGCTCAGCAAATTACCTGAGCTATACTACTGTAAGGCTTCATGGACAGCCCCCATTACTTCAGTCAAGCCCAAATTTCTTCCTCATATGTTACCTATCTCAGCACAATTCTTCATAAATACGAATGTGCTCTCCCTACTGATCATGTCCGGCTAATCACCTGAACCTCAACCTCTTCTACAAAACAACAACTCCTTTCCTTCCTAGGCATGGTTAGGTACTTCCACCTTTGGATACTTAGTTTTACCATCCTCACTAAACCATTACATAAACTCACAAAAAGAAACCTTGCTGATCCCATAGATCCTAAATCCTTTTCCCACTCCCATTTCCATTCCTTAAAAAACAACCCTAGAAGCTGCTCCCACACTAGCTTTCCCTAACTGATTCCAACCCATTTTATTACACACAGTCAAAGTACAAGGCTGTGTTGTCAAAATTCTTACACAAGAGCTGGGACCATGCCCTGTAGCCTTTCTGTCCAAACAACTTGACCTTACTGTCTTAGGCTGGCCCCTACATTATTCCTTATACCACACCTGATCCCCATGACTGTATCTCTCTGATACACTTGGCATTCACTCCATTTCCCCATATTTCCTTCTTTCCTGTTCCTCACCTTAATCACACCTGGCTTATAGATGGCAGTTCCACCAGGCCTAATCGCCACTCACCAGCCAAAACAGGCTATGCTATAGTATCTCCCACATCTATAATTGAGATTACCACTCTGCTCCCCTCTACTACCTCTCAGCAAGCCGAACTCATTGCCTTAACTTGAGCCCTCACTCTTGCAAAGGGACTACATGTCACTATTTATACTGACTCTAAATATGCCTTCCATACCCTGCACCACCATGCTGTTATATGGACTGAAAAATGTTTCTTTGCTACACAAAGGTCTTCCATCAGTAATGACTCTTTAATAAAAACCCTTCTCAAGGCTGCTTTACTTTCAAAGGAAGCTAGAAGCATCACTACAAAGGCCATCAAAGGCATCAGATCCCATCACTCAGGGCAACGCTTTTACTAATAAGGTAGGTAAAGAAGCAGTTGGCATTCCAACTTCTATCCCTCATGGCCAATTTTTCTCCTTCTCATCAGTCACTCCTACCTACTCCCTGACTGAAATTGACTTTACTTGCATGCCCCAAGTCAGGAAATGAAAATACCTTTTGGTCTGGGTAGACACTTTCACTGGATGGGTAGAGGCCTTTCCCACATGGTCTGAAAAGGCCACTAAGGTAATTTCTTCCCTTCTGTCAGACATAATTCCTCAGTTTGGCCTTCCCATCTCTACACAGTTTGATAATGGACTGGCCTTTATTAGTCAAATCACCGAAGCAGTTTCTCAGGCTCTTGTTATTCAGTGGAACCTTCATACCCCTTACCATCATCAATCTTCAGGAAATGTAAAACGGATTTTACTTTTTAAAAACACACCTCACCAAGCTCAGCCTCTAACTTAAAAAGGACTGGACAATACTTTTACCACTTGCCCTTCTCAGAATTCGGGCCTGTCCTCAGGATGCTACAGGGTACAGCCATTTTGAGCTCTTGTATGGATGCTCCTTGTTATTAGGCCCCAGTCTCATTCCAGACACTAGTCCAACTTAGACTCCATCCCAAAAACTTGTCATCCCTACTACCTTCTCTCTAGTCATACTCCTAGTCACTATTCTTAACTGCTCATAAATGCCCTACTCTTGTTTACATTTCTGGTTTACACTGTTTCCCCAAGCCATCACAGCTGATATCTTCTGGTGCTGTCCCCAAACCACCACTCTTAACTCCTTCTTAAAGTGAATAACCTTTGCTGGCAGGGTGCCCTCTAATACTTTCACCCTGATGAAGTCCTATTATTTACTTTTATACTCACTCTTATTCTCTTTCCCATTTTTATGCCATCCTCTACCTTTCCGCAGCTATTTCTACCACACTATCAATCTTACTCACTCTCTCCTAGCCATTTCTAATCTTTTGACAAACAATTGCTGGCTTTGCATTTCTCTTTCCTACAAAATCATCAAGGTCTCAACTTACTCACTGCTAAAAAAAAAAAAAAAACGAGAGAGAGAGAGGGAAAAGAAGGTGTTTGTATATTTTTAAATCAAAAGTGTTGTTTTTACCCAAATCAATCTGGTCTGGTATATGACAACATAAAAAAACTCAAGGATAGAGCAAAAAAACTTGCCAATCAAGCAAGTAATTATGCTGAACCACCTTGGGCCCTCTCTAATTAGATGTCCTGGGTCCTCCCAGTTCTTAGTCCTTTAATACTTGTTTTTCTCCTTCTCTTATTTGGATCTTGTGTCTTTCATTTAGTTTCTCAACTCATCCAAAACCATATCCAGGCCATCATCAATCATTCTATACAATAAATGCTTCTTCTCACAACCCCACAATATCACTCCTTAACACAAAATCTTCCGTCAGCTTAATCTCTCCCACTCTAGGTTCCCACACCACCCCTAATCCCACTCGAAGCAGACCTGAGAAACATTGCCCATTATCTCTCCATACTATACCCCCGCCAAAAATTGTTGCTGCCCCAACATTTCAACACTATTTTTTGTTATTTTTCTTATTGATATAAGAAGACAGGAATGTCAGGCCTCTGAGCCCAAACTAAGCCTATCCCCTGTGACCTGCACGTATACATCCAGATGGCCTGAAGCAATTGAAGAATCACAAAAGAAGTGAAAATGGCTGGTCCCTGCCTTAATTGATGACATTATTTTGTGAAATTCCTTCTGGCTTGGAAGCTTTGCCACTGAGCACCTTGTGACCTCTGCCCCTGCCCACCAGAGAACAACTTCCTTTGACTCTAATTTTCCATTACCTACCCAAATTCTATAAAATGGCCCCCACCCCTATCTCCCTTTGCTGACTCTCTTTTTGGACTCAGCCCACCTGCACCCAGGTGATTAAAAAGCTTTATTGCTCACACAAAGCCTGTTTGGTAGTCTCTTCACACGGAGACATACAACAGAAAGAATTTTGATGGGTATAGAATTCCTGGTGGATAGTCCCCTCCATTATTAAGATGTTCACTGCATGCATCCTCAAGGGCAGTATCATCATCAAGGAAGTGAAAATAGAATTTTTGGAAAGAGGGGATAAAAATCACATTACAGTAGTTTTTAGCCCTCAAAAGAGGAACGGTACATAAACAGTATTGAAACACAGTACAAAAACACTATTGAAACACAGTACATAAACAGTATCTTCAGTATTGAAATGTAATCAGGTGGAAGCGATTAAGGAAGCAATTATTTAAAATGTCTGGATGAGGGTGATAACAAAGGAAAGGCTGAGGAACGTGGCTCTCTAGTCTTCTCACTTGCATGGTTTCTCACAAGAAATGTGCTAGCACCCTAGTATTTTCACTCCTCTTTACATAATAACTCAGAATGTGATTTGCAGTTTTTCTTCATGTTTCTTTGCTTGGTGTTTGCTGAGATTATGTGTGGATGTTATATTTTTATTTGGAAAAATTGTAGCCCCTATCACTTTCACTATTTTTACTCTTCTTGCCCCACATCTTTTTCTTTTTTTTTTTTTCTTTTTATTATTGTACTTTAAGTTCCAGGGTACATGTGCATAACGTGCAGGTTTGTTACATATGTATACTTGTGCCATGTTGGTGTGCTGCACCCATC
>NW_012119076.1:3648-4921 GCF_000951035.1 Colobus angolensis palliatus | reverse complement strand
ATAGAAATTGTTTTGAATGAGGAGTACCAGATGTGCTACCAAATACCTGTGATTTGGACAAGGTAACATGAATTCACTAGCTGATGGTGTTCTAAAAGAAGCTAATACCCCAATGTTTGAGTTGATGAATGTGATCAATAATATATTTTATCATTTGTTGTTATGGGAACATCACAGAGCATAGTTAAACCAATCTACATGATGTAGCTTACTATAAACCTAGGTTACATGGTATAGCCTGTTGTTCTCAGGCTACAAATCTGTACATCGTGGCAATGTATTAAATGCTGTAGGCAATTGTAACACAATGGTAAGTGTTTGTAAAGCTAAACATATCTAAACATAGAAAAAGTACAGTCAAAATATGGTATAAAAGATTAAAAATGATACACGTATATAGGACATTTACCATGAATGAAGCATGCATGATGGGAAGCTGCACTGGGTGTCACTGAGTGAGTGGTGGTGAAGGTGAAGGCCTAAGTCACTACTGTAGACTTTGGAGACACTGTACATTTGGGTTATGGTAAATATTTAAAAGTATTTTCTTTCACTCCTCAAAATTAACCCTGGCTACTGCAACCTTTTTACTTTATACAATTTTACTGTTTTTAACTTTGTGACACCGTATATTTCCTTTAACACACACCACATTGTACACTGTAAACAAATTTCACTTTCGTTACATCCTTGTACTATAAATATTTTTCTATTTTTTATGTTTTACTTTTAAAACATTTTTTTGATAAACCTAAGACACAAACATACACACTGGCCTAGACCTACGTAGGGTCAGGATCATCAATATCACTGTCTTTCACCTCCACATCTTGTCCCACTAGAAGGTCTTCAGGGGCGTTGACAGGCATAGAGCTGTCATCTCCTATGATAACAATGCCTTCTTCTGAAATACCTTCTGGTGTTCTTCTGGAATATCTCCTGAAGGACCTGACCGAGGCTTTTCTTGAGGGGGTGTCACTCTTTTCAGAAATATGTCTATAGTAGTTTGCTTGGTTTAATTTCTTTTCTTTTCTTTTCTTTCATCATAGATTTGCTTGTAAGCAGATAATGCACCATGAATATTCCTCTTTACTAATAAGGACCTTTCAGTGTTGCGGTCCATGTTTTCATACTTTTTTTTTTTTTTGAGATGGAATCTCACTCTGTCACCCAGGCTGGAGTGCAGTGGTGCGATCTCAGCTCACTGCAAGCTCCGCCTCCCGGGTTCATGCCATTCTCCTGCCTCAGCCTCCTGAGTAGCTGGGACTACAGG
>NW_012119076.1:0-478 GCF_000951035.1 Colobus angolensis palliatus | reverse complement strand
AATAATAGAAATTGTTTTGAATGAGGAGTACCAGATGTGCTACCAAATACCTGTGATTTGGACAAGGTAACATGAATTCACTAGCTGATGGTGTTATAAAAGAAGCTAATACCCCAATGTTTCAGTTGATGAATATGATCAATAAATGTTCACTGTTTTCTCTCAGATCTCACCTCCATAGTGTACATGATGGAGTGTTATGCTGTTAACAAACTTGCTATTAAAAAAGTATTGAATACACCACATAGCACAATTTAAATGACTGTGTTTCTATACATGTAGTATACCTGCATGATACATTTTTAAGAAATAGGGGCTGGGCACGGTGGCTCACGGCTGTAATCCTAGCACTTTGGGAGGCGGAGGCAGGTGAATCACCTGAGGTCAGTAGTTCGAGACAAGCCTGGCCAACATGGCAAAACCCTGTCTCTACTAAAACTACAAAAATTTGCTGGGCATGGTGGCGGGGGCTTGTAAT
>NW_012119075.1:2656-4098 GCF_000951035.1 Colobus angolensis palliatus | reverse complement strand
GCCAGGATGGTCTCGATCTCCTGACCTCGTGATCCACCCGTCTCGGCCTCCCAAAGTGCTGGGATTACAGGCTTGAGCCACCGCGCCCGGCCTCAGCTGAGATTTTTAATTTATTTGTGGGATTCTCCCCTCCCAAACAATAAGTTCTGTGAAGACAGAGATGGTATTTTTTTCCCCTCACCTTCTTTCTTTCTTTATTTATTTGAGACAGAGTCTCACTCTGTTGCCCAGGCCAGAGTGCAGAGGTGCAGTCTCGGTCCACTGCAGCCTCCACCTCCCAGGTTCAAGCAATTCGCCTGCTCAGTCTCCTGAGTAGCTGGGACTACAGATTATGCACCACCACGCCAGGCTAATTTTTGTACTTTTAGTAGAGACGGGGTTTTGCCACGTTGGCCAGGCTGGTCTCAAACTCCTGACCACAGCCTCCCAAAGTGCTGGGATTACAGGAGTGAGCCACTGCGCCTGGCCTTCTCTGAGATTTTTAATTTATTTGTGGGATTCTCCCCTCCCAAACAATAAGTTCTGTGAAGACAGAGATGGTATTTTTTTCCCCTCACCTTCTTTCTTTCTTTATTTATTTGAGACAGAGTCTCACTCTGTTGCCCAGGCCAGAGTGCAGAGGTGCAGTCTCGGTCCACTGCAGCCTCCACCTCCCAGGTTCAAGCAATTCGCCTGCTCAGTCTCCTGAGTAGCTGGGACTACAGATTATGCACCACCACGCCAGGCTAATTTTTGTACTTTTAGTAGAGACGGGGTTTTGCCACATTGGCCAGGCTGGTCTCAAACTCCTGACCACAGGTATTCCACCCGCCTCAGCCCCTCAAAGTGCTGGAATTACAGGCATGAGCCACTGCGCCTGGCCTTCTCCTCACCTTTTTCTCCAGTGTCCACTCCAGCATGCAGTATTTGCTAAGGGCTCAGTAGATGTTTGTTGAATGACTTACTAACCTGAGCTTGTGTAACTCTCTCACTGTCTTGATGCTGAAAGGCAGAGAGGGCCCAAGGTCACAGGTAGGGAAGGGCCAAAGGCAGGACTGGAGCCCAGCAATTCTTGTTCAACCACACGGAATGGGAAGTAAAGTCCTCTTTGGCCAGCAGCAGAAGAGCCTGGTCCCCTTTGTCATCATCCTGGAAGACCCTAAAGGATCATCTAGGCCAATTCTTTCATTCTTCAAATGGGGCATCTAAGAACTGAAGAGGGGACAGGGATTGTCTAGAGTCACACTGTGAAGGTGACCTGGAAGTTCCGCTAGAGAATACAACAGATTCTATCCTGCAGACACACAACAGGTTCTACCCAGATTGCCGGACACTCAACATTCTTTTTTAATTAAACTAAATTAATTAATTATTTTTTCAGTGCAATGGTGCAATCTCAGCTCACTGAAACCTCCGCCTCTCAGGTTCAAGCAATTCTCCTGCCTCAGCCTCCTGAGTAGCTG
>NW_012119075.1:0-1116 GCF_000951035.1 Colobus angolensis palliatus | reverse complement strand
AGAAAGAAAGAGGGAGGGATATCCCAGGTACCCACCTTCACTCAGTTTCCCCAGTGGTAACATCTCACAGAACTACTGGACGCCATCACAGCCGGGGTGTGACTGCTCTTGCTCAGGTTTCCCCGGTTTTCCTTATACTCATGCGTGTGTATTTACTTCTGTGCAATTTTATCGCAGGCCAAGGCGGGCGGATCACCTGAGCTCAGGAGTTTGAGACCAGCCTGGGCAACATGGTGGAACCCTGTCTCTACCAAAAACACAAAAATTAGCCGGACACGGTGGCACATGCTTGTAGCCCCAGCTTCTTGGGGTCTGCGATGGGAGGATCACTTGAGCCCAGGAGGTGGAGGTTGCAGTGAGCCGAGATTGCACCACTGCACTGCAGCCTGGGTGACACGGTGAGACCCTGTCTCAAAAAACAAAAACAAACAAATAAACAGAATGAGAGTATGCAAGCTTTTGGGATTGGCTCTTCCCCTCAGCAGACACCAATTTTCTTGAGCACCTTGATCTCATAGTCCCAGGGACGGCTTCTGTTATTCCCATTTCGCAGCTGAGCAAACTGCTCCCACCCCCGCCCCCCAGAGCCAGTGCTCATGATGGCTGATTTGGGTAGCATCTCCTCCGAGAGAGGAGGGCAGGGGGTTGGGTGGAGGGCTGGGGCTGGAGCCTTCCCCAGCCCCGCTGAGACCCAGCTCCCTGTTCTGCAGCCTGTCTCGGAGTGGGGTCTCCTTTGTGCCTCCCACCCACTCCCCAGGCCCGTCTCTTCCCTCAACAGAGAGGCCGTGAATGGGGGCCGCCGGGGGCCAAATCTGCTGATCCGAGGCCCAGCCCTGCCACAGAGAGGCTGTGTGACTAGCATGGTGGCCCCATCCTCTGAGCCTCAGGATCCCCCTGGGTAAAACAGGGGGAAGGGTCACACCCTGCAAACCCATGAAGATGCAATGAGGCCATGTGCGAGGCGCAGTCAGCAAAGTGCCAGGCGCAGAGTGAGCCCCCAGCGCACGCCGCGGAGAGCCGCCCGCAGCCCCATTTGGCAATGAATTATGTATGGCCTTCTGGCAGCCCTGCGTGTGGGGCTGCAAGCTCCCTCTGCTCCCCCCCCCCCCCCCTAGG
>NW_012119074.1:0-2883 GCF_000951035.1 Colobus angolensis palliatus | reverse complement strand
TTTTTTTGTTTGTTTGTTTTTGAGACAGTCTTGCTCTGTCGCCCAGGCTGAAGTGCAGTGGCACAATCTTGGCTCCCTGCTGCAACCTCCGCCTCATGAGTTCAAATGATTCTCTTGCCTCAGCCTCCCGAGTAACTGGGATTACAGGTACCCGCCACCATGCCCGGCTAATTCTTTGTATTTTTAGTTGAGGCAGGGTTTCACCATGTCGGCCAGGCTGGTCTCAAACTCCTGAACTAGTGATCCGCCCGCCTCGGCCTTCCAAAGTCCTGGGATTACAGGCTTAAGCCACCGCGCCTGGCCTCTTTTTCCTATATATGGTAATGTGTAATTGAATGCCAGATATTTCTTATACAAAAGTATAGAAACTCTGTATGATGTTTTCTTCTTTTGGGGAGAATGTACTTTTGCTTCTCGCAGACTATTAGAGTAGGGACATATCAGTCGAATCCATTAGACTCGAGATCATTCAAGGCCAGACTTTGGTCTTTACGACGACTGGTCTGTTTTCACTTTGGCCTTCCCTCATACTAGGGTATAGCTTTTCATTGGTCCTAATGGAAAGCCTAGTTGCTTAGTTATTGACTATGACCCCATTTTCTTAATACATTTTAGTTTTTACCTCTCAAGAAACAGGAGCCTGACAGAAGCTTTGCTTGGCTTCTCAGCCTCATAGTTGCATCTTTCTGTTGTTCTTCTCGGCCTCTTAGCCATTGACGTCTTGAAGGGAAAGTGGCACTGTCTGCCAGGCTCACTTCTTTGCCCTTTTCTTTTCTGTATGATCATAGCGTCTCAAATTTTGACTGCATTGGTACCCCCAAATGCCAGTGTCTGTCCTTTTGGCTCTGTTGAGTTTGCTGAAAGGTTTGCTTTAGAATCATTGCCTTTTACCCATTGATTTCTCAACCTCTTGGGTCTGTGCCATTTACATGTTGGGAAATGCCTTGCAGCGGAAGGTGTAGTACAAATCGGAGGTCTTAGCTCAGTTCACTTCACAGAATATTGGCCTCTCAATTTTCATTGTCTTGGTAGCTCTCTGATATGTTCATACAAATTTTTTTTTTAAGTAAGTTTGATTCATATTTTCTACTTGTTCTTAGCATGAGGATTGGTGTTGTAGGTAAAAGTAGAAGTTTGCTTCCAGCCTTTAGAAAACTAGAAGTGTTTATCTTTGGGATATTAAGAATAGAAGAGGGCCGGGCGTGGTAGCTCACACCTGTAATCCCAGCACTTCGGGAGGCCGAGGTGGGCAGATCATGAGGTCAGGAGATCGAGACCATCCTTGCTAACATGGTGAAACCCCGTCTCTACTAAAAATACAAAAAATTAGTCAGGTGTGGTGGCGGGCACCTGTAGTACCATCTACTTGGGAGGCTGAGGCAGGAGAATCACTTGAACCTAGCAGGCGGAGGTTGCAGTGAGCCGAGATTGTGCCACTGCACTCCAGCCTGGGAGAGCGAGACTCTGTCTCAAAAAAAAAAAAAAAAAATAGAAGGGATTTTTATTCATAGAACTTTATTCATTCAGATATATATCAATATGTAGATCTATATGAAATACAAATATAGTAGGCCCTTAGTATTTGTAGGGGTCTGGTTTCAGAACCCCCATGGATACCAAAATCTACATATGATAGAAAATTATTGCAGAACCTGTGACTATAGAAGACCTACTGTATTTCTGTATTTTCAGAGTCAGCTGTATATTAACAATATATTTCCTGAACAATTGAGATGTCTTCACAGAGCTGAAATTCAAGCATCACAGAATTGCTTCTGCTCCGTTCTCTCTTATGAGGCTTTTAATGTAGCAAACTGGGTTTAAAACTCTGATTTCTGGCCGGGTATGGTAGTTCTTGCCTGTAATCCCAGCACTTTAGGAAGCTGAGGTGGGAGGATCGTTTGAGCCCAGGAGTTCAAGACCAGCCTGGGCAACATAGCAAGACCCTGTCTCTACAAAAAGTAAATAAAATAAAAAATTAGCCAGGCATGGTGGCACGTACCTGTAGTCCCAGCTACTCGGGTGGTTGAGATGGGAGGATCACTTTGAGCCTAGGAGGTTGCAGTGAGCTGTGGCTATACCATTGTGCTCTAGCCTGGGTAACAGAGCAAGGCCCTATCTCTAGTTTTTATAGTTTGTGGAGGAAAATTAAAAGTAATTTGTGTTTTTTCAGAAGAAATAATGTAAAAAACAGATTATAGCATTATGGAATAAAAATGTTAATCTGTAGAAAACTTTGTTTTATTTTGTTTTTCCTTTTAATAGAGAGGCGAAAAAAGGCTTCAGCATGGGAAAGAAATTTGGTATATCCTGCTGTTATGGTTCTCCTTCTTATTGAGACAGTAAGAATTTATTTGCCTAGTTAAATAAAAAGCAAATTATATATTATTTACTTTAGCATTTGAGTATGGCAGCTCCCTCAGATAAATGGTTTCTTGTAAACTGGTTTTCTATCAACAGGATTAAAATCCATCTATGCCTTTATTTATGAAAATCCAATAAAGCAAAAATGGAAATTAATGGCAATTTAAAAAAAATTCTGAAGATTATCTGTTTCTTCATGAAAGGAGGAAATTCAGTCTTTGTTTTCATTAAAAATTAAGAAAACAAGGTGTTGCAGATAACCTGCTTTAAATTCTGTGATAAAATATGAAAATTACATTATGAAATTAGTTCTGATAATATTTTACCACTTTTTGAAGTCTGTGGAGTTGTGTGTTTCCAATTGGTGAGATCACTTAGTAGAAGGATCTGTGCTACCAGCTTTTATCACAAGCTTTGAAATTACAATAACTTGGCCGGGCGCGGTGGCTCAAGCCTGTAATCCCAGCACTTTGGGAGGCCGAGACGGGCGGATCACGAGGTCAGGAGATCGAGACCATC
>NW_012119073.1:3200-6931 GCF_000951035.1 Colobus angolensis palliatus | reverse complement strand
CTCTGTCACTCAGGCTGGAGTGCAGTGGCACGATCAAGGCTCACTGACTTCACCGTGACTCTGTCTCTCCCCTTCTGTCTGCATCAAACCATGCTTTGCTTTTCTCCTGTGAAGAATACATTGGTTCCACCTGAATAATGCAGGACAGCATCCTTTCAAAATCCTTAATTTCACATCTGCAAAATCTTCTCTTGTTTTGTTTTGTTTTTTGCTATCTCAGGTAACATTCACCAGTTTCGAAAACCAGGGAATTAATATCTCAGGAGTCATCATTCAGTTCTCAGTGGAATTAAGCCACATGGCAATATTAATTCATGTAGATTTATTAGTTAATGCAGATTAGTGGGTTGTCCTCCCTCATCTAGCCCACTTCTTTATTTCCTCATAATGTTTCCTGGGATCATCTCCCAAAGAAGCCACTCCTACCTAAATCTTGGTCTTGGAGTTCACTTTTAGGAGAAGCAAGACCAATGTAATATCATAAAGAGTGATTTCAAATCTCCTTTCTCAGTAATTGGTGAGTAAAACAAAAAATCTTAATAAGAATAAACAATATTTGAATGATTCAATTAGCTAGATTCGATGGATTTGTATTATAATAGCTAATACTTATATAACATCTAATATTCACTAGGCATTTAACAGATATGCTAACGGAAGCTCAGAGAGGTTAAAGTAATTTGTCCAAGATCACAGAGCTGGTAAATGTGGGAGTTATGATTTAGAGTCTGTGTCTTAATCATTTTCCTGTATTGCTTCTCAAAAACCACAATCCTTGCACAAACGATTACTGTACAAACAGTTTCACAACACAAGGGACATTTACAAAGATTGATTATCTACTAAGTCGAAATGAAGACCCAATAAACTCCAAGAATCAATACTAAAAGAACATGTTCTGGAACCAAAATGGATTATAGAAACAAGTTACAAACAGATTCAAAAGCTCTCATAGTTTGCGAGACACACACAAACGAAACTACCACACTTCTCATTCATCTATGGTAAAGAACAAAATGTCATATATGTAATTAGAAAATACCTGTAGCCTAATGATGATAAAAGCTGTGCACATTAAACATTACAAGATGTGGCCAAATTGGTATTTGTTTAGAAATTTAAATTTCTAAAACAGAAAAGTAGACCAAGAAAGCCCTGGAGGATTTTATATTCCAGTTTTTATAAATAGAATAAGAGCTAGAAACAGAACCAGCAACAAAAGTATCCATTTGAGGATATGGATAGGACATTAATACTGGATTAAAAAATCTGCCAGGCGTAAGAAGATACCTATTAGGAAGTAAGAAAGTTTCCTTCAACTCTGCTGTTCTTAATGTTGGTTAATCAGGAGCTTCCAGAGGAAGGTAAACATCCTCGATTTCATAGATGATAAACAGGAACATAAGAACTAGATAATGTACATTTTGGGAGGCTGAGGTGGGTGGATCACAAGCTCAGGAGATCCAGACCATCCTGGCTAACACGGTGAAACCCCGTCTCTACTAAAATTTCAGAAAACTAGCCAGGCGCAGTGGCGGCGCCTGTAGTCCCAGCTACTCGGGAGGCAAAGGCAGGAGAATGGCGGGAACCCGGGAGGTGGAGTTTGCAGTGAGCAGAGATCGCGCCACTCACTCCAGCCTGGGCGACAGAGCGAGACTCTGTCTCAAAAAAAAAAAAAAAAAAAAAAAAAAAACCACAAAACTAGATAATGTATCAGAGTCTATTATTGAACCAGTGGAAAGAAATACCCAGGACAGAGTCTATTGTGAACCAGTGGAAAGAAATACCTAGGACAGCAGGTGATTTCCCCCAGGGCTGTGGATCGAGGGCTATGGAGACCTGGTGTGACCACTGAGACCTGGACTTGGCTTCTGGATGAAGAGCTGGACTGTGGAGGGTACCAAGGACCATCAGACTTGCTGACTGCTTTCTAATTTTTCTATTTTCCTGATACAGGTGGGCACAAGTGATGCTTCCAGAATAAATCAGACAAAAAGCTGAAGGGCAACTGGGAAGCAGGCAGTATTTTCTTATATATTTCCAGTTGAAGGTTGGGACTTTGGAAGAAGAACAGGGCATTAGAATTGATTTTTATATATTTAATACGGCTAGAGTTAATGGCTTATAGATTTTTTTAACATTAGGCTCAGTTTGAGGTGTTGGCTTTGAGCCACAATTTCAAAGGACTTGGGAAGAATGCTATTTTTCCCTGCTCAGTCAAACTGAGAAATCTCTCTGTGGGTTATTTTAGTTTACATGTGCACTTCTGAAATCTTGAAGGACAAGATTTTCAGGTAACCATCATATAAGTATCATATTGTATTTTTTGGGGGGCACTTTACAGCAGCATGCCTGGGATATTAGTGATAGGGATATCAGTGAAATATTCTGCATTTGCCCAGGGAAAGTTCCTGCTCTCTCTGCTGCATCAGAGCCAATATCTATTTAAGAGTATATTTACATAGAAGAGATTAATTAATTTGTGATTACTTCAGTCTTTTCCTACTCCAGATCATTTGAGTAACGCCCCCCTTTTTTTCATGTTTTTGGGTTTGGAGACCTGTGTCTGGTGCCTGAAAATACAGATTCTAGCATTTCAACTCCTGTGCATTCAAACTCTAGGAAATGATGGGAATCCATGTTTCATTTTGTGCGTCAGATTTTAGGACCTTGGAATGCTGGTTTTAAGCTTAGGAGAACTACAAAGAATGTGTTTATAAGGAGAGATGCATATCTAATCCAAAAGTTTTATAACTGAAAAGGAAAGGTGAAGAAAAATGACCAAAAAAGTGAAAGCAATGGAGAGCATTGTTAGGATGCTGAAACAAACAACCACCACTAAAATAAAAGAAACAATAACAATGGAAAAAATGCACCAGTAATTCATAGGAACCATTAATTAGGACAAGAACTGTATGTGGAATAGGCAGAAAGAACTGAAGGTTTACAAATACATTAATGGAGGAGGAAATGCTTTGTTTCTTATTTTAACATTGAGATAAAATACAAAATATGTACAAATATTAAGTGTATAGTTCAATGAATTCACACACACACACACACACACACACACCAGAATGTGTTAAGAAGCATTTTCATCACTCTCAATGTTAATTGCTTATTTCTCTCACCCTGGAATAGTTTGGCCTGTTCCAAACATCATCTAAATGGTATTTTGAGAAGGCGTTCTTTTGTGCTTGAATAAAGGCACTAAGAGCATTCTTGTCTATGTCTTTCAGTGTTCATATACACTCATTTTTCTAGCCTGTATTCCTAACATGGAATTGCTGGGTCATTAGGTGGACATATGGTTTGCCTTTGTAGATTCTGCCAAGGAGTTTCTCAAACTTCTTCCACCAAAGAGTCCCAGCTGCCAACAACCTTGCCGACACTTGATCTTTTTGGTCTTTTTAGGCATTCTGGTACATTTACTCCAATAGCTCTCTCTGTTTTTAACTTGCATTTACCCGCCAAGCACCTTTTTATGTGAGTTGGTTATATGGACATCTTCTTTTATGAAGCAACTGTCCAATGTTTTGGCAATTTAAAAAGTGAATTATCTTTTTTTTTTAATTCATTGGTAGGTGATATTTATGTGTTCCAGATATGTGTTCCTTCTTATGACATTTTCTCCACTGTGTTGCCTATTATTTATCCTAATGGCATCTTTTGATGAGCAGAAATTCTTAATTTTAATGAAGTCTTATTTGTCATTGTTTTTCCTTTGATAG
>NW_012119073.1:0-554 GCF_000951035.1 Colobus angolensis palliatus | reverse complement strand
ATTCTGTTAGTGGCTAATCAAGAAAACATAACATGCAAGTTTAACTTACAAGTATCTTAAAAATATATTTTCAGCACATCCCAACCAATGCAAATGCTTAAAACACTTAACTCCATCTTCCTTTTTAAATTTTTTATTGCTATAGTTTCAAACATTTCACTTCTACATCTACTATAAATCCTAATGGCATGTGAATATTAATGTCTCTTTAAGTAATCACTAGTATTTTATGTTTCTGAAGCTCAAAGACTAAGAGGAAATGCCAGCAGCCTTCTGAGGTATTTTTGTGTGTGTTTGTTTTTTCTCTCCAGTTGTCCCTTGTTTGGAATCCTGCCCCCGAATCTTTGCTGCTTTAGTAGCCCAAAAGTAAACTTTGTCTTCTCCAACCAGGGAGAACTCTCTCATTCATAACCTAGAGAGCACACCCACAGAGGAAGACTGAGTGTGGATAAGCCTCATGTCTTGTGTTTTTCAGGTGTTGCAGCCCTGTCTTAACAGGGTTTGTCTTGAGGAAGCAGTTGTTTCCTCCATTTTGTTTAGGTTTTACTCTTGTT
>NW_012119072.1:3194-3524 GCF_000951035.1 Colobus angolensis palliatus | reverse complement strand
CATCCAACCCGATCAATTTCTAAGACGAAGTTTTCTTTTCTTGTATTTTGGAGCAAGGGTTTTTGTTCTTTGGTCTAAAACATTTTCAAGGTCCTAGGAAAGCTTTGTTTTCTGAGCTTCGAAGATCACAGCTCCGCGCCAGGGCCAGGTGCCCTCAACACAAGGGTTCTGTTGCCTTTAAATGCTGTTTGTTTACCCTGATGGCTCCATGAGGCGTGCCTCCTGCTTGGGTCTTCCCCTGAGATCCTGGAATCCAGCAGGGTCCCTGGCCACCTCCTGGAACCCTTGGCTTGCCCCACAGGGCTCCTGGGCTCCATGGCAGTTCCAGCG
>NW_012119072.1:0-1234 GCF_000951035.1 Colobus angolensis palliatus | reverse complement strand
GATGGGTGGGTGGGTATACGTGGGTGTATGAGTGGGTTGGGACCAGTTTGGCTTGGACAGCCCAGCCTCCTCCTGCAGGGGCGGTCCCTCCTCCGGTGGTGATTTGACGTCTTCTCCACCAGTTCGTTCATTCACTCGTCCATTCATTCATCAAGTGGTGATTGAGTGGCAGATTCTGGATTTTCAAGATAATGCAACAGCCCACCACTCAGATTCTCCTGCGAGAGGTCCCTCCTGAGAAGGGGTGGGGCCTGTGTCCCCTGTGAAACTAGGGGGATTTGGGATTTCGGTGGGAGCAAAACTAGACTTTCCAGGTGATGCAGCTTCTGCTCGGGGCTCCTAGAACGCAGCCCTGTTCAGGGATGAAGCCCAAGCAGCCCATGGAGAGGCCCCAGAGAGAAAAGGAGGCCCCAGCCTCCAGCAGAGAGAGAGCCAGCCCTGTTTACGGCGGCCCCACCCCCACCGGGGCAGAGACGGCCCCTCCCGGCCATGCCCTGCCCAGACTGCAACCCTGAGGGCAGAGCACATATCCTCTGGGCTCTACACTTTGGGTTCTCTGTTACACAGCAGGCTCCGGCTTCCCACTGCACACCCAACCCACATGTGCCAGGATTGGGTAGCGGAAAAGATGTCAGGAGCCTGCGGGGGTCTGGGAGAGGCTCAGGGGCCTCTCTGAAGTGTGACTTTGGCAGGGATCCGTAGGTCAGGCAGGGGCTGGCTTGGCAGGAAGCACCACATGCAGGCCGTGGAACCGCTTGTGCGAGGCCCAAAGCAGGAACACCCAGAGGCCAGGATGGAGCCAGGGCCAGAGGGCCAGAGAAGAGAGGCGGATGGGCTTCCTTGGACCCGCTGCTGAGCGAAGATCTCCAGGTCTGATTTGCTCTTCTGCCGCCTGGAGTGTGGCACAGCTGGCACTGGGAACCCGTGCTGAAGAGCAGCCGTCGCTGGATTACGTTAAACTGCAATTCTGTCCGTGTGTCTTCTTGTTCTCATTCAGGCAAACAGGGGTTTGGGATGGGCTCCAACCCTCCCATCCTGCTCTTTCCTCCAGCAATTTGGATGTACTTGTCCAGGTTGCACTGGGGCGGGGGGCGCACGTCTCCCTCCCGCTGGGCTTCCTTGTACCCGAACACAGGGTGGGCGGCAGTCAGGATATTCAGCGGTCAGGTGGCAGCTCCTCCTGACTCCCAGGTGTCTGGGAGCCCGCGGGTCCCCACGTGGGTCTGAGTGAGCC
>NW_012119071.1:2945-3670 GCF_000951035.1 Colobus angolensis palliatus | reverse complement strand
CTTGAGGAATCTTCACACTGTCTTCCACAATGGATGAACTAATTTACACTCCCATCAACAGTATAAAAGTGTTCCTATTTCTCCACATCCTCTCCAACATCTGTTGTTTCCTGACTTTTTAATGTTCACCATTCTAACTGATGTGAGATGGTATCTCAATGTGGTTTTGATTTGCATTTCTCTGATGACCAGTGATGATGAGCATTTTTTCATATGTCTGTTGGCTGCACAAATGTCTTCTTTTGAGAAGTGTCTGTCCATGTCCTTTGCCCATTTTTTGATGGGTTGTTTTTTTCTTGTGAATTTGTTTAAGTTCTTTGTAGATGCTGGATATTAGCCCTTTGGCAGATGGGTAGATTGCAAAAATTTTCTTCCATTCTGTAGGTTGCCTGTTTACTCTGGTGGTAATTTCTTTTGCTGTGCAGAAGCTCTTTAGTTTAATTAGATCTCATTTGTCTATTTTGGCTTTTGTTGCCAAAAGTGTTTTAGTCATGAAGTCTTTGCCCGTGCCTATGTCCTGAATGGTATTGCCTTGGTTTTCTTCTAGGGTTTTTATGGTTTTAGGTCTAACATTTAAGTCTTTAATCCATCTCAATTTAATTTTTGTATAAGGTGTAAGGAAGGGATCCAGTTTCAGCTTTCTACACATGGCTAGTCAGTTTTCCCAGTACCATTTATTACACAGGGAATCCTTTCCCCATTTCTTGTTTTTGTTAGGTTTGTCA
>NW_012119071.1:0-660 GCF_000951035.1 Colobus angolensis palliatus | reverse complement strand
TCCTGTATTGAAGCTGCTTATGATATGTGTGGTGAGGCATCTAATTAGACCAATGACCACAGGAGATGCCATCCAAGTGGACAGCTTCTGCTCTGCTCTGTCTGTATCTGGACACCAAATTGGCTCTCTGTCCTGGCATCTGTGAAGCATTGGGGCTGATTGCCAGATCCTCTCATGATCAGCCCTGCCTCACTAGAAGCAAAATAGGGGCATCTTCCACCTCAGGACATCCTTATCCCACCCCTTGGGGCCTTGTTTGCTAGAAATTCTGTCTTGATTACTGTAGCTTTATTTTAAGTCTTGCAGTTTAGTGCTAGTCCTCCAACTTTGTTCTTCTTCAATATTGTGTTGGCTGTTCTGGGTCTTTTGCCACTCCATATAAACTTTAGAATCAGCTTGTTCATATCCTTAAAATAATTTGCTGGTATTTTGATTGCAATTTCATTGAATCTATAGATCAAGTTGAGAAAAACTAACATCTTGACAATATTGAGTCTTCATATCCATGAACATGGAATATCTCTCCATTTGTTTAGTTCATTGATTTCTTTCATCAGAGTTTTGTAATTTCCTTCAAATAGTTCTTACACATATTTTGTTAGATTTATATCTAAGTATATCATTGTTCTTGGTGCTAATGCAAATGGTATTTTGTTTTTA
>NW_012119070.1:2937-3752 GCF_000951035.1 Colobus angolensis palliatus | reverse complement strand
TTCAAATTCATTCAGTTTAAGAAAATTTTATGGCAAAAATGCTGAGAAAGTGTGATGGAAAGAAAATTATAAAATTATAAGATTTGTATGTAATTTTTTTCAAAACCTGTGAGTCATTTTCAGAATATAAACCACACTGCCTAAATAAGAGTCAATAGTTGATTTACCTTCATAATCTATACATCTGACAAAGGACTAATATCCAGAATCTACAAAAACTCAAACAAATGAGTAAGAATAAAACAAAAAAATCCCATCAAAAAGTGGGCTAAGGAGATGAATAGACAATTCTCAAAAGAAGATAAACTAATGGTCAACAAACATTTGAAAAAATGCTCAACGTCACTAATGATCAGGGAGATGCAAATCAAAACCACAATGTGATACCACTGTACTCCTGCAAAAAAACAACCATAACCAAAAACTTATCCTACTCCTGCAAGAATGGCCATAATCAAAAATAGAAAAACAGGAGCTGTTGGCATGGATGCAGCGATCAGGGAACACCTCTACACTGCTGGTGGGATTGTAAGCTCGTACAGCCACCATGGAAAAGAGTGTGGAGATTCCTTAGATTTTTAGTTCTTTAAACTAAAAATAGAACTACCATTTGATCCAACAATCTCACTACTGGGTATCTACGCAGAGGAAAAGGAGTCATTATTTGAAAAATATACTTGCACACTCATATTTATAGCAACACAATTTACAAATGCAAAATTATGGAACCAACCCAAATACCCATTGATCAATGAGTGGATACAGAAACTATGGCATATATATATACATATGTGTGTGTGTGTGTGTGTGTGTGT
>NW_012119070.1:0-1578 GCF_000951035.1 Colobus angolensis palliatus | reverse complement strand
CAAATAGTCTATGTGGAACAAATACTGGTAATAATATTTTCAAATAATTTGAGGAAACATTAACTTGGTACAAACTGAAGTGGAATCTGCAAATTTTACCCACTAACATTCGTAAAAATATATGTGGAGAAAGACAATTTTACAAAGCTTGTGAAAATGTACAGTACTTAAAGACTCTAGATGTATACCGTGTTATTCAACAGCTAGTAATTTGCAGAAGATATTTAAGCCAATCCTATGTTATTGACTAGTAGTTTCAACTGTGAGCTTCATTTGCTTTCATAACCATCATCAGTTCTGTGAATTTTTGTCACAAGCAGGAACCGAATATCCCGATTTCCCTATCAGTTTGATAATTTCATGGTGGTAAAGTTTTGTCGTGAATTTTTGAGGTGCGGATTGAGACTGAAATTTTTCTGAATGAAGAGGACCACCCTTAACCACCATTGGCAAATACTGGATGCTTTGGAGAGTAGCTTTTGCTGCAGATTTCATAATGTGTCTTAATGAATTCAATCTAAAATTACAATGTTTATATGCAACACTTATAGTATGGTACAATTATTTTAATGACAACTAACTTTGTTTGAATCACAAATAAGTCTAGCTGTTTTTTACATTTACCAAAAGTAAAAAAAAAGCAAGACCTCCAGGCACACAAAAATTTGCAACATGTATAACTTCCAAACTTAATCTACATTTCCAGGATTGTTTTTCTGACCTTAAATATCTGTGCAAAGGGAATTTCCATATTTCCAACTCCAGTTGTGCAATTGAGGAATTTCCATATCATCTTCAACTGGAAGTAATTATAATACAATGACATGCTAAAAGGTAAATATTAAGAGAAGAATCTAATATAATTTTTTGGATGCATTCCCAATGATGAATATGCTCAATTAAAATAATATGTTTGTGGATTGACATCTGTATCTGGTAGTAACTATCTGTGTGAAAAGATCTTTCCAAAGATGAAATACATAAAATATCATTACATATCTGCATTAACAGATGAACATTTGCAATCAATTTTCAAGACAGAAACACTAACATCAAAACTCAATTAAGTGAAGTGGTGGCTCCCCTAACAAAAAAACTCAATTCCTCCCATCAGTAAACCTACATTACAAAAATGTTTGCTAAATCATTATCATATTTTAAATTTCATCAATGAAATAATTCATAAATATTTTTATTTAGTGTTATATAAGTGCTTTTATAATATCCTAGATTTTTTTCCCTTGGCCTGTAAAATCTAAAATATTTATGATGTGGCCTTTTACGGAAAGTTTGGTGACCCCTGTTTTTGTCTCTTTGTATTGTTTTTCTGGCCTGTATTATATCCATATTGAAAACTTTAGAAATATGTGATTAATATTATGACATTTTTATTCTCAAGCAAAATGTCATAGCATGATATTTATCTTTCAAAGTAGAGTGTGGTGACCCAAAGACCTATCTAAACTTATTTCAGAGCTGAAGAAGGATCATGGATTGAGCTGCTCAAAACCAAATAAATGAAACATTTACTGTGGATTTTGTTTGTTTCACAAAGATTGTTAAGAAAAAAAGAGCTGG
>NW_012119069.1:793-1149 GCF_000951035.1 Colobus angolensis palliatus | reverse complement strand
CTGAGGTCGGGAGATCGAGACCAAGCCTGGCCAACACGGTGAAAGCCCGTCTCTACTAAAAATACCTAAAAATTGGCCAGGCGGTGGTGGTGGGCACCTGTAATCCCAGCTACTCAGGAGCCTGAGGCAGGAGAATCACTTGAACCTGGGAGGCGGAGGTTGCAGTGAGCCAAGTTCACGCCACGGAACTCCAGCCTGGGCAATGAGAATGAAACTCAGTCTCAAAAAAAAAAAAAAAAAAAAAAAAAAAAAATGAAAACCCTCCCTAAAGTGGAAGGGTAAAGGACTGTCAGTCACTCACAACATGGTATAAATTTGTCCCCCTGCCTTCCTCCTAAAACCTAGCTGATATCAGC
>NW_012119069.1:0-743 GCF_000951035.1 Colobus angolensis palliatus | reverse complement strand
CTCCCTAAAGTGGAAGGGTAAAGGACTGTCAGTCACTCACAACATGGTATAAATTTGTCCCCCTGCCTTCCTCCTAAAACCTAGCTGATATCAGCTACATGGAGAAAAAGGGACAGGGACCTAAGAAGTTTCTGGAACATGTCACATTTGGAGAAACAGAGCCTGTCTGGAGAGGTCCCGAGGAAAAGAAAAGTGCCAGGGGACTTGGAGACCTAAGGAGAAGGATAGAGAATCTGAATTTAGAGAAAGAAAAATCTCTGCCTAACTCAAACCAAGGCCCCAGAAAGAGACCAGAAGCTCTCTTCCCCCTCCCACCTGTCCTGCAAGCTCTGTTCCCACAACCCAAAACTGAGGTCTCCTGCTATTAGTAAATTGGCACTTCAACTAAGATGCCAAATAAAAAGCTTTGTAGGTCAGACTAGTAACCCAACCACATTGCTTTTATGGGAAAATGAGTCCCACATTCCAAATAATCAACTTGGAAAAAATCTTTGGGAACATACAGCCCTTTTGTACGTGTGAGATAACCATTCTCTTTGCAAAGGGACAGCCTCCTCGGAGGTTGCACTGAGCCAAGACCACACTACTGCACTCCAGCCTGGGTAACAGAGTTAGACTCTGCCTCAAAAAAAAAAAAAAAAAGAATATCACAAAAAGGCCTGGCACAGTTGCTCAAGCCTGTAATCCCAGCACTTTGAAGGCCCAAGGCAGGCAGATTGCTTGAGTCCACGAGTTTGAAACCA
>NW_012119068.1:7356-7783 GCF_000951035.1 Colobus angolensis palliatus | reverse complement strand
CACATTATGCACATGTACCCTAGAACTTAAAGTATAATAATAATAAAATAAAATTAAAAAAATAAAAAAATAAATAATAAATGGAAAAAAAAATAGTGCTTGGAGCTAGTCATTTCCAATGTCAGTGCCCCAAAGACATCGTTCCCTAGTTCCTGCACTAGCATTCTTGGAGTGCTGTGGTTCGAGGCTTCATCTGTTACTCTCCTTCTTACTTCAAAACATCGAGCTTTCCCATTATTCTTTTGATAGTTTTTTGCTTAAGTTTAAAAATCTGTTGCAACCAGGTGCAGTGACTCACGCCTGGAATCTCAGCACTTTGGGAGGCTGAGGCAAGTGGATCACCTGAGGTCAGGAGTTTGAGACCAGCCTGACCAACATGGTCTCTACTAAAAATACAAAAATTAGCCAGGCATGGTGGCACATGCCT
>NW_012119068.1:0-1121 GCF_000951035.1 Colobus angolensis palliatus | reverse complement strand
TATTTTTTAATAGAGATGGGGTTTCAGCATGTTGGCCAGGCTGGTCTTGAACTCCTGACCTCAAGTGATCCGCCTGCCTCAGCCTCCCAAAGTGCTGGGATTAAAGACATGAGCCACCGCGCCTAGCCGTGTATAGCATTTTAAAATATTTTTATTTCTTTGAGATACATATTGCAATGAGCAAGATTACCTGGTCAAAGGATACAACTGTTCTGATGACTTGAGATGTGTAAAATGTCCCATAAAAAGGGTGGAAACCATTCCCAGTGCCACCAAAGATACCGCAATGCCCAGAAAGCTTCTATTTTTGCCAATTCTGTTTTATAATTAATCATTTTTCCTGTTTTAAATATTCTAAGTTGTATTTATTGAATTAATAAGGCTATTTTTCCATGTTTGTTTTACCTATCTCCTTTTGTATGAATCAATAATGACTTTTTTGCATATTTATTTATGCACATCAGGCACAGTGAGGCTTTTTGTTGAAAAACTGCTAACCCTTTTGCTAACATGTTATGTTTCCCCTTTTTATGTTTTCTTATCTTTGTTATATTTTATTATATAAAAGTTTGAAATTTTACACAGCTATACTTATTTTGATTATTGTACATTATTCTACTGTTTCAGGCATTAGAAAATATTGATTGTGGGGATAAATATTTTGTGTCCAGTGTTATATTTTTGAAAAATAGTGAACACTTCAGTCCGTTTTAAACTTCTGTGCCAAAGAGTGTAACTGTGTTAATTTTTCTTCACTGAAACTCTTAATTTCATCTCAATATTTCAGAGACTCCTTAGTCAATAATTAAGGCTACCTTCATGTTAGAGCGACCTGCATTTCTTTGTAGTAATTTAGGTTTTTATTTCAAATCTTCAGATTTTTTAAACATTGGCAATTTTTAAAAATCACTGTGAGAACAAACACCATGTAAAACCAGTAACAACAAAAGCAAACATTTGTGGGTCAGAGTTAGCCTGTGAGTGGTCAGACTGTCTTCTGATCTACACAGCTTTATTGCTACTATGATGACCCTTTAGTGTTATAATTTTTCATTATGAATCAGCTAATTCTTGATGATTCACGATTTATAGTTCACAGTCATTGGCTACTGGAGTAGGTA
>NW_012119067.1:3062-3696 GCF_000951035.1 Colobus angolensis palliatus | reverse complement strand
GAAGTAATTCATCCGCCTTGGCCTCCCAAAGTGCTTGGATTACAGGCATGAGCCACCGTGCCCAGCCATCATTCTTGTTTTAAAAAATTGCCGGTCGCGGTGGCTCACACCTGTAATCCCAGCACTTTGGGAGGCTGAGGCAGGTGGATCACGAGGTCAGGAGATCGAGACCATCCTGACTAACACGATGGGCATGGTGGTGGGCGCCTGTAGTCCCAGCTACTTGGGAGACTGAGGCAGGAGAATGGCGTGAACCTGGGAGGCAGAGCTTGCAGTGAGCAGTGATTGTGCTACTGTACTCCAGCCTGGGCGACAGAGCGAGACTCTGTCTCAAAAAAAAAAAAATTATACCAGTAACAGGCCAGGTGCAGTGGCTGACACCTGTAATCCCAGCACTTTGGGACACCAAGGCAGGTGGATCACTTGAGGTCAGGAGTTTGAGACCAGCATGGCCAACATGGCGAAACCCTGTCTCTACTAAAAATACAAAATTTAACCAGGAGTGGTGGCGCACACCTGTAGTCCCAGCTACTTGGAAAGCTGAGGCAGGAGAATCGCTTGAACCCAGGAGGTAGAGGTTGCAGTGAGCCAAGACCACACCACTGTACTCCAGCTTCAGTGACAGAGTGAGACT
>NW_012119067.1:0-1532 GCF_000951035.1 Colobus angolensis palliatus | reverse complement strand
CATCATGCCTGGCTAATTTTTTGTATTTAGTAGAGATGGGTTTTCACCATGTTAGACAGGCTGGTCTCAAACTCCTGACCTCAGGTGATCCACCTGCCTCGGCCTTCCAAAGTGCTGGGATTACAGGTATGCACCTCCGTGCCCGGCAAAATAATCTTTTTTCTTAATTATGAGTAACAAATGCTTATAATAAAAAAATAGAGGCCAGGCGTGGTGGCTCGCGACACTGCACTCCAGCTTGGATGACAGAGTGAGACTCTGTCTCAAAAAAAAAAAAAAAGAAAGAAAGAAAAATATAAGTTTGGGGTGAAAAAGGATAATAAACAGCAGTCTAATCTCACTTCTAAGATTGTTCAGTGTGTGTGTGTGTGTGTATGTAATTTATGGCAGAGGGGTTACCTACTTTTTAGATTTAACATACTTTGAACATTTCCTCTTGTTATCATGCATTTTGCTCTAACGCACTTTTGGGATTACATATATTCCCTTATCTGATCACTTAATGAGTCCTTTTTTTTTTCTTTTTTTTTTTTTTTTTTTTTTTTGAGATGGAGTCTCACTCTGTCACCCAGGCTAGAGTGTAGTGGCAGGATCTTGGCTCACTGCAAGCTCCGCCTCCCAGGTTCAAGCAATTCTCATGCCTCAGCCTTCCCAGCAGCTGGGATTACAGGCTTGAGCCACCGCGCCCGGCCGTCTTTGTCTTATATATGCAGGATTTTTGTATTTATTCTGGATATTAATCTTTTCTTTTTTCTTTTCTTTCTTTTTTTTTTTTTTTTTGAGCCAGAGTCTTACTCTGTCACCCAGCCTGGAGTGTGGTGGTATGATCTCTGCTTACTGCAACCTCCACCCCCTGAGTTCAAGGGATTCTCCTACCTCAGCCTCCTGAGTAGCTGGGACTACAGGCATGTGCCCCCACGCCCAGCTAATTTTTTTGTATTTTTAGTAGAGATGGGGTTTCGGCATGTTGGCCAGCATGTTGGTCTCAAACTCGTGACCTCAAAGGATCCACCTGCCTCAGCCTCCGTAAGTGCTGGGATTACTGGCATGAGCAATTGCGTCCAGCTGTATTCTAGATATTAATCTTTTGGTGGTTTTAAACTTTAGAAATAAATCTTCCTAGTCTGTGGCTTCTTTTCACTTGTATATTATGATGTCTTTCGATGTATGTTTTAACTTTAATGTGATCAGTACATTACGTTTCCTGTAAGGATTTATACATTTTGTGGTAAGATATTTCTGTCTTAATGACATGAAGATAGTCTGTGATTTTTCTTTTCTTTTTGAGACAGAGTGTCACTCTTGTTGCTCAGGCTGGAGTGCAGTGGCCTGATCTCGGCTCACTGCAACCTCCACCTCCCTGGCTCAAGCCATTCTCCTGCCTCAGCCTCCCGAGTAGCTGGGATTACAGGCGCACACCACCATGCCTTGTTAATTTTTTTTAATTTTTAGTAGAGTTGGAATTTTACCATGTTGACCATGGCTGGTCTCGATCTCCTGACCTTGTGATCCACCCGCCTTGGCCTCCCAAA
>NW_012119066.1:1234664-1235892 GCF_000951035.1 Colobus angolensis palliatus | reverse complement strand
CATGCTAAATGCTATATAATCGAACTGAAACTTTAGGCTGAAACTGATCTATGCAAGCAAATAGATGCTCAAAAGGCCAATTGTTTTTTTCTGAAGACAAGAGATTTCCAGTCTTCCTGAGTCTGGCTTAATAAGGAAGATTCCTCTGCTGTAGCTCTTACGAAAAAGTAACCGGAAGTAACCTGATGTTAACAAATCAGCTTTTTTTTTCCCCCGTTCTCACTTTACAAAACCCACTGTTCTTCCATTGCCCAGTGGGATCTCTCGTTCTATTTTGTAGAATGGAGGCTGCCCCGATTTATGAATTTCAAATAAAAGTCAACTAAATTTGTTGCAATTTTGTCTTTTGACACCATAAATAGCACCCCTCAAAATGAAAGCACATCTATAAGTGGGCAAGAAACATTGAAAGAATCATGCTAGGCCAGTGGCGGTGGCTCATGCCTGTGATCCCAGCACTTTGGGAGGCCAAGGCGGGCAAATCACCTGAGGTCGGGAGTTCAAGACCAGCCTGACCAACGTGGAGAAAATCTGACTCTTTTAAAAATACACAATTAGCCAGGCATGGTGGTGCATGCCTGTAATCCCAGCTACTTGGGAGGCTGAGGCAGGAGAATCGCTTGAACCCAGGAGGCGGAGGTTGCGGTGAGCCAAGATGGTGCCATTGCACTCCAGCCTGGGCAACAAGAGGGGAACTCCATCGCAAGAAAAAAAAAATCATACTAAAGGTGGGCATCGTGGTGCTCACCTGGAGTCCCAACTACTCAGGAGGCACCTGGAGTCCCAACTACTCAGGAGGCTGAGGCACCCATTTGAACCGAGGAGTTTGAGGTGACTGCAGTGGACTCTGCTGGCACCTGTGAATAACCACTACACCCCAGCCTGGAAAACACAGATAGACCCAGCCTACTAGAAAAAAGTTATTCTAAATTTTAAAAGGAACACAATTTAAAATAGTGAAGAGGCCAGGAGTGGTAGCTCACGCCTGTAATCCCAACACTTTGGGAGGCTGAGGCAAGTGGATTACATGAGGTCAGGAGTTTCAGACCAGCCTGGCCAACATGGCAAAACCCCTGTCTCTACTAAAAATACAAAAATTAGCCAGGTGTGGTGGCGCACACCTGTCATCCCAGCTACTTGGGAGGCTGAGGCAAGAGAGTCGCTTGAACCTGGGAGGTGGAGGTTGCAGTGAGCTGAGATAGTGCCACTGCACTCCAAGTCTGGGCCA
>NW_012119066.1:1227680-1231113 GCF_000951035.1 Colobus angolensis palliatus | reverse complement strand
TGAGAAAGGATCTCACTCTGTTACCCAGGCTGGAGTGCAGTGGTATGAGCATGGCTCACTGCAGCCTTGACCTCCTGGGCTCAAGCAATCCTCGCATCTCAGCCACCCAAGTAGCTGGGAGTACAGGCATACACCACCATGCCCAGCTAATTTTTAAAAAAATTTTTTGTAGAAACGGGGTCTCACTCTGTTTTCCAGGCTGATCTCAAACTCCTGAGCTCAAGCAGTCCTCTGCCTTGGCATCCCAAAGTGCTAGGATCACAGGCTTGAGCCATGGCACCCAGCCCATTTTTACTTTCTTGATGATATCATTTTTAGTACAAAAGTTTTTAACTTTGATTAAATCAAAATTTATTTTTGGCCTGTGCTTTTGGTGTCATATCTAAGGCACCATTGCCTAATCCAATTTCACAAAGATTTATTCCCATATTTTTTTCCAAGAGTATTATAGTTTCAGCTCTTAGATTTAGGTATGTTGGCCGGGCGCGGTGGCTCAAGCCTGTAATCCCGGCACTTCGGGAGGCCGAGACGGGCGGATCATGAGGTCGGGAGATGGAGACCATCCTGGCTAACATGGTTAACATGGCTAACGCCGTCTCTACTAAAAAATACAAAAAACTAGCTGGGCGCGGTGGCGGGCGCCTGTAGTCCCAGCTACTCAAGAGGCTGAGGCAGGAGAATGGCGTGAACCCGGGAGGCGGGGCTTGCAGTGAGCTGAGATCCGGCCACTGCACTCCAGCCTGGCGGCAGAGCAAGACTCTGTCTCAAAAAAAAAAAAAAAAGAGTTAGGTATGTGATCCATTTTGAGTTAATTTTTTTTAATGATATAGAAATGGGTCCAGCTTCATTCTTTGCATGTTGACATCCAGTTTTCTCAGCACCATTTATTGAAAACACTCTTCTTTCCTTACCAAAATGTCTTGGCTTCTTTGTTGAAAGTCAATTAACCACGAATGTAGAGGTTTATATCTGGACTGTAAATTCTATTCCATCGATCTATATATATGTATGTATGCCAGTACTACACTGTCTTCATCACTGCAGCTGTGTAGTAAGGTCTGAAACTGAGAGGTGTCCCCCAACTTCGTTCTTCAAGATTTATTTGCCTCTTCTGAGTCCTTTGCATTTCCATGAGAATTGCAGGATCAACCTATCAGGCTTTGCAAAAACACAAGCTGGGATTTTGATAGAGATTGTTTTGGATCTGCTGATCAATTTGGGGAGTATTGCCATCTTAACAGTATTGGTCTCCCAATCCATGAACATAAGATGTCTTTTTATTTATCTATTATAGGTCCTCTGTAATTTCTTTTGACACAGTTTTGTGGGTTTTTCATGTACAATCTTGCATTTCATTGTTAAATTTACACCGAAGTATATTGTTTCCAATGACATTATAAATGAAAATGTCTCTCCTTCCTTCCTTCCTCTCTCTCTCTTTCTTTCTTTCTTTCCTTTCTTTTGAGACACAGTCTCGCTCTGGTACCCAGGCTGGAACACAGTGGCACAATTATGGCTAACTGCGACCTTGACCTCCCCAGGCGGTTGTCTCACCTCATCCTCCCAAATAGCTGAGACCACAGGCATGCACCGCCATGCTCAGCTAATTTTTAAAATTTTGTAGAGATAGGGTCTCACTGTGTTGCCCAGGCTGGTCTCAAACTCCTGGGCTCAAGTGTTGGAATTGAGCCTCCCAAGATACTGGGATTACAGGTGTGAGCCACCATGCTCAGCCTCAGAAATGTTTTCTTTTTCTTTTTCTTTTTTTTTTTTTCTGAGACGGAGTCTCGCTCTGTCGCCCAGGTTAGAGTGCAGTGGTGCGATCTTGGCTCACTGCAAGCTCTGCCTCCCAGATTCACGCCATTCTCCTGCCTCAGCCTCCCGAGTAGCTGCCACTACAGGCACCCACCACCACGTCCAGCTAATTTTTTGTGTATTTTTATTAGAGACGGGGTTTCACCATGTTAGCAGGATGGTCTCAATCTCCTGACCTCGTGATCCGCCCGCCTCGGCCTCCCATAGTGCTGGGACTACAGGCATGAGCCACCATGCCCTGACAAAATGTTTTCTTAATTTCATGTTTTGATTGTTCATTGCTTGTGTATAGAAATACAATTGATTTTCTGTATACTAATTTCGTTTGAATCCTGCAAACATGTTGAACTGTTTATTAGTTCTACTAATTACAGTCCTGCACTGCACAACAATGTTTTAGTCAATGATGGACTCCATATACAATGGTAGTATCATGAGATTATAAGGGAACTGCCCTACATAGTTGTACCTTTTTTTATCTTTTATGCCATATTTTTACTGTACCTTTTCTATGTTTACACATGTTTATTACATATGTTTAAATACACCAATGCTTAACCATTGTGTTACAGTTGCCTATAGTATTCAGTACAGCAACTGAATGCTGTACAGGTTTGTAGCCTAGAAGCAATAGGCTATACTATATAGTCTAGGTGTGTAGCAGGGTATACAATCTTGGCTTGTGTGAATATACTCTATGATGTTTGCACAACAACAGTCATCTAGTATTGCATTTTTCAGAATGTATCCCCATCATTAAGCAATGCATGAGTATACAAGATCATGTCATATGCAAATAAAGATGGCTTTACCTCTTCCTTTCCATTCTTAAAGGCTTCTATTTATTTTTCTTGCCGAATTTCCCTGGGTAGAACTTTTGGTACAATGTTGAATAGAAGTGGTGAGAGAAGATATACTTGTCTTGTTTCTGATCTTAGAGGGAAAGAATTCAGTCTTTTACCATTAAATATGATATTAGCTGTGAGATTTTCACAGATGTCTATTATCAGGTTGAAGAAGTTTATTTCTATACCTAGTTTGTTGAGTTTTTTATTATGAAAGACTTGGGTATTTTCAAATGCTTTTTCTATGTCTATTGAAATAATCATAAGTTTATTTATTCTATTAATATGGTGCACTCTTACATTGACTGGCTTTTGGATGTTAAACCAACCTTGTATTCCTCGGAAAGGAGTTGATATTTGAAGCTTAATGATGAGGAATCTCTATTTCAGTTTATTATACTTTTATTACTATTACTACGTATTACTATTATACTTATACTATAGTATATTATGCTTTTATTACTATTTTGGTATATATTTGGAATTTGTCATAATAAAAAGCTACTAAAATGCAATGAACAGAAAGGTTGCTGAAGAATTCCTGAAGTGTAAATAGGAGACTAAGAAAATGTAGGGGGAGGCCGAGACGGGCAAATCACAAGGTCAGAAGATCAAGACCATCCTGGCTAACATGGTGAAACCCCGTCTCTACTAAAAAATACAAAAATCTAGCCAGGCAAGGTGGCGGGCGCCTGTAGTCCCAGCTCCTCGGGAGGCTGAGGCAGGAGAATGGTGTAAACTCGGGAGGGGGAGCTTGCAGTGAGCTGAGATCC
>NW_012119066.1:1214521-1226850 GCF_000951035.1 Colobus angolensis palliatus | reverse complement strand
TTTCAGACCAGCCTGGCCAATATGGTGAAACCTGATCTCTACTAAAAATACAAAAATTAGCTGGGTGTGGTGGCATGTGCCTGTACTCCCAGCTACTCAAGAGGCTGAGGCAGAAGAATCACTTGAACCTGGGAGGTGGAGGTTGCAGTGAGCTGAGATCATGCCACTGCACTCCAGCCTGAGCAACAGAGTGAGACTCCATCTCAAAAAAAATAAAAAAGAATAATAATAAAAGCCTGGTTATCTGCCCCCTGCCATTCTATTGCTTCCTCTGTCTCCATGTAACCTCTGCACATGCCAGCTTCCTTCCCTTTACCTTGTTGCCATGAGTGGAAGCAGCCTAAGGCCCTTACCAGATGCACATGCTCAATCATGAACTTTCCAAACAACAGATACTTGAGCCAAATAAACTTATTTTCTTTACAAAGTACCCAGTTTCAGATATTCCTTTGTAGCAACACAAAATGGAGTAAGACAGGTGTTATTTTAGGAGAATGGGTATAGGGAAGTGGGGAGGCATAAGAGACCTAAATTCTCATCTAACATAAAAGGAAATCAATAAAAAACTTCTAAAATGAACTTTAAAAATCTATGACCATATTATTTAGAAATATGAACGTAAATACCAAAATTAAAAGCTAAAAAAGTGTAAAGTAGTTGTCCCTGGAGATGGGACCTAGGACCAGAAAAAAATGGAGCAAGGGTTTTGTTGTTTTTCCATTACAATCCTTTAAAATAAAAATAAACATGGCCGGGTGCGGTGGCTCACGCCTGTAATCCCAGCACTTTGGGAGGCCGAGACGGGCGGATCACGAGGTCAGGAGATCGAGACCATCCTGACTAACACGGTGAAACCCTGTCTCTACTAAAAATACAAAAATTAGCCAGGCGCGGTGGCGGGCACCTGTAGTCCCAGCTACACGGGAGGCTGAGGCAGGAGAAAGGCGTGAACCCGGGAGGCGGAGCTTGCAGTAAGTGGAGATCGCGCCACCGCACTCCAGCCTGGGCAACAGAGTGAGACTCTGTCTCAAAAAAAAATAAAATAAAATAAATAAAAATAAAAATAAACATGCTACATTTATATAATAAACAGAAATCCAAAAACATCAGAGATACTGCTTTGACACTTATTGTTATGGATTAATTACATCTCCCACCAAAAGTATATGTTTAAGCCCTAACCCCCAATGTGACTGTATTTGGAGACAGGGCCTAGAAGGGACTAATTCAGGTCAAATCAGTTCATAAGGGTAGAACCCTAATCCAATAGAGCTGTTGTCCTTTTAAGAAAAGGAAGAGGGGAGGCCGAGATGGGTGGATCACGAGGTCAGGAGATCGAGACCATCCTGGCTAACATGGTGAAACCCTGTCTCTACTAAAAAATACAAAAAACTAGCCGGGCGAAGTGGCGGGCGCCTGTAGTCCCAGCTACTCGGGAGGCTGAGGCAGGAGAATGGCGTGAACCTGGGAGGCGGAGCTTGTAGTGAGCTGAGATCCAGCCACTGCACCTTAGCCTGGGCGACAGAGCGAGACTCCGTCTCAAAAAAAAGAAAAGGAAGAGGGGCCAGGCGCGGGTGGCTCTGGTCTGCAATCCCGGTACTTTGGGAGGCCGAGGCAGGGCGGATCACCTGAGGTTAGGAGACCAGCCTGGTCACCAAACCCCGTCTCTACTAAAACTACAAAAATTAGCTGGGCGTGGTGGCATGCACCTGTAATTCCTGCTACTCAGGAGGCTGAGGCAGAAGAATTGCTTGAGCCCAGGAGGCAGAGGTTGCAGTGAGCCAAGATCGCGCCATTGCACTTCAGCCTGGGCGACAAGAGTGAAACTCCATCTCAATAAAAAAGAAGAAGGAAAAAGAAAAAAGAGAAGGAAGTGGGACCAGAGCTTGCCCCTCCACACATGCATGACGGAAAGGCTGTGTGAGAACATAGTGACAGAGAATGCGCCAAGATGGCCAAGTAGAAGGCACTCTGATCTGCAGTTCCCACTGAGACAAACGTAAATGGCGAGTGAATTCTGCTTCTCCAACTGAAGTACCCAGATTCTCTCATTGGGACTATGTGGTTGGTGTGAACCACGGAGAGCAAGGAAAAGCAGGGTGGGGTGATGGTTTACCCAGGAGCTGCACAGCGCAAAGGGACCTCCATCCCCCAGCCAAGGGAAGAAGTAAGAGATTGTGCTACTTGCCCAGAGAACTACGCTTTTCCCACGGAGTTTTTGCAATTCACAGATCAGGAGATTCCCTCGTATTCCCATACTACTAGGGCCTTGGATCCCAATCACAAAGCTGTGCAGACCCATGGCAGCTGCTAGGGTTGGCGGCCCCTTGGGCAAGCACTGAGTTGCAGGAATTTTTGCAAACTCTAACAACTCCCAGAACTCCAGTGAGGCAGGAGATCCATCCACTCCCGTGGGAAGGGGGCTGAAGCCAGGGAGCCTAGCGGCCTTGCTCAGCAGGTCCCACTCCCACAGAACCAGGTAAGCTAAGACCCACTGGCTTGGAATCCCTGCCGGCCAGCACAGCAGCCTGGAGTCTGCCTAAGAGGACTGAGTTCCTGGCGGAAGGGGGGATGGCCATTACTGTGGTTCTAGTGGGAGGTTTTCCCTTGTGAGTGCTAGGGAGACTGGGAGGTTTGGACTGGGTGGAATCCCCACAGTGCAGCATAGTGGCTGTGGCAGATGGTGGCCAGACTGCTTCTTTAGGTGGGACCCGGATCCATCTCTGTTCACCAGGCAGGGTCTCCCTCCAGGAATTCCAGCAACTTCGCCAGCAGTTCACAGACAGAGACGCAGCACCTCAGGGGAGGGGCAGCCATGGTCTCAGGTTCAGCAGACATAATCTTTCCTGCCTGCTGTCTCTGAAGAGTATGGGCAATCCAGATGAGAGGGGGATTCACCCCAGCACAGTGCACCCGCACTGCTAAGGGGCAGCCAGACTGCTTCCTTAAGTGAGTCACCCTGATTGGGCAAGACCTCCCAGCAGGGGTTGCCAGACAACTCATACAGCAGAGTTCTGGCTGGCATCAGGTCAGTGCCCCTCTGAAACGAAGCTTCCAGAGGAAGGAGCAGGCAGCAATCTTTGCTGTTCTGCTCCCTCCACTGGTGATACCCAGGCAAACAATCTGTAGTAGACCCCTAGCAAACTGCAGCAAACCTGCAGAGGAAGGGCCTGACTGTTAAAAGAAAAACAAAGAAAGAGAAAGCAACAACAACAACAACATCAACAAAAAAGACCCCACAAAAACCCCATCAAAGGTCAACAGCCTGAAAGATCAAAGGTAGAATCCACGAAGATGAGGGGGAAAAAAACGCAAAAACACCAAAAATTCCAAAAGCCAGAATGCCTCTTCTCCTCCAAATGATTGCAACACCTCTCCAGCAAAGGCATGGAACTGGACCGAAGCTGAGATGGATGAACTGACAGAAGCTGGCATCAGAAAGTGGGTAATAATCAACTTCACTAAGCTAAAGGATTATGTTCTAACCCAATGCAAAGAAGCTAAGAACCATGATAAAAGATTACAGGAGCTGTTAACTAGAATAACTAGTTTAGAGAGGAACATAAATGACCTGATGGAACTGAAAAACACAGCACACAAACTTCATGATGCAAGCACAAGTATCAATAGCCAAATCAACCAAGTGAAAGAGAGAATATCAGTGCTTGAAGATTATCTTCTGAAATAAGGCAAGCAGACAAGATTAGAGAAAAAACAACCCAAAGGAATGAACAACACCTCCAAGAACTATGGGACTGTGTCAAAAGACCGAACCTATGACTGATTGGAGTAGCTGAAAGAGATGGGGAAAATGGAACCAAGTTGGAAAATACCCTTCAGGATACCATCCAGGAGAACTTCCCCAGCCTAGCAAGACAGGCCAACATTCAAATTCAGGAAATCCAGAGAACCCCAATAAGATACTTCATAAGAAGATTAAACCCAGGACACATAATCATCAGATTCTCCAAGGTTGAAATGAAAGAAAAAATGTTAAGGGCAGTTAGAGACAATGGCCAGGTCACCTACAAAGGGAAGCCCGTCAGACCAACAATGGATCGCTCAGCAGAAACCCTACAAGCCAAAAGAGAGTGGGGGCCAATATTCAACATTCTTGAAGAAAAAAATTTTCAACCCAGAATTTCATATCCAGCTAAACCAAGCTTTTCCTATCCTGCCAAACATCCTTTTCAGACAAGCAAATCCTGAGGGATTTTGTCACCACCAGGCCTGCCTTGCAAGAGCTCCTGACGGAAGTGCTAAACATGGAAAGGAAAAACCATTACCAGCCACTACGGAAAACACACTGAAGTATACAGACCAACAACACTATGAAGAAATTATATTAACAAGTCTGCAAAATTAACCAGCCAGCATCATGATGACTGGATCAAATTCACACATAACAACAATATTAGCCATAAATGTAAATGGGCTAAATGCCCCAATTAAAAGACACAGAATGACAAGCTAGATAAAAAGAGAAGATCGATTGGTGGGCTGTATTCAAGAGACACATCTCACATGCAAAGACACACATAGGTTCAAAATAAAGGGATGGAGGAAAATTTACTAAGAAAATGGAAACAGAAAAAAGCAGGGGTTGCAATCCTAGTTTCTAACAAAGTAGACTTTAACCAACAAAGGTCAAAAAAGACAAAGAAGGGCATTATTTAATGGTAAAGGGTTCAATTCAATGAGAAGAGCTAACTATCCTAAATATATATGCACTCAATACAGGAGCACCCAGATTCATAAAACAAGTTCTTGAAGACCTATAAAGAAACTTAGAGCACCATACAATAATAGCAGGAGATTTTAATACCCCACTGTCTATATTAGACAGATCATCGAGATAGAAAATTAACAAAGATATTCGGGACTTGAACTCAGCTCTGGATCAAGTGGACCTGATAGAGATCTACAGAACTCACTACCCAAAAACAACAAACATACATTCTTCTCAGCAACACATGGCACTTACTCTAAAATCGATCACATATTTGAAAGTAAAACATGGCCGGTTGCAGTGACTCATGCCAGTAATCCCAGCACCTTGGGAGGCCAAAGCGAGTAGATCACCTAAGGTCAGGAGTTCAAGACCAGACTGGCCAACATGGTGAAACCCCATCTCTACTAAAAATATAAAAATTAGCTGGATGTGGTGGCGGGCACCTGTAGTCCCAGCTACTTGGGAGGCTGAGGCAGGAGAATGGCGTGAACCCAGGAGGTGGAGCTTGCAGCAAGCCAAGACAGTGCCACTGCACTCTAGCCTGGGCGACAGAGCGAGACTCTCTCAAAAAAAAAGAAAGTACTGCTGCCTAGAGTTGTGGCAACCATCCTGTGACCTTGAGGCAACAGATATGCTAAGAATGGTGGATTTGAAAGCAGAAAAAATTTTAATTAATTCTTGTTAACCAACTGTCCATGACTTATCTCTCATTTCTTGTTATATGAGAAAAATAAACCCTTATTAGTATAATTCCTGTTACGTCCCTCTGGCTCACTCCTAATTTTCAAATAAAGATAATAATATAATGGAATTAAGTGAAATAATGCAGGGAAAAGGCTGACTCGGGACAGTGCCTGGTACACAGGACATACACAATACATGTTAAATGTGTTTATTGTCCACTTCAAATGTGTAATTACAAACAAATTTCAGCATGCTCTTGTCACTGTCACTAACCAGAAGATTAACACTAATGTTTTTTTCTTTTCTTTTTTTTTTTTCTTTTTTGAGACCAAGTCTCACTCTGTCACCCAGGCTGGAGTGCAGTGGCGTGATCTCTGCTCACTGCCACCTGCGCTTCCCGGGTTCAAGTGATTCTCCTGCCTCAGCCTCTGGAGTAGCTGAGATTACAGGCATGGGCCACCACACCTGGCTAATTTTGGTATTTTTAGTAGAGACAGGCTTTCACCATGTTGGCCAGGCTGGTCTCAAATTCCTCACCTCAAGTGATCCGCCCACCCCAGCCTCCCAAAGTGCTGGGATTACAGGCATGAGCCTCTGCTCCTACCTTAAACTATTGTTATTTAGTCAAATAATTGTTTATGGCTACAACTCTTTTCCAAGAGACATACTGAAGTCTAAATACAAATGTAAATATTTGAAAAGTTGTTATAAATGGCTTTTGAGTTCATTTCTGTTACTGCTTTCCCAATTAGCAAAAGCAATCTAAACATAGTTTATTCAGAATAGGGCAATTTCTGTTAGTTTTTGTTACCTTAGGAGTAAATAGGTATTTGGGGTTTTTGTTTGTTTGTTTGTTTGAGATGGAGTCTCATTCTGTCGCCAAGGCTGGAGTGCAGTGGCGTGATGTCAGTTCACTGCAAGCTCCGCCTCCTGGGTCCATGCGAGTCTCCTGCCTCAGCCTCCCGAGTAGCTGGAACTACAGGTGCCCACCACCAAGCCCAGCTTTTTTTTTTTTTTATTTTTTTATTTTAGTAGAGACGAGGTTTCACCATGTTGCCCAGGCTGGTATTGAACTCCTGAGTGCAGGCAATCTGCCCACCTCGCCTTCCCAAAGTGCTAGGATTACAGGCGTGAGCCACCGTGCCCAGCCAGGTCTTTTGTTTTTGGTTTGGTTTTCAAGCAACCCTTCTAAATTTTGCTATGCTCACTCTTTCTTCACATGTTGGTACTGGTTAGATACAGATTTTGCCTTCCTAGTGAAGACTCTTTTGAGAGCTGGCTATCCCCTCTTGCTCCTTTTCTTTTTTTTCTCTTCCCTACTTCCAAGTTTCTTGCTCTTTTTCTTACCCCATAAGTTATCAGAAATTCATACCCCCTTGAGCGGGCTTTTTGTTTGAACCTCAGTCTTTAGTTTCATCAACTTTTCTAAGGAAATTGATCAGTTAATGAAGGCTGGCTTGCCTGACTTCAGAATATCTGTATTATTCAGTGATGTGTTTTTATGGCTACTTTGAGCATAGTGTAAACATCACCCATCGCATAGCTACGGCAGCGACACAAATCTAGCAGAGTAAGATTGAGGAAAGCCAGAAGTCCCACGACAGATTGTATTTCAGTGAAAGGGATTCCTTTTAACTGCTTATAAAAGTAAAGAAAACTTATGAACATGGAAAACAATTATTAAACCAACTATATGCTCATACGGATATTAGACGGTGTGCCAGATTCTAGAGTTACCTTTTGGTAAGAGCACTGCTTGTTAACTATAGTTGATTGCTTTAGATGTCTAGTGTGTACACAAAAGCATGATTTTTATTCCTTATAACCAAAGTAGAAACCTACTCTGAGCAATTTGACAAAAGGTTTACATTATTTATTTTAGTGTAGTTTAAGATGACAATAAGATATAATTCCTAAAGAGTGAAATATAAGGCTGGGCACGGTGGATTGTGCCTGTAATCCTAACAGTTTGGGAGGCCGAGGTGGGTGGATCACCTGAGGTCAGGAGTTCGAGACCAGCCTGGCCAACATGGCAAAACCCCGCCTCTACTAAAAACACAACAATTAGTAAGCTGGGCGCGGTGGCTCACGCCTGTAATCCCAGCACTTTGGGAGGCTGAGACAGGTGGATCACGAGGTCAGGAGATCGAGACCATCCTGACTAACACGGTGAAACCCCGTCTCTACCAAAAACACAAAAAAAATTAGCCGGGCGCTGTGGCGGGCGCCTGTAGTCCCAGCTACTCGGGAGGCTGAGACAGGAGAATGGCGTGAATCCGGGAGGCGGAGCTTGCAGTGAGTGGAGATCATGCCACTGCACTCCAGCCTGGGTGACAGAGCAAGACTCCGTCTCAAAAAAAAAAAAAAAAAAAAAACAATTAGCCAGGCGCGGTGGTGTGCACCTGTATTCCCCAGCTACTAGGGAGGCTGAGGCAGGAGAATCACTTGAACCTGGGAGGCGGAGGCTGGAGTGAGCTGAGATTGTGCCATTGCACTCCAGCCTGGGTGACAGGAGTGAAACTCCGTCTCAAAAGAAAAAAAAAAATAAAAAGTGCAGTATAAGTTTTCACAAAATATGGAACTGCAGTAGTCTAGAACAATGTCTCAATATACCTCCTACACTAAGTATAATAGTAAATCTCTGTATTTGGTGGCATAATATGCTCTTATTGTAAACCAAAAACACATGCTGAGCACTGAACATTGTCCAATGTTTAATTCATATGATTCATTCTGAGTTTCGGATTGAGATCATTCTTTCAGACTATGTGTATTTCTCCTGGGACTCATAAAATATGCAGCCCTAACGTGATTTCATTTTTGTTTCCTTTCCTGGAAAAGGAGAAATCATTCAGATCAGCTTTCATATTGCCTTATAGACTATGACTTCAAAATATATATATATATTTTTTTGAGACGGAGTCTCGCTCTGTCGCCCAGGATGGAGTGCAGTAGCGCGATCGCAGCTCACTGCAAGCTTCGCCTCCCGGGTTCACACCATTCTCCTGTCTCGGCCTCCCGAGTAACTGGGACTACAGGCGCCTGCCACCACGCCTGGCTAGTTTTTTTGTATTTTTTTAGTAGAGACGGGGTTTCACGATGTTAGCCAGGATGGTCTCGATCTCCTGACCTCGTGATCCGCCCATCTTGGCCTCCCAAAGTGCTGGGATTACAGGCTTTAGCCACTGCGCCCGGCCTCAAAATATTTTTAAAGGGACTCCTTCGTTCTAGGACTGCTCTAATACAGTAGCCACTAGCCACATGTGGCTATTGAAAGATTGAAATGTGGTTATTCCAAATCAGGGCATACGGTAAATATAAAGTAAACACCAGATTTCAAAAGCTTACATGAAAAAATTAATGTGAAATATCTCACTAGTAGTTTTTATAGTGAGTCATGTTGAAATTTTAACATCATGAACATATTAGTTTAAATAAAATATATTGTGAAAATGAATTTCATGTTTCTATTTACTTTTGATAAAAGTACTACTAGAACATTTTTAAATTACTTGTAGTGATCTCATTTGTAACACATTACATTTCAATCATATACTGCTGTTCTAAAGAGTCACTCTGCTAAGCCCTGAAATTAACTCCAAATACCTCCCTGGAATATAGTGCCAGGGTAGGGGCTTCCTTGAACTTCAACCTCTAAAAGTAAGCAAGAATTGAGAAATATCTTCTGCTTTGAAAAATATTCACTCCCCAACCCTAATACATCAATTACATATTATTGGGAGGCTAACTAAGCTCCTATTTTAAAATGTAAATTGAAGAAATTACGCCAGAGTCATTCCCAATGAGTGCGAATTATATAATCAGATGATTAGATTGCTCTTTCCCTAAAGCCTGTTTAGTTTTTTTATTTGCTTGTTTTGTTGTTGTTGGTTTGTTTGTTTGTTTGTTTTTGAGATGGAGACTCACTGTGTCACCCAGGCTGGAGTGCAGCGGCATGACTGCTGCTCATTGCAACCTCCAACTCCCAGGTTCAAGCGATTCTCCTGCCTCTGCCTCCTGAGTAGCTAGGACTCTAGGTGCATGGCACCATGCCTGTCTAATTTTTTTGTTTTTGTTTTTTTGTTTGTTTGTTTGTTTTGAGACGGAGTCTCGCTGTTTCCCAGGCTGGAGTGCAGTGGCACGATCTCAGCTCACTGGAACCTCTGCTTCCGAGGTTCAAGAGATTCTCCTGACTCAGTCTCCCAAGTAGCTGGGACTACAGGTGCATGACATTATACCCGGCTAATTTTTTGTATTTTTACTAGAGATGGGGTTTCGCCATATTGGCAAGACTGGTCTCAAACTCCTGGCCTCAGGTGATCCACCCGCCTCAGATCAAAGTGCTGGGATTACAGGCATGAGCCACCACTCACAGCTCTCCAAAGCCTTTTGCCAAAATAAATTAGCTCTCAGAGAGCCACAGGATTCCTTTTGTAATGTGATTAATGAATTACAAACTAAATTAAAGTCTTACCTACTCTTGAAGAGTAGAAAACAAGAAAAAGTTCTGTTAGCCCTTAGAATAATTAAAAATTCATAAGCTTTGAAATAAATACAGGTAATAAAATCATTGCATATGACAAAACAAAAGTTTAAATTGACTTTGTAAACTCTGCATGAGATATGAAAACCAGGTTTCTCACTACTAGAAAAAGAAAAAAGTTATAAATAAGCCAAGGAGGATTCCATAATGAATCCTGTGGTGCCAAATATGTGAACTACAAGTAATAACAGTGACCTTACACTGGAAACACAGGGGCCAAGGTTAAAGATATAAAAGCATTCTCACACCCCTTGGGCAGCTACCCCCAATGTTAACATAACTGTTAACAAATTATCAAAGCTAAGAAATTAGTCTTGGTATAGTATCACTAACCGAACTCCAGACTTCCGTCAGGTTTTCCCAGTCTTTCCTTCAGTGTCCTTCCTCTGTTTCAGGATTCAATCCATGATCCTTGAAACTTGGTATTTTGTCAGATGTCCCTCTGTATGGGTTTGTTTGATGTTTTCCCATGATGAGGGATAGACACTGCAAGACTCAGAGACACTTTACAAAGAAGCCTCTAGGGAGCTCCCCAGAGAAAACAGGGGAGACAACACAAGGACACTAGAGGAAATTTTAGCCTCTGACATCCATGACTATAGGAAATAGTAAACAAAGCCTATCTCCCAGTCAGAGAAACACAAAACCTCATACTAAAACCTTATTTAATTCAGTTCCTTTCACCCAGTACATCATGTACAGCCTCAAACAAGAAATTACAAAGCATACTAAAACACAAAAAGTTCCACAGTTTGAAGAGACAGAGCAAGCATCAGAACCAGACTCAGATATGAAAGAGATACTGGAAGTATCCAACCAGGAATTTAAAATAACTAAGATTAACATGCTAGGGGCTCTAATGTAAAAAGAGCATAACATGCAAGAACAGATGGGTAATGTAAGCAGAGAGATAAAAACACTAAGAAGAAATAAAAATGAAATATTAGAAGTAAAAAACACCGTAACAAAAATGAAGAATGCCTTTGATGGATTGATCAAAAGAATGGATATGGCCAGTGCAAGAATCAGTGAGCTCGAAGAGATGTCAACAGATACTTCAAAAGCTGACATACAATGAGAAAAAAGAATGAAAAAGGAAAAACAGAACAAGAGTCAAGAACTGCGAGACAATTACAAAAGGTGGAACATGGAGACTTTTTGGAAATACCAGAAAGAGAAGAAAAAGAAAGAAACAGAAGAAACATTTGAAGCAACAGGGACTGAAAATTTCCCCAAATTAATGATAGATACAGCTATGTTCTGAATGTTTGTGTCTCCTCAAAAGTTATATTGAAACTTAATCCTCAGTATGATAGTACTGAGGTGGGACTTTTGGGAGTCAATCAGGTTATGAGGGCTCTATCCTCAGGACAGAGATTAGTGCACTTATGAAAGAAGCCCCAGGGAATTAGCTAGCCCCTGACACCATGTGAGGACAAAGCCAGAATGCAGCTATGAGGAAGCAGGGCCTCACCAGACACTGCTACTGCCTTGCTCTTGGACATCCCAGCCCCTAGAACTGAGAAATAAATTTCTGTTGTTTATACGCTCTCCAGTTGATGATATTTTTGTCATAGCAGCCCAAAAGAACTAAGGTAGACATAAAAGAACAGATCTAGGAAGCTCAAAAAATACCATATAGGATAAATAACAAAAATGCTACATGGAGGTATATCTTTTTTTTTTTCCTAAGGTGGAGTTTCGCTCTTGTTGCCCAGGCTAGAGTGCAACGGCACAATCTCAGTTCACTGTAGCCTCCACCTCCTGGGTTCAAGCAATTATCCTGCCTCAGCCTCCTGAGTAGCTGGGATTACAGGGCCCCGCCACCAAGCCTGGCTAATTTTTTGTATTTTTAGTAGAGATGGGGTTTCACCGTGTTGGCCAGGCTGGTCTCAAACTCCTGACCTCAGGTGATCTGCCAGCCTCGGCCTCCAAAAGTGCTGTGATTATAGGCATGAGCCACTGGGCCTGCCTAAGTATATCTTATCTAGACACAGATCTCACTCCTTTCACAAAAATTAACTAAAAATGGATCATGGACTTAACTGTAAAATGCAAAACTACAGAATTCCTAGAAGATAACATAGGAGAAAACTCAGGTGACCTTGGATTTGGTGATGACTTTTTAGATATAACATCAAAAACATGACTCATAGAAGAAAAAACTGGTAAGTTGGACTTCACTAAAATTAAATTTTTCTGCTCACAAAGGACACTGTTAAGAGAATGAGGCCGGGCGCAGTGGCTCAAGCCTGTAATCCCAGCACTTTGGGAGGCCAAGACGGGCAGATCACGAGGTCAGGAGATCGAGACCATCCTGGCTAACATGGTGAAACCCCGTCTCTACTAAAAAATACAAAAAACTAGCCA
>NW_012119066.1:1210647-1213877 GCF_000951035.1 Colobus angolensis palliatus | reverse complement strand
TCAGTGGTTGCCAGGAGTTAGGAGTTGAGGTGGGGGGGGATAAATGGTGGAGCACAGCTGATTCCTAGGGTAGTGAAACTATTCTGTTTGATTCTGTAATGATGAATACATGTCATTACACATTTGTCAAAACCCGTAGACTATACAACACCAAGAATGAACTCTGATGTAATCCATGGACTATTGTTAATAAAGTTTTAATAATGACTCATCAATTATAACAAATGTACTATACTAATGCAAGGTGGTAATAATAAGGGAAACTGGGGGGTGGGAGGGTTTGGGGTAAGAGGGCATATAGGAACTCTCTTCTGTTTGCTCACTTTTCTGATAAGCTGAAATTGTTCAAACAATAAAATGTACTATTAATAGTTTTCAAAAATTCACTTGATGGGCTAAATAGCAGAATGCAGATGACAATGATAGGAGTTTGCGAACTTGAAGGCAGATTAGAAATGGTAGACCTAAATCCTACCAAATCAATAATTACATTAAATGTAAATGGTCTAAATATACCAACTGTAAGGCAGAGATTATCAGACTACATTAAACAGACAAGACCCAAGTACATGCTATTTATAATAAAATCACTTTCAATATAAAGACTTAATCTATTAAAATTAAAAGAATGGGCCTTTAATTACAGGTGGCTCATGCCTATAATCCCAGCACTTTACAGGGCCAAGGCAGGCAGATCATGAGGTCAGGAGACCAAGACCATCCTGGCTAACATGGTGAAACCCCACCTCTACTAAAAATACAAAAAATTAGCCAGGCATAATGGTACACACCTGTAGTCCCAGTTATTTGGGAGGCTGAGGCTGTTGAACTTCGGAGGCAGAGGTTACAGTGAGCCCAGATCACACCACTGCACTCCAGCCTGGGCGACAGAGTGAGACTTCATCTCAAAAATATATATATAGAAAAATAAAATTAAAAGAATGGAAAAATGCAAATACTAATCAAAGGAAATTATGCTGGGTGTGGTGGCTTACACCTGTAATTCTAGCACTTTGGGAGGCCAAGGCAGGAAGCTTCTTGAGGCTAGGAGTTCCAGACCAGCCTGGGCAACCGAGTGAGATCCCTTCTCTGCAAATGAAAAAAAAAATTTAAATAGCACAGCATGGTGGCATGCATGGTATAAGGTACCCTAGCTACTTGGGAGGCTGAGGTGGGAGGATCACTTGAGCCCAGGAGTTTGAGGTTACAGCAAGCTATGATTGCAACCCTGCACTCCAGCCTGGGCAAAAGAATGAGACACTGTATCTACAAAAATAAGCAAAAGATGAAGGAAATTAGACTGTCTATATTAATATCAAAGTAGGCTTCAAACAAAGATGATTACCATGAATAAAGAAGGATATTACATAATTATTAAAGGGTCAATTCAATAAGAAGACATAGCAATCATAAATGTGTAAATATAATACCACAGTAAAACGAATCAGGAGGCTTGAAAGATGCTTATTTCAGGTCTGGAGTAAGGAATGTACAAAGTGAACCAGGACTAATGAAGTTATATTAAAACTCCAAAACACAAATAGAGTCATTTAAAAGACTAATGGAGTCATATGAAAAGGTCTCAGGAGCCAGCAGAAAGGACTCCCCTTGGCCAAATCTGGAACATTTTGACAGTTTGAGCATCAATAAAAGTAATGAACCATAATTGACTGGAACACATTTAAAGCATAAAACTTCTGGAGTCCATAATCATATTCAATAAAGATGAAAACAAACCATCTTTTTTATCACTGCTGGGGGTGGCTATTATTCAATTTCTTATTCTAAAACTTGGTGATTAAAGGTAAATAAAGAATAATTTATTCTTTCTCTGCAGTGGAACTAAGTTTTTGTTGTTGTTGTTGTTGTTGAGATGGAGTCTGGCTCTGTCGCCCAGGCTGGAGTGCAGTGGCCGGATCTCAGCTCACTGCAAGCTCCGCCTCCCAGGTTTACGCCATTCTCCTGCCTCAGCCTCCCAAGTAGCTGGGAGTACAGGCGCCCACCACCATGCCTGGCTAGATTTTTGTATTTTTTAGTAGAGACGGGGTTTCACCGTGTTAGCCAGGATGGTCTTGATCTCCTGACCTCGTGATCCGCCCGTCTCGGCCTCCCAAAGTGCTGGGATTACAGGCTTGAGCCACCGCGCCCGGCCACTTCTGGTATTTTTATATCCTCTCTCTCCATTTTTTAAATTTTTTATTTTTTTTGAATATTTAACTATTTGTTTTGTTTGGAATTTACTTTGATGTCAGGACAACAAATAGATCCACTGTTTTTCTCCCACATGCCTCCACTGGCAGCAGACCAAAGTTTCCGTTCTATTACTAGAGAGTAAGTATAGTTACTGAATCAGATACCCTGAGAGGGATCATTTATGCTCAGGATGAATAACCTGTCTTATCTATTAGATCCTTTGGAGATTGCAGGGGTTTTTTGTTTGTTTGTTTTTGACGGAGTTTCGCTGCTGTTGCCTAGGCTAGAGTGCAGTGGCACGATCTCCCAGCTCACCGCAACCTCCGCCTCCCAAGTTCAAGCGATTCTCCTGCCTCAGCCTCCCGAGTAGCTGGGATTACAGGCATGCGCCAACACCATGCCTTGCTAATTTTGTATTTTTAGTAGAGACGGGGTTTCTCCATGTTGGTCAGGCTGGTCTCGAACTCCTGACCCCAGGTGATCCGCCCGCCTTGGCCTCCCAAAGTGCTGGGATTAGAGGCGTGAGTCACTGCACCGCCCCGAAATTTCAGCTTTTGATAGATGGAATGGGTGAAGACAATGAGAGCTAGCAAGGAAGAACAGGATTCAGAGGCAAGACTGGAAATCTCTACAAGAAAGGTTAACCTCTTAACTCACAAGTTAAACAAAGCCTGCAGGCTCCGTGCGGAGCTCAGGGACCCAGCGGTGGCCGATCCAGACCAGGTTCTCCCGGACGCCCCGCCTGCCCGACAGAGCTTTAGCATAGAGTCCCCTCAGGCGTAGTCCCCAGGACGGGGCGGAACCCTGTGGAGCCCCCACCCCCGGGACCGAGGCCGCTGCCAGGGCTGCGCAGCCACGCGAGTGGAATCAGAGGAGCCTCGACGCAAGGAGAGCCGGGCCCGCTCTCTGCGCCCCTCACCACCATCCTTGTTGTAGCGAAGTCGGCCTCCGAGTCGCCGCCGCACGTCGTGGGCTCCCAAGAAGCCTCCAACCCCGCCACCAGCGGCCTTTGCGCCAGGGGTGCTGAGATGGGGGCG
>NW_012119066.1:1200623-1210067 GCF_000951035.1 Colobus angolensis palliatus | reverse complement strand
CCCCAGCGCTTTGGAGGCGGCGTGGCTGCGTGCGGGCCCGCGGAGGAGACCCCTGCTGTTCACGCCCGGGTGTCCGCGGTGGCACGGGCGCTGACGCCTACTCGCTGCCCCCAGAGTTCCTGAAGACAAATCAGTATTTGCCTAGCTAATCATTTATCTTCTAGCAGTAGGGATCAGCAGGTCGCAGACGTCTTGGTCTCGGGACCCCTCTTGGGACTAGAGGACCTGGGAAGGATGGCTGTCTCCATAGACTATACTAGAAAGCAAAACCGAGACAGTGAAGTTACAGTTAACTAATTGAATAAATCCGTGGTATGTTAACGTACATACCGTATTTTTATGCAACGTAGGGTTTTGCTAAAACAAAAGAGTTCGTGGGACTAGTGGCGTCCTTTACAGTTTGCGAATCTCTTGAGTTGTCTGACTTAGTAGAGACAACTGCGTTCTCCCATCTGCTTTGCGGTCAGTCTGTTGCGGTATATTTTCATATGAAGAAAATCTGATCTTACACAGATGTGTAGTTGAAAAAGAGAGTACTGTCTTAATAGCTTTTTCAGATAATTATGGGTATTCTTTATTACTACACCAAAACTACGTAAGTGGAAGTTTCTCAAAGGCTGCTTTGGGCGTGGAATCTGAAGCTACTATCAGTGGACTTTTCACACAGTTATATTAAAATTTCTTGGTCTGTCTTGCAGTTATCTGAAGCTGCTATCAGCGGACTTTTCACACAGTTTCGTTAGAAATTCCTTGGTCTGTCTTGCAGTTTGAATGCAGCTGAAGCTTCTGTCAATGGCCTTTGCACACAGTTACATTAAAATTCCTTGGTCTGTCTTGCAGTTTGAATGGACCTGTTACCCATTGTAACACCATATGTTTGTCATTTGGAAAATACTGGCTTACTGAGTTTGGCAGATCCCAAGCTGACGCATTTCATTAATAGCGCCGAATAACATTCGTTACTATCAGTATTGATTTCATTAGCAAAGTCTTTATGTTAAAAGCTGTCAGATGCTAGGTGTGGTGCTTACAAATTTTCCAAAATTCTAATTTTCAGTTGAAAGCTTGCTTTTAATCATTGGAAACAAAATATTGTCAATTGTTTTTCTTAAAGTGACAGATTCACTTTGTTCAGTTTCAAGGGAATGTCTGGCAATGCAGGTTTAAATAACCCTAGTTTGTCAGTTGTTCTTTCCAGTAAAAATGATATTTCTTGAAACAAGCAAGTAATTCAGCTCATCGTTCTATTACAGAAGTGCACACCTGCCATTTGGTCACAAGTAACAAAAAGTCAGAGCTCAAGATTTGATAACAATAATTTGTACTCCTTCATCATGGACTTTTTTCCTTAAAGTATTGACTAGTAAGTTGATATAAAATTTAAAGTATTCGTGAGATATTAAGAATAGTGGATATGTAGTGTAATAAAGGAGATAGTAGTTTCCTTTTAAGACCTTCAAACGTCTCTGGTCCAGTGCCCCTCCCCCTCCTGTCCCCTTCCCATCCTGAATTTACCATTAATAATTTACTTTTTGGGGGGAGGGTAATAAGTTCATTCAAATTATTGTGCATTCATAGCCATCATACATGCCCAGAAATCTTTGTCTTACCAAAACTGAAACTCTGTACCTATTAAACAACTCTCCATTCCCCTTCTCCCACCAGCCCCTGGCAGCCATCATCCTACTTTCCATGACTTTAACTATTGCTGGTACCTCATATCTCATGTAAGTGGAATCATACACTATTTGTTGTGTATGTCATAGTTTGTTCTTTTTTGTTGCTGAGTAGTGCTCCGTGGTATGGTTGTACAGGAGTTTAACTGTTCACATGTTGAAGGACATTCAAGCTGTTAGTTTTGGACTATTAAGAAAGCTACTACGAAAAAATAGACAAGTATTTGTTGTTGGTTTTGAGACAGTGTCTTGCTCTGTCACCCAGGCTAGAGTGGAGTGCATGCAGTAGTATGGTCATGACTTACTGCACTCTTGACCTCCCAGGCTGAAGCAGCCCTCCCACCTCAGTCCTGGAACTAGCTGGGACTACAGGCACACGCCACCATGCCTGGATGATTTTTGTATTTTTTTGGTAGAGACAGCATTTCGCCATGTTGTCCAGGCTAGTCCAGGAGTCCCAAACTCCTGGGTTCCAGCAATCCACCCACTTCAGCCTCCCAAAGTGCTGGAATTTTAGAGCCACTGTGCCCGGACTGTCTAGGTTTTATGTGAATGTAAGTTTTCCTTTTCTGGGATAAATGTCCAAGAGTGTGCAATTGCCAGGTTGTACAGAAATTGCATGTTTAGCTTTTTAAGAAACTGACAGTTTTTTTCCAGCGTGACTGTACCATTTCACTTAAAAAAGTGAAATTGACTTTATTTTCCTGTGAGTACATAGAGGTAAAGAATTCAGGGACACTACCATGGCCCTCTTTAGTGCTGAGCGGCTAGCAGTTGTACCGACTATTGTTTTTGCACTATCCGTGTGTGAACACAGTGCACAATGCTACAGTGACTTCTTAGGAATATCTTAGTTTGATGAAAATAGCTTCGATCTCTCAGACCCCTTCAAAAGGTCTTGGAGACCCTTAGGGGTTCAAGGCCATACTTTAAGAACCACTGTTAAAGACATAATCCTAAATGATGAGGCATATGCAGGTTTTGGGGATATTTAAAAAGGAACAAATAAAAGGTTTCTCTTAAAATTGTTCTTGAATGCTTGTGGTAGTGTGTGCCTTGTAGTTTTGGGGAGTTTTAGTAGGACGTAATAACTAAGACTTCGGCCACTGTGGAAGAAGCAACTCTCTGCCTTTCAGGATTTTCCCTGATAAGAAAATGGCTAGTGCCATTATGTAGAGGGAAAATGCCATGGGCCTGAGTGTCTTCACACCTTTTCAGTGCGCTGTCCCTGTTTGTATGGTGAGAAAATCAAATTCTTGATTTTTTTTTTTTTTTTTTTTGAGACGGAGTCTCACTCTGTCGCCCAGGCTGGAGTGCAGTGGCCGGATCTCAGCTCACTGCAAGATCCACCTCCTGGGTTTACGCCATTCTCCTGCCTCAGCCTCCCGAGTAGCTGGGACTACAGGCGCCCGCCACCTCGCCCGGCTAGTTTTTTGTATTTTTAGTAGAGACGGGGTTTCACCGTGTTAGCCAGGATGGTCTCGATCTCCTGACCTCGTGATCCGCCCGTCTTGGCCTCCCAAAGTGCTGGGATTACAGGCTTGAGCCACCGCGCCCGGCCCAAACTCTTGATTTTTGAGAAAGCTAAGGAAAGTTTGGTGGTAGAAAACATCATTTCAGTTCTGGTGGTTCCGTTTCTCGCAGGCTTAGAGAAAACTGTCCATCCAGATTGTGCTGTCTTCATTTTATTTGATCATTCCCACCCTTTCCCTTGGCTATAGCCCCTTGACCTGTCTCCTGGGCGGTTCTTTCCTTTGCTAAATGTGGGTACAGCAAGTAGGCTTTCCTTTCCTCCTAGAAAGGGGGACCTTGGAGCCCCTCCACTGGGTCAGAGAAACTTCCGTAGCTACAACAGATCAGTAACAGGAGAGCAGAGAGCTTTACTCTGAAAGCCTGTTTTTAATAATGTTGTGTTTGCTCTTTGGATAATCATTTAAATAAACACACCTCAGTGTAGGTCATGTTCTTACCTAGATTTGCACTTACGTAGAAGGAAAAACATCTCAAACCATTTTGTCAGTTTTATAGTTCTCGTAACTATACTTTAAGCTGTGGTTTTCCACCCACAGGGATGTCGTCTACATTATATGCTGGACTGTTGCCACATTATCTTCCAAAAACTTTAATTTTAAGACACTTGAGAAGCAGGAGCTGCACTACCTGTTGCCATATACTGTGCATTCTTCAGCAACAGAGGTTTATTTTCCCTCTTTCTGATATAATCTCATCTCTTTTATTTGATCATATCAGACATTTCCACCCTGGAGCTTACTGCAGGGGTGAGTAAGGGAGTCATTTTCCTGCATCTTTTTTCATGTTGGAGCATGTTTTGAAGCTCGATGAGTCTGCAGTGACATTTAACAGTGGGGCGGGGCAGCTGCAGATGAAGCAAGGGCTGAAGAGTGCATTCTGTGAGAGGTAGGAAGAAAGGCGAAGGTAGTAGTTCAACTGCTGGCAGTATGTGCTTGGAGGTGGGAGGCACAGGACTCAGCATCAGCACACCAGGAGTCTAGGGCTTTCAGGATGTCTAAGTAGCAGGCAAGGTAAAGCAAGATAACAGACAACATGCATTTACAAAAAATGTTTACACATACTTTCTACAAAAATGGAATCACAGTCATACTGTTCTGCAGTTGCTCTTTTTAGTATTAAAAAAGTTACGGTAAAATATGCAAAACAAAATTTGCTATTTTAACTATTTTTAAGTGTACAGTTTTGTGGCATTACGTACATTCACATTGCTGTGCAACCATCACTACCCTTCCTTCCGAGAACTTTTTCATCTTTCCAAACTGAGACTCTGTGTCCAGTAAATACCAACTGCCCATTTCTTGCAATTGCCTTTTTACTTCAACAAGCTGTCTTAGAGTGGTATATCTGAGTTTACCTTATTTTTTTAACCTTAGTTTTAATGGCTGTGTAGTATTTCACAGTGTACATGTGATATGACTTACACAACCAGTCCTTGACTAGTGGTTATTTGGGTTCTGTTTTTTAATTATCGCAAACACTTTGAACATCTCTGCCACAGTGTTTTTTGTTTTGTTTTGTTTTGTTTTTGAGATAGGGTCTCACTCTGTCACCGTGACTGGAGTAAAGTGGTACAATCGTGGCTCACTGTGGCCTCAGCCTCCTGGGGTCGGGAGATCCTTTCACCTTAGCCTCCCGAGTAGCTGGGACAACAGGTGCACGCCACTGTGCCCGGCTAATATTTTGTATTTTTTGTAGAGACAGGATTTCTCCATGTTGCCCAGCGTAGTCTTGAATTTCTGGACTCAAGCGATCGGCCCTCCTCAGCCTCCCAAAGTTCTGGGATTATAGGCGTGAGCCACTGCATCCAGCTACCAGAGTTTGCGTAGCTTTCTGAGTGTAGAGTTAGTATGTACATGGGTGGTTGGGTCCATGTTCTAGCCCTAGTTCTGTCCCTTCATGGCTCTTTGATCTTGGCCCTGTCAGCATCTTTAAGCCTCAGATTCTTAATTTATAAAGTAATCCCACCTATCTCAGACATTGTTGTGATAATTAAATATGAAGGCAAATGCAAATATTTCTGAAAGGATATGGATGAAATTTTTAGTGATTGTTGCTTCTGGAGAGGGAGACTAGGCACCTGAGAATCCAGGATGAGAGGGAAATGTTTTATTGTATAGCTTTTTGTACTGTTTTGATTTTTAAAATCATGTGTATGTTTTCAGTTTTAAACCATTTAACGCCATGCCAAGAACATAGTAGATGCTCAGTGAGCCATCGGTTCCCATCATCCTGGTTCTTTTCCCCGGACTTACACTGCTGCTGATGGCACTTAACATGGTTGCTTTTGTTTCTTCCTGTCCTTCCCTCCCTATAGCCACTTTCTAGCTGAGTTCTTACCTTCGAATTTTCTCTTGAATCGTTCGTTTTCTTTTTTCACTCCTTTCTTACTGATTTCCTTTTCACCCTGGTTCTGAAAATCTTTCAAATGAACTAAGATGACAGTATTAAGGCTGGGAAAGACGAGAGAATGCAGAGCCAATGCCCTGTGGACTGTGAACTTATTCCAACTGGCTGGAAATAAAAATGCATGCACATATTAAGTGTTTGAAGTGAAAGAAATAATGTTTGTGAATGTTTCTAATTTTCATTTAAATGTTGATAAAGTACAGATTCTTTTAAGGGGTTTGTGGAATTTGTGGTGGTATTTATATAGTGCATGCTTTATCTGTTAACGTGCTAAAAAGAATCATAGTGATGTGAAGATCTAAGATAATTTATTTAACATTTAAAAAATGGCTTTATATGTGAAAAAGTTGGAACCTACTGAACTAATGCACTAAGCACTTTAGTGGGTCTCCTGTGTTAGCCCTTTATTTAAACTGCTCCTTTATTTTATAGGACAGGATTTGCCTAGAGAGGTAAAAATAGTTTATTCAAGGCTGAAAAGTGAGTTAACAGCAGGATTAGGAATACAGCCCAAGCTATAGTTGTATTGTGGGGTCTCCTCTGCTATATTACACTGGTTTGCTCTGTTACTTTATTCACATTGCATTGTTACAGTTTGTTGTATGTATATATTTTACCTTTTTGTCTACAGTATGTAGTAAATACCTTGAGGACCAAGGCCTATAGCTGAGCCCATTAACATGGTAGGTATATTTGGAAATGTCTGAATGAATTATGGATATTGGCCCAGAATTGTTGTATTACAGGTGTCCTGGATGTCAGGCTCTTTCAAGTGATTCCTTTTGAAGAACACTTCAAAAGTGTTGTTGAAGACCTGATATTCCTAGCCAAATGAATAAACAAACTGGTACAGCCATGCAATTTAATACTGCTCAGCAATAAAAAAAGAATGTACTGCCAGTACATGGATAATTCTCAAATGCATTATGCCAGTTGACAGAGGTCAGATTCAAAAGACTATGTACAGTGTGATTCTACCTATATGACATTCGGAAAAAAGCAGAACTGTAAGGACAGAAAACAGGTTAGTGGTTGCTAAGGAGTAGGAGAAGAAGCCAGGGAGAACTTTGAGGAGGTGAAAATGTGCCAGGCCTTGGTCAGTGGTGGTACATTACTGTGCATTTGTCAAGACTCAGTTCTATATGCTGAAAAGGGCAAGTTTTACTATAAGTAAGTTGTACCTCAATAAACATGATTTTTAAATGATTAAAACTTTGGTTTTTGTTTGTTTGGTTAAGTTGTAAGGTTTACCATAAATCTATTGATTTTAGATTCTAAGTTGCATATAAGCTTCTGTTTTAAAAGAATTTTTTTTTTCATTCTCTTATTGTTAGCAGTATTTAGTTGTGCTAGAAATCTTATTTTGGAATTGTTTAATAGAGAAAGACAATAAATAATGTTCAAGAACAGACATTGATTCATAACATCAAAGTATGTTATGAGAAGATGGTATTTCAGAATAGAGGAAGAATTTCTTATGTGCTGGTAGGATTGTTTGTAGAGAATCGTTTCTGCATAATTTTCATAGCTGGATTTCTTTAAGAAAGCCATTCAGAGGTTCAGTTCTAGATTGCTTCATGTTGCTTATCGATGTTTTAAAGCTAAAATAAAAGTAGCTGTTAAGTTGGCTCAACCAGAAATTCAGTATATCCTTTAAAAAGAGAAATTTAGTAAGTAATATGTCTAAAGGATGACATATGGATGGGTGCAGTGGCTCATGGCTATAATCCCAACAGTTGGTGAGGCTGAAGTGGGAGGATCACTTGAGCCCAGGAGTTTGAGACCAGCCTGGAAAACAGTGAGACCCGCATCTCTACAAAAAAAACAAAAACTTACCCAGGCATGGTGGCATACATCTTATGGTCCCAGTTACTTGGGAGGCTGAGGTGGGGGAATCACTTGAGCCTGGGAGATCAAGGCTACATTGAAGTCTCATCACGCCACTGCACTCCAGCCTGGGCAACAGAGCAAGACCTTGTCTCAACAAAAAAGAACCCCCCCGGCCCCCAAAAAAGGCATGTAATCAGTAAAAAAGATATTATTTGCTTATATTGTAGAGTGGTTCTAAAATACAGATTTTACATTGAGAAATTTTAATACTCTCTTTTTACTTTCCAAAGGTGAGGAAGAAAATGCTTCCCATTCTTCTGGATGGGCATCCTATCTTCATAGTTGGTCTGGACAGATTGATGGAAGGAATATTTTTATTAACCAAATAGAATCTATTTACAAAAATGGTTCATGTATATTACCATCATTCTTTTGTCCAAAAGTGTGTATATATGTTTGCAGCTACATATATTTGTACATCTATAGGATAGATGTATTTTAAAAGTTTCAACTTGAAGTAAAAGTACAACAGCTTAAAGTGTTGATACCAGGCGACAGCCCTCTAACTCATGTGATCTCCCGTGCATGCTGCCAGAATAAAACCACCAGGAATGAATTCACTCCCCACTTCTCTGGAACCTCAGGACCCATTTCTCGGCAGTACTGTGAATTTTGAAGTTAAACTAAATTTTGGTACCATACCAACTGGAATTTAGGCTTTAAAAATAATGTTTCAAGGCCATGTGTGGTGATTCAGGCCTGTAATCCCAGCACTTTGGGAGGCTGAGGCTGGAGAAGCACTTGAGGCTAGTGAGCCGTGATCGTACCCCTGCACTCCAGCTCGGGGAACAGAGCGAGATCTTGTCTCTAAAAATAATAATAGTAATAAAATAAAAATAACGTTTTATGACTATTTATTGCAAGGTCAGATTTGTAGATTGTTATTAGTTATAAATTGTTGAGAAATTTTTGTCATTAGAATATGAAGGAAAAAGCTTTACTGGTAAAAGTGACATGTTTATTAAGGGGCTATGAAGTAAATATGCTGCAGTTAATTATGCTAAGTTGAAATATAATTTAGTTACTTTAAAATAAACTGTTCTTTTTTTCTTTAAAGTATATTCTCTCAAAACTCATGATGTTGTCAGAGCCCTGGAGCTGGCTAGTGTGACACTGACTATGAATAGGCGGGCCCACCCCCTGAGTTGAGGTGATTTCATGCTGTCTCTCCAGGCTCTTGGTACGGTATCACTACATGCAAGCCATGAATCTGTTTTGAGAATCCTCTCCATTTTCCCAAATAAAAGCCTATCACAACAGTGACTGTATCACTCAGCATTGTATCTAAGTATAAAACTGGTGCTTTCAGTGTTGTGGCAGATAGTGTTCCGTAAGCTTTCCATCAGCTTTCTATCAGAAGGGATTTTAGAAAGACACCTTAGAGGTCCGTGCTACATCTTCACAGTTCCTCTGAATCAGCTTAGGTGGTAGTGTTACTTGCCTTTGACGCCTCTGCGTATGTTTTAATGACTAGATCAAAACTGTGTTGTTCTTAAATCAAAAATTTGATAATTCTATTTTTAATATTTATGTGTTAATCACCACACAGTATGCTCTCAGAAGTTCTCTTAAGCCTTCAGTTTATAGTCTTAATTTTCTTTCTGAGCTGGAGAACTGACTTTGCACTTTGGTTATGCAGAACATTGGTTTCCAATTTAGTTTAACTGAAATTTGCTGCTGATATGTTGAGTTTGTTCTTTAAATAATATCTCATATATCTGTCTTTCCTCCTGTCTTAGAAGAACAGACCTAACTAGTGAATGTATTAATGAAAATGCATCTATTTCAGAGCTGACATGAAGAGTTTAGTTTTTTTACTTTATAAGCTGTGAATTTGAGTATGCCACCTGCCTACAATGTAACTAATCATATTTAAATATATTTTACTTTCTCTTTGACTTGAAACCTTTTGAAGTCTGTATAAACTTGTTTTAAAATA
>NW_012119066.1:1199544-1199852 GCF_000951035.1 Colobus angolensis palliatus | reverse complement strand
CCTCCCGGGTTCACGCCATTCTCCTGCCTCAGCCTCCTAAGTAGCTGGGGCTACAGGCGCCTACCACCACGCCCGGCTAATTTTTTGTATTTTTAGTAGAGATGGGGTTTCACCATGTTAGCCAGGATGGTCTCGATCTCCTGGAGATAACTAATTTCTTTGGATGTTTGGACTGGGAGACGGGGAGAGACAGAGCAGACAGAGAACACAGATGCCACAAGGAGGAGGAACAGAGCTAACCCCGGATAGGACTGGATACAGCAGCCAGACCAAGAGAGGCATCTGATGAGAAGCAGCTCTTCAGCCCT
>NW_012119066.1:1194085-1195119 GCF_000951035.1 Colobus angolensis palliatus | reverse complement strand
GAGACCATCCTGGCTAACACGGTGAAACTCTGTCTCTACTAAAAATACAAAACAATTAGCCAGGTGTGGTGGCAGGCACCTGTAGTCCCAGCTACTTGGGAGGCTGAGGCAGGAGAATGGCATGAACCCGGGAGGCGGGGGTTGCAGTGAGCCGAGATCGTGCCACTGCACTCCAGCCTGGGTGACAGAGCCTACCTGTTCCCTGAAACACAACAATATTGAAATTAGGCAAATTACAAACCCTACAATGCCTTCTAAGTGTTTTAAGTCATAGAAAGACTCACACATCTCTCACTCAAAATCAAAAGCTAGAGATAATTAAGTTTAGTGAAGAAGGCAAGTCACAAGCTGAGACTGAGGCCAAAAGCAAAGCTTTTTTTGCTTTGTTGTTTTTAAGATTCAAGGAGTACATATGCAGGTTTGTTACAAGAGTATACTGCATAATACTGAGGTTTGGATATTACTCCCTTGTTGGATGAATCGTTTGCAAATATTTTCTCCAACTTTGCAGATTGCCTCTTCACCTTGTTGACTGTTTCCTTTGCCATGCAGAAACTTTGTAGTTTGATATATATCATTTGTCTATTTTTGCTTTTGTTGCCTATGCTTTTGAGGTCTTAGCCATAAAATATTTGCCTAGACCAATCTGACGCATTTTCGCTGTGTTTTCTTCTAGTAGTTTCATAGTTGCAGGTCTTACATTTAAGTCTTTAATCCATTTTTAGTTGATATTTGTATATGGTAAGAGATCATTTTGATTTTCTGAGTATGAGTATCCAATTTTCCCAGCATCCTTTATTGAAGAAACTTTCCCTCCCCCTAATGAATATTCTTGGTACTTTTGTTGGAAATAAGTTGGCTGTAAATATGTGGATTTATTTCTGGGCTCTCTTTTGTTACACTGGTCTATGTGTCGGTTTTTATGCCAGTGCCATGATGTTTTGATTACTATAGCTTTCTATTATATTTTGAAGTGGGTAATGTGATTCCTCCAGCTCCTTCCTTCCTTCCTTCCTTCCTTCCTTCCTTCCTTC
>NW_012119066.1:1182486-1191089 GCF_000951035.1 Colobus angolensis palliatus | reverse complement strand
TATTTTAGAAGAATTGTGGCTAGATGCAGTGGCTCACGCCTGTAATCCCAACACTTTGGGAGGCTGAGGCTGGCAGATCACCTGATATTCCTAGCCACATGTGCTGGTGCTTGCAAGTTTTTCCTCTCCAGAGAGATCCCTTCCTATTGATGGGCTTCCTTACCGATGCATCAGCTGAGTGACAAATGTTACCAACTACTTAAACAGATGCGTTTATTTCTCATTAGTAAATGTAGTTGTTGTTTTGTTTTTGTTTGCTTTTAAAGCTGGGCACATTGCTGTCCCATATAAAACCTGCCTTGTTAATACAGCGAGGAAGGGAGGGAGAATGCACATTGGGGTAGGCAGTTGCAGCTTTTGCCACAGCTGGCTGTTTCTTCTTCTCAGTGCAGTGGATTCAACAGGATTTGTTTTTCTGTGGAAGGTACAGTGCAGGTACACCTGACTGATCTGTCATCCGTGTTGGTTTCAGATTTTTCTAAAGCATTACTTTGGTCACACATTTTCAAAATATTGAGAAGCTGCTTATTGCCCGTCAAGTAGGTCCAAACTCCAGCTCCTGGAATTTAAGGCTGTTTGTGATCTGGCCCAACCCATCTTAACAGCCTTGTCACACACTATTTCCTTAGCCTGTGTCTCTCTAACCCACCCACTGCCTTTTCTGAAAATGATGATTTCCTGCCTCAGTGCTGTTCATGCCCTTCTCTTGGCCTGGAAAATCATAATCTTTTGTGTTTTCTTGGCGGGGGGGCAAAATTGCCACTTCCCTCATAAAATAACGAATTCCTGGAGCATTAATTTAGCCCCTGCTGTGCAGTAGGGAATTAGGGATTCAGAGCTTTTTCTGTTCTCCCAAAGCATTTTGAATTCTTTTTTGGTAATTACCAATTTCTATTTTGTTTTATAGTTTTTTGTATATATGTCTAATCTTTTCTGCCAAAATGTAATCTCTAGAAGTAAAGGAATGTCTTAATCAAATTTGTTAAATATCTAAAGGAAAACAAACTGGACAGTAGGCTTTATTTCTCCTTTTATTTGTTAACGAATCAGAAAGTTCAGGGCTAGCTCTGCTTAGTGTCTTTGACATTGTTTGAATAAATTCACAAAACTTTGAGTAAGACAGGATCATTTTCTTTGGTTTAGTGAGTCTACGTATATTACAGACTGCTGGCAGAGACCCAACATCATGAAACATTGAAGAGAAATTCAAATGATATTTAGGCATCCTTGTTTAGTCTAGTTTCCTCCTAGGCCACTCTTTTGGAAACTCTGTTAGTCATAACCACCTTTTCTTAATTACCTACTTCCACACAAATACCTTAAAGATATTATTTTATATAATCTTACCATCATAGCCATGAAGTAGGATCTTTGTATCTATTTTACAGATAAGGAAACCAAGCTCAAGAGGTTAAGAACTCACCAAGTCGTACAATTACTACTGGGGTTCAAACCGAAGTGCACTGTAGAGCCCTGTGTCTCCTCACTTCACATCACTGGTTAAGAAGAGGTCACAGCTTGCTAATTGTTTTTCCAAGTCTCCAGGCTGTTTCTTGGCATGTCCAGACAACCTATCCAGTTTTATTCCCTACTACCCTTAAGCTTACGTCATCTTATTGCCAACCATACCACAGTCCCTCTTTCTGAACGTGATTTTTGTAGCCTTTCCTTTTTGAAGGGGTAGGAGTTCCCAAGTCTTACACTCAAGTCCCAGCAAACTCCTCTATCTTGAAGATGGCTTCCCTGGCTGCTTCAACACCTGTTAGGCTTTCTGTCCTTGACCTCCCAGAAGAATGCATTGGGTAAGATTCAGTTCTTTACCTAGATTTAGTGTGTCTATATTTGTGTGCAACACACAAACCTCATTGTTTTTAGTTGAACTCTTGGCTGTGCTTGTATATGTGAAAGTGATATTTACAAATTTTGGAAGACATCTTTTAATACAGTTTGTGTCCATTATATACACTGTACTATGCTGTAGGGCATGGAGTATACAGCTGTAATAGAGTGAAGGACACATTGTCTAATATTGTAGCTTTGTGTGTACAAGTCCCATAAGAGACTGTTTAGAAAAGTCTTTTAGAAATTTGACTGGGCATGGTGGCTCACACCTATAATCTCAACACTTTGGGAGGCTGAAGCAAGAGGATTGCTTGAGCCCAGGAGTTCAAGATGAGCCTGGGCGACATAGTGGTACCCCATCTCTACAAAAATTCTAAAATTAGCTAGGCATGGTGGCACATGCCCGTAGTCCTGTGGCGGCTAGGTCTCACTAATGCGGGCCTCCATAACAACTGTTTCAATACTGAGTGAGTGGTTAAGTTAAATAGTAAAAGCTAAAAAAGCCAGTGCCCTTATCAAAGGCTGGACTGCAAATGAAACCCACCAAGAGTTTTGCCTAGGCCTTTTCTGGGCCTTAAAGCATGACAAAATAACAAAATAATTACTTATTTTTTATTTTATTTATTTATTTTTTTGAGACGGAGTCTCGCTCTGTCACCCAAGCTGGAGTGCAGTGGCGAGATCTTGGCTCACTGCAAGCTCCGCCTCCCGGGTTCACGCCATTCTCCTGCCTCAGACTCCAGAGTAGCTGGGACTACAGGCGCCCGCCACCGCGCCTGGCTAAATTTTTGTATGTTTAGTGGAGATGGGGTTTCACCGTGGTCTCAAATCTTCTGACCTTGTGATCCGCCCTCCTTGGCCTCCCAAAGTGCTGGGATTACAGGCATGAGCCACTGCACCCAGCCAACAGAAGAATCCTTAACAGGACCCTTTTAGGATTAAACAAATTTTATTATGGGCCTGAAGAAACTACCCAAACCTCTGTGATTTAGTAGGAGACAAGATAAGAGTAATCACCTCAGCACCTGGACCCATTTAGATGCAGTAAATTAATGAGGATCCAGAAGGTCTCCAGCACTCAGACCTTAGTTATAGATTAAAAGAAGTTAATCACTTATGTCTTTAGACGAATGCACACTTACACGTAGACATATAGCTTAGAAGGTGTATAAGCTCTGGAAAACTGCAATTTTGAGTTGGTCTGGTGATAATTTCCAGGCCTTCTTCCTGTAACTGGTTGCAGAAATAAAAACTCTTTTCCTCCCGAGTTCATCTGCATCTCTCTATTGGGCCACGAGAAATAACAGCCCGACCCTCAGTTTGGTCCGGGAACAGTCCCAGCTACTCAGGAGGCTGAGGTGGAAGGATCCCCTGAGCCTGGGATGTTGAGTCTTGCCACTGCACTCCAACCTGGGCAACACAGCAAGACTCTGTCTTTCTCTCCCTCTCTCTTTTCTCTCTTCTTTCTTTTCCTCTCTCTCTCAAAAAAGAAAAAAGAAATAAGAAATATAAAGGAGGAAGTGGTAATTTGTTACTAGTTATTATAGATTAGTTGTTACTTATTGAAGACATTACGACCTGTCAAATGTTACTGGATTCTCAGCAGGTAGAGATGTATTGGTCATTGTAGTGTTCAGCCAGATGCCTGGCTGATTTGGAATGTTGTAGGGAAAATTCAAGAATCAGAGAGAACAGTGCTCTCAAAACATGGGCTGCAGACTTGTCATGGCATGGGGTTCGTGCTAAAAATGCTGGTTGCTCAGCCTCATCCCATACTTCTTGAGGGAGAAATGTCATGAAATCTGTGCTTTTTAATTTTTTATTGTGGAGGATTTCAAACATATACAAAAGCAGAGAGAATAATGTGTCTCTATGTGCTTCTGCTCAGCTTCAACAATTATTATTATTATTTTATTTATTAATTTTTGAGGTGAAGTTTTTGCCCTGTTGCCCAGGCTGGAGTTCAGTAGCACTCTCGGCTCATTGCAACCTCCGCCTCTTGGGTTCAAGCAATTCTCCTGCCTCAGCCTCCCAAGTAGCTGGGGTTACAGGTGTCTACCACCACGCCTGGCTAATTTTTGTATTTTTAGTAGACATGGGGTTTCACCGTGTTGGCCAGGCTGGTCTCAAACTCTTGACCTCAGGTGATCCACCCACCTTAGCCTCCGAAAGTGCTAGGATTACAAGTATGAGCCACCACACCCGGCCAGCTTCAGTAATTATTGGCTGATGGTAAATCTTTGACTGAAGGCCAATCTTTTTTCACTCTTCTCTCCCCTATGTCATATTATAGAGATTTTAATATGTATCCTTAAAAGATAAGGACTCTTCGAAAAACTGTTTAAACATAACCTCAGCATCATCACACCTAAAAAAGATGAGTAGTAATTGCTTGATATCATCAACTACACAGTACATGTTTAAATTTCTGTTTATCTCAAACATCGATTTTATTTTGTGGTTTTTCTAAGTTGAAATCTGAATAAAGTTCCCAAATTTGATAGGTTGATAAGTCTTTTAGTCTCTTTTAACGTATAAGTACACCTTCCATCTTTTTCTTTTCTCTTGTGATTTTGTTGTTGAAGAAATTGCTGGTTATCTTGAAGAATTTCCTACCATCTGGATTTACCAACTTGTATCCTCAGGGTATATGGTTTCCTTCCTATCTATCTATCTATCTAATCTATCTAATCTATCTGTCTATCTAAAGAGAGAGTGAATGAGTCAGTCTTGTTGCCCAGGGTGAAATGCAGTGGCTTGACCTCGGCTCACTGCAACCTCCACCTCCCAGGTTCAAGCGGTTCTCCTGCTTCAGCCTCCCAAGTAGCTGAGATTACAGGCATCCGCCAACACACCTGGCTAATTTTTTGTATTTTTAGTAGAGACGAGATTTCACCATGTTGGCCTGGCTGATCTTGAACTCTTGACCTCAGGTGATCCACCCACCTCAGCTTCCCAAAGTGCAGGGATTACAGGCCTGAGTCACCCCGCTGGCACATCCTCTATTATATTAATATATTCTGTAAATTGGTAGTTGGATCTAAAAAAGCCGTTCTCTGTTCTTGGTCTCGGGACCACTTTACTCTTAGAAATTATTGAGGACTGCTGTATCTTTTGGAAATAGGTAACTTGTTTGATCTTAAGGGTTCACAACTGGAGGAGAATTTGCCTCAGGATGAATGGTGCCTTGAGTCTTACCCATATCTGATTCAGATGCGCCTCTTTCATAATAAATGGGAAAATGACAGAACTATTTTACCTCACAGGCTGTATAAAAACAGGGACAGGCTGGTTTGGCCTCTGGACCCCACTTTGCAGATGGTTCAGTCTAGATTATTATTAATGCATTAGGGGGTTTAAAAGATGGAAATATTATAATTGTTATTGAAGACATTGCAGGTCTTAGCTGCTGTACTTCTAAAAAGAGTAGCCCTCCTTAACTATTTGGTAATCTGATGATATAATTTGACAGATTACACATCACTTTTATGTTGTTAGCATGTAATCCTGTCCAGTCTCCTACTCAATAATATGTGTATTGCCTTAGCATATATCACTTTAGTATAATAGTGGTTATAGAATCTGTGCCCCAAAAATACATTGTTTGTGGTATCTAGATAGTCCTTCACTTTTGGATGCTTTAGGTTTACAGAGTACTAAATTAGGGTTGAGGTGTCACTTTCTGACTTGGACGAGTGATTGTTTTTCCTTGCTATCAGACTGCTGCCTTCTTTTTTTTTTTTTTTTTTTTTTTTATTTAAGGGAGACAGAGTCTTATTCTGTCCTTGAGGCTGGAGTGCATGCAGTGGATCAATCACAGCTCACGTAAACCTTGAGCTCCTGGGCTCAAGGGGTCCTCCTGCCTCAGCCTCCCAAAATGCTGGGATTACAGGTGTAAGCCACAGTGCCTGCCCCGCCCTCCTGCTCTTTAAGTGGATGTTGCTCTTGTATTATGAGCCCCTCTGGTTAGGATGGCATCTGCACTTGGAAGTCCACTGGAATGGTGATAACTTCCCACTCATATTAAGTAATCCCTCTTCATTGGCTGATTGGCATTCCATCATTAATGTTTGCATTTATAGCTAAACCAGCAGAGCCTAGCGGATCATTCTCTAGCAAGCCTGTCTAATTTGAGTGATTTTTTTTTTTAAAAAAAGACAATGGTATAGTTTTATGTTAAATATCATACAGAGTTTGAAATGTTCAATGAGAAATGGAAGGAAGCTAATTTCTAAAGGGCAAAGTAAGTTGGTTATGGAGACTTCTGTAAAGCACCTGTAAATCATTTGGGTGTTAATACTGTGCATATTTTGTAATGGAGAATAAAGTTTCCTTAATGATGCTTGTGTTTGAAGTATGACGTTTTGCTTTTCAGTAATGGTCTCCCTGGCTATAATTGTGTCTATAACTTTAGTCTGTTACAGAAAAAATGAAATGGCTGGTAGATAAGAGTTCTGATTTCATTACAAGGTAAGAAGGGTTGATGGAGTTCATTGGGGGAGTTGTGGTTTGAAGTTGTTTAATGTAAATTTTGAATAAAGTTTTCACCTTGCACTTTGGATTACAAAGGTGCAGTTAGACTTTGACTTCAACACAAAACTGGTGTGCTTCCACAGTTACTGATAGTGTTGTTAAACTTTTAAGTTGCTGGGAAATAGGCCAAGTCCTGTTGTGGATTGGGTGGTGGATGGTCAGGCAGGACGTCCTTAGGGATTGCCCTGCTGTACCCTTCATCACCAAGGGACAGTGTAGGGTAGAGGTGGAATTGATGAGGTTGAGGGTGTCTTTCTCTTTCATACCCTTACAACGTGATGCTTAGTGTCTCCAGCACAGGTCAGTTTGCTAACTGCTGGCTCCAAGAGTCTGGACACTCTCTTGAGTAGGGTAGTTCTCTCAGCTGGGCCCACAACACAGAGGAAGAAAGAGGTAAAAATGACAGGTGCTAAGCCCATAATTAGCCAAAAGGGACCTTTGACAGTTTGACTTATGTCTTCTATCCAGTTGAAATTTGTTCTTTGGGTGTTCTAGAAGCTAAAGCATAGGAATACAGGTTAAAATTTAGCCTCGTTCCTCAGTGTTGTGTTGAACATCTCTTTCTGTTATTCTAATGGGAAGTTTCAGAACAAAACAATTATTCATTCTCCACTCTCAAATTTTCGCATTGAGAGAGTGTGTGGAGGAAATGGTGCCCAAAATACCAGAGTTTAAGGTCATTGCCTACATTAGAATATATCGGTTCCCTTGGGTTTTACTGGATTGTTGTCAGAAAAGTTCTTTCTTTGGAATACAATATGGACTTTGTCATAGTAAAGCATGTTTTAGGGAATATATAGTAGTCTTAATTAGAATCTGGAGATGGAGTAATTCATCCATCAAATGAGCAGCCTTTTGTTTTAGGAGTGTGGGTAGTGATATTTTTGCAGTAGCCATGAAACCTTTGTAAACATGGCTAGAGACTGGTTTTCTCTTTTGAAAATGAGTTCAAGAAAGTAGGAGCTTTGTGACTAGCCCCATGAAATCTGGAAAGCTGTGTTCGCACTTAACCCATTTCAGGTCATTGAGTGTATTTACGTGACTGAGGATAATGGTGAAAACATGTGGTTAAAGATTTTAAAATGATAGATCTCTAGGACACTAGGTTACCTGGTTAGTAAGATGGATGAGAATTACAGTGATGTAACTTTGAGGTGGGTGTAAGGGTAATTTCTGAAACAATTTAACAATGTTTGGGATTTTTTTTTTTTTTTTCCCCAATGCTGCCACATCAGGAAATGAGAACTTTTTTGTCTTTTGGGCGTTTGCCAGATCTATACAAAGCGTGAAACATCTGCAGATGTCTGTTTAACGCGATTTCTTTATATTTCATAATAGAATGTTTTAACCCTGAGCATGTGGTGTATACTGTGTGAAAGCTGCTTTGTTTTAGACCTGGGTTTTCCAGTATTCGGGTGCTTTCCCTTTGGAGTGGTATTCATGATGACAGAGGACATTGGTGAAGTGTAGAATGTGACGCTTAATTTTAATACGGAACTCTCTATTGAGTTTGATGAAAGACAAAACAAGTTCCAGCAGTTCCTCAAAATTTCAGAGGTCTGTTCCCTGCTCCCCCCAACCAGTCCCCTGGCAAAGGGTCATTTTGGGACCGTGAGAACAGATAAAAACCAACATCTCTGGTAATTTGCTCATTCACTTAGAATGCTTTCTATGAAGGAAGTTGTGGCGATAGGTTTTGGAATGTGGAGGGTGATGGGAACTCCAAGGATATAAGGCTTGGGAACTTTTTAGAAATGAAGTTTTGTTTTGCACTGTCATGCTTTCCAGGATAGAGCATTACTGGAGATTAGCTGAACAAATGAGATGAAAGTGAAAATATGCAGTTGGATATTTTAAATAAATTTTGATGAGACGTTACTTTATGAGAATATAGCATTTTTCTACAAAAAGCTACTTATGCTTTTTGAGATACTTAAAAATCTCATGCTCATGGGACAGTACATTGCATATAGTAACCATTCAGTGAATACTTGTCAAATGAATGAATAATAATGATGCAGTACATTTTATTTGGTATATATGGCTTTTTGTTTGGTTTAGTGAAGTATATTTCTTTAAATATTGCCATAAAATAACATGTAGGTAGTTGCTAGTAAGTAACCTTTCAGTTGACATTAAATTAGACATGAATTATTTCAATAATACTGTACAAGTACAATGTTTTTTTTTTTGTTTTTTTTTTTTTTTTTTTTTTGAGATGGAGTCTC
>NW_012119066.1:1162191-1182231 GCF_000951035.1 Colobus angolensis palliatus | reverse complement strand
CAGTCTTGCTCTGTCTCCCAGGCTTAGGCTGGAATGTGGTGGCACCATCTCGGCTCACTGCAACCTCTGCCTCCTGGGTTCAAGCAATTGTCCTGCCTCACCCTCCCTAGTAGCTGGGACTACAGGCGTATACCACCATGCCCAGCTAAGTTTTGTATTTTTAGTAGAAATAGGGTTTCACCATGTTGGCCAGGATGGTAAGTACAGTGTTTGCTTTCTCCGTTAACAGGCAGTGCAGGAACAAGTTACTTGATATGGGAAGAGGCTATGTTTTAGATAAATGAAACTTCCAGATTACTGGGTTAAATTTTTTAGCTGAAACATTAATTTTTTTCTTATGAATTTCCTCAACTTTCCATATTAATATATAGCTTCAATACTATTAATCGGAATTCCAAGTGGAATTCTTTTGGTAAAATGGACAGAATTATGAAGTTCGTTGAGAGGAATAAACAGGCAAGAATAGCAAAAAGCTAATTATTAAAAAGAAAGATAAATGGATAAAATCTGTTAGTAAAATAATTTGTCAGTATGCATCAAGTTTAAAATGATTTGTAACTTGTAATTCATAGTTTCTACTTTTGTTAATCAGATCTAAGAATGTGTGGAGAAAACTGGGTGTGAGTAGATTTTGGCAGCATTATTTATACTAGCAGAAAGTTTGAAACTATGTAGATAATAAAAGGATCACTTAAAATGCATGATGATACCCTAGAGTTTAGTGAAATTATACAATATTTATCATATTTATTAAAGCTTTGTAATATTTTAATGTCATGACATTTTATTAAGAAAAACTATGTGAAATTATAAATATGGTATGATTAGAACTTTATAATGTTTAAACATAAAATGACTAGGAAAAATACAAAGTGCTTTTTAAAAAATAAACAGCTTTAGGCCAAGTGCAGTGACTCATGCCTGTAATCCCAGCACATTGGGAGGCCAAGGTGGGAGGATTGCTTGAGGCCAGAAGTTTGAGACCAGCCTGGGCAAAATAGCAAGACCTCATCTCTACAAAAAATTGTTTTTCTAATTCATCTGGGCATGGTGGCACAAACTTGTAGTCCCAGCTAATTGGGAGGCTTAGGTGCGAGGATCACTTGAACCCAGAAAGGTGGGTGCAGTGAGCTATGATTGCACCCAGCTGCACTCCAGCCTGGGCTACAGAGCAAGAGCCTACCTCAAGAAACAAAAACAAACCCACACATAGCTTTGTTGAAGTATAATTTAAATACTATAAAATTCACTTGTTGCAAGTGTATAAGGCTTTTATATATTTATACAGTTGTACAACCATTACAACAATGCATGTGGGTCTCCTCCTTACATAAGAGAATCTGCTGCCACTTTCTAGCATGGTCTTCCAGGCCCTCTCCTGGACACAATGTGTAGGGTTCAAGGTTTCCTTCTCTTGCTGTCCAGATGCAGCCTGAGTGCAGATAAATATCTTTTGAGGGAGAGAGTTAGTACTTGTCTGGGGCTCACTGCCGTTTGTGTGCTTTTATTCTTTTGGTCTGTTTAAAATCATCGCTGCACAATTGAAGCAAATGGCCTTTAACTGTTATATAAATTTGGAGAACCAGTTGAGGACAGTGCTTTGTACTTGGCAGGAGTAAGTGGGGGTCATAATAGAAGCTTTGTTAGCAGTGAATTCTGGGCTAACGTTTCTCTAGGAAAGGCCCAGGATCACACAGTCCCAAAATACTAGAGTTAGAAGAGACTTTAGAGAACTATCCAGTTCTCTTTCATTAGAAATAATGATAGTTTTGCATTGACATTCCTATTTTGTGGTCTTCTCTCTGCTTGGAAAGAAGATCCCTTTCTTTGCAAACCACTCTTAGTAGTGCCATAAACTACTAAGGAACAGGAAATTCCAAATTGCAGGCTAGTACAGACCCAGACCAGCCTTCCCAGAATGTCTGTGGACCTAGCTTCAGGCCATGCACCCCCAGAAATGCTGTGATGACTCTGTTGGACATTATAGTATGTGGAGGAGCCATGCCTCGGATGATTTTCAATCTGAACGTCCAGGATTTGTGAGAATTACAGAGGTCTCTGGTGTATGGGGAAAACTGAGATTACTCTTCTGCCATATAGAGGACTTTGAATGATAGGGACAAACATTTATGTAGTATTTGATGATACAGATAGGCATGATTATCCTCATTCTCTTTTATTTTTTTAGATGAGCAAACCAAGCTCAGGAAATGCTTGTTTACTCACATAGTTGGTTGGTAAAATGACAGAGCTGATATTGAGACCTGGGCCCTGGAATTTCAGATCCCATGCATTTCCTGTAGCATTACATTTTCTCTGAGAAATCTATTCAGTGGTGGGGAACGCCCTGTTATTCTGAAGCCAAGGAAATTGCCAGGAGAGGATAGAATTGCTGAGGAGAAGGTAGAAGAGGTAGAGGAGGAATGACAGCTCTTGGTGGGGTCAGTATTGAGATCCTGTGGAAAATCTAGGCGATGCTGCTGCTTGGTTCATCTGTATTCACTTGATACCTACTGCCTTTTACATCTTCTTCAGTATGAGCCAGACCAACCCATGGCTCCACTTCATCCCCGACTCTAGAGTCTACACTCTATTCCCAAGGACTGGTCACCGTCTCCCCCTGTTCTTGGCATGGTGTCCCATTGGGGTAGTGCTGCTGGAGGACAGTCTCTGAAGAAGAGTGTCTTCCTTATTCTTGGGGTAGAAACTCTTAGCATAAATGGGGTGATAAAATGCAAGAAATTTATAATGGCTTGCCATTAGAGCTAGAGTATATTATTTATCACCATTGATTATTTTGCCAAGTGTTTTGTTTAAAAAGCTTCTTAGTTTCCTGATGCCTCAGGGTAATTTGTCACCTGCACTATTCAACATCCGTGCCATTACAGCTGAGGGGAGTGGGCTGGCCTCTAATGTTCAGAGCACAGCTGGCAACCAGCCTGACAAAAGTATATGACGCAATGCTCTCAGAAGGCGGCCAGACACCCTGGTCACTAGGGGAGGTGTGCTCTTTAGGTAAGTACACACAAACCATTGTTGAGTAGCTCCTGTGTGCAGAGAGGGACCGGGGGCATGATCGTTATCTGGAAGCTTATTGAAGATGTAGAATCTTGGGCCCTATCTATCTCAGACCTACCAAATCCAAATCTGTGTTGTAGTGAGATCCTGTGGGAGTTCATGTGCTTTAAAGTTTGAGAAACACAGGAATAGTGGACAGTACTGGCTGCCTATCAGCATCCATTTCCTTTGTCTTTCCTAATAACGAGATTCAGATTTTCTTCAGTTACTTTCCCTTCACCCTTAGACAGCCGTGAGAATCCATTCCTTGAGTCAGTGAGAGCATGGTTTTCCCATGGTGACTGTTTACGGTCCTGCATAATCTGGGTTGGCTCGGTCATAAGTAAAGACTTTATTTTTTGAGGGGGGTGGGGGAAGCATTTTCCTTCACATCCAGAATGAGAGAGCAAATAATGAAGCAAAGCTGTGACCGCATTTCCACTGGCAGCCATTCTGTGACCATGAGGGGATCAGTTGTGAGATGAGTCTGACACTGAAGTTGTCAGAGCAGAAAGACGGAAGGAACCTGCATTTTTGGTTCTGGCACTCACCTGCTGGTCATAGGATCTAGGCCTGGGTCTCTCTCTGCCTCTCATCTCATAGTTATGTGTGAATAAATGTTCTCATGGTTTATGCCTGTTCGACTTTGGGTTTTCTGATTTTCTGCGGCTGGAAGCATCCTAGTTAGCTCTGCTTTGGTAATGAGCACTCTGAGCACAAGGTGCTATGTGTGTGGTCCTCTTATGAAAGGCCTACATTCTCAGGTGCTCCTAGGCTTTTCCTCTAGTCTTGTGAATTGTGCTTTTACCCTGTGATGATTATTCCATTGTTCACATGAAAGTTGGTGGAGGGAGAGGAAAGCTATAAAGGCAGAGAGAAGAATTAGGAGACTGTCGTGAGGGAAGGCAGGCTTGCACTCAGGAGTGTTGTGTGCTGGACCGTGGGGTGAGTCAGGCTCCAGTTGGCTGGCTGTGGAGTCCACTGGCTAGAGTACTGGTCCATGCTTTGCCCCTCATTTGGTGTTTGAACCTCAGTTTCCTTATCTGTAAAATAAAAAGAATCATAATGAAATAGTGGAGGTAGACTGGAAATGCTTTGAAAAATTGACTCTTTTTTGCCCAGTTTAATTATCCTGTTTTTTTTTCCTTTTTTACTATAGCAAAATATAAATAACACAAAATTTGCCATCGTAATCATTTTTAAGTGAATAATTCAGTGATAGTAACTTCACATTCACAATGTTCAACCATCACCACTGTCTATTTCCAGAACTTCTTCATCTTCCTAAACAGAAACTCTGTACACATTCAACAATAACTCCCATTCTCGCTTGCCCCCAGCCCCGGTAACTTCTGTTCTACTTTTTGTCTCTATGAATTTGCGTGCTGTAGGTACTTCATATAAGCAGAATCATATATTTTTATCCTTTTGTGTCTTGCTAATTTTACTTGGCATAATGTCCCCAAGGTTCATCCATGTTGTAGCTGTATCAGAATTTTGTTCCTTTTAATGGCTGAATAATATTCCATTGTATGTATATACTGTACTTATTTATCCATTTATCTGTTGATGGACACTTGGGTGATTTTCACCTTTTGACTGTTGTGAGTAATGTCACTTACGAACACCTGAGTACTGTGAACACTGGTGTACAAGTATCTGTTTGAGTCCCTGCTTTTAATGCTTTGGGGCATATACCTAGGAATGGAGTTGCTGGATCGTATGGTAATTCTGTGTTTACCTTTTAGGACCTGTCAAACTGTTGAAAACTTAACTCTTATGTTATTTATATTTTCAGACATAGATTGGAAGATGGACTTAGGCTTTTTCTCTTTGTCTCCTTTCCCTCCCTCCCTTCCTTTGTTGGAGACTGAAAGGATAAGGGTTGGTGATCAACTCAGTGTACCACTGGAGGCTATATGGGTAAACAGTAAACTGTTCTCATGAATGCAGGATGTTGGCAAGCTGACAACTGTGTCTGCTGCCGGGAGGAATGCTGAGGGCAGTCACGCCCCAGGCACAGTGTTTCTTGTGATTAGGCAAATCTGGAGCCTATTAGCAATAATGTGAACCTGTGATCAATCAAGCAGCTGACCAATAGTTACCTCCTCCTCCTCCCTGCTCTTTCTACCCAATAAATACAAAGGCTATAGAAGCTCAGGGCTGCCTTTGCTCACTAGAAGCAAGGATCCCCCGACCCCTTCTTTAAAACAGTTTCTTTGGTTTTTGTTTTCATTTCTGCATTCATCCCCCTTTGTTCAGTCCCGTAGTAACTGTCACTACCTACCTACCTACCTACTTTCCTTCCTTCTCCTACCCTTGACATAGGGTCTCATTGTGTCTCCCAGGCTAGAGTGCAGTAGAGTCATCACAGCTCATTGCAGCCTCAACCTCCTGAGCTCAAGCAATCCTCCCACCTCAGCCTCCTGAGTAGCTGGGACCACAGGTGCACACTACCATGCCCAGCTAATTTTTCATTTTTTGTAGAGATGGTGTCTCTCTATGTTGCCCAGACTGGTCTTGAACTCCTGGGCTCAAGTGTTGCTCCTGCCTCAGCCTCCCAAAGTGTTGAGATTACAGGTGTGAGCTACCACGCCCAGCCTTTTTTTCTTAAGATTATAGTTTTTCATTGATTGAGAGGACTTGATAATTTTAACATGGAACTTCTGAACTGACCATTTTATGAGATATTGAACATACGAACAGATTTTTATTTTACCCTCGTTAAAAAATAGTAGGAATTTTTTTTTGAAACCTAGTCTTGTTCTGTTGCCCAGGCTAGAGTGCAGTGGCGCAATCTAGGCTCACTGCAACCTCTACCTCCTATGTTCAAGCAATTCTCCTACCTCAGCCTCCCTAGTAGCTGGGACTACAGGCGCCTGCCACCACGTCCAGCTAATTTTTTGAATTTTTTAGTAGAAACAGGGTTTCACTGTGTTAGCCAGGATGATCTCGATCTCCTGACCTCGTGATCCGCCTGCCTAGGCTTCCCAAAGTGCTGGTATTACAGGCGTGAGCCACTGCGCCAGGCGGATTTGTGCGTTTTTGTAGTACTCAAAATGCCTTTGTTGCACTGGCATTTCTCATCTTTTGTTAAATATGAATAAATTGACAGTCTATAGAATGCATTGGAGACAAATATCCTTTTACATCAACTGTGAGAAAACTTTTAAGAATGTATTTATTCATTTATTTATTTATTTATTTTATTTTATTTTATTTTTTTGAGACAGAGTCACTCTGTCACCCAGGCTGGAATGCAGTGGTGCAACCTCGGCTCACTGCAGCCTCTGCCGCCTGGGTTCAGGCAATTCTCCTGCCTCAGCCTCTTGAGTAGCTGGGCCTACGGTTGTATACCACTACACCTGGCTAATGTTTTATTTTTAGTAGAGACAAGGTTTCACCATGTTGGCCAGGCTGGTCCCAAACTCCTGGCCTCAGGTGATCCACCCACCTTGGTCTCCCAAAGTGCTGGGATTATAGGCGTGAGCCACTGCGCCCGGCCAAGAACATTCGCCCGGCCAAGAACATATTTAAATGTGCGAAAATAACTCTTCAGAAACTGCCAAGGCACCGGGGGCAGCTTCTGATTCCCACTATTAGGACTGGCTGAGTGAGGAGCTAAATATCACTTCCACGAAATTATTCTGTATGGAATAGTTTATATACCCTTAGACATTGGCTTTAATTCAGAGTTTGCACATAAAGTCTTCTGTAGAAGAAGGCTATGAAAATACATAATCACAATATCCCTTGACATCCATGGGTATGAGAAATGCTAGCCAGGAAAATTTGAGAATTAGTTCCTGAGAATTTTAAAATGTCCTCAGCAACATTAAAACACTTCAGAATAACTTGTAAAAATGTGTTGTTCTAGAGTGATTTACATTACATGTAATTTAAAATGTTTATTAGTCAGTAAATATGAGTTAGATTTGAATTGCCTGTGATACATAATTATGTTCCATAAGGAGTAAGAAAACAAGACTTTCTAATTGTGGTCTTATAATCAACTCTCTTAATTTTTAAAAACTATTACTTTTAGTTTGCAGCACAGTGCTAGTTTTATATTAGAAACTATAATTATGAAGAGGCATGATAAAAATCTAATCTCTTTATAGGGATCACATTCTTCACATTTAAAAGACATTTTTCTATTACCCTCTCCCTCAAAGGAAACTTCTGTGAAATTGGAAATATTCTGTCTCCAATGTGCTTGTTGTAGAATCTATGTCAGTCTTCAACATACACTTGTGGGAAGTGTGTGGCGTGTGTAGGTATGTGGGTGTGTGCCCTTTTATAATATTTTCAGTGAGTTGATCAACATTTAAACTGACAAACAATTATAAACTGGTTTAACACTAAAGCAGCCTTAAAAACTGTTATCTGAAAAGTCACTTCGAGCACAAATATTTATACCAGGGACTGTCGTAGGTGCTGGGGAGTCAGCAGTCAACAAATGGAGCCCACCCACCAGCCCCACCACCTCCCACGGAGTCCTGGGTTCTCCCCAGGTTGGAGTGTCCTTTGCCCCCTCATTTCCTGCCTGAGGAAGAGGTGGTGGAGAAAGCCTCCCTGGTGTCCTTCCTGCAGGGAGTTGTTCAACTGTGTATTCTCAAGGCCAGCAGATGATGGGCCACAGCGTGGGTGTCCACAGGTATTTTCTGAGTGGATGATGAGGTTGCTGTCACCTCTCAACTGGACTGTTTTGTTAGCTTCCTAACGAGTCTCCCTCCCTGCCCCTCACCAGCTCCAGTCTATTCTTAAGAAAGCAGCCAAAGTGATCTTGTTAAAATTTACTAAGTCAGATCCTGTTAGTCTTGTTCAAAGCCCTCCAGTGGGTCTCCATTTTACCCTAAGGAAAGCCATAGTCTTTAGAGAGTCCCATGAGGCCTCACAGTGTTTGGCCCCCTGCTGCCCTCTGATCTCATCTCCTACTATTCTTCCCCTCATTCATTCTGCTTTATCCATGTCTGTCCCCTAGCTCTTTCTCAAACTCACTATCCAGGCTTCAATCCCAGAGGCTTTTTACCAGCGTTCCTACCCAAAGACTAGCAGAGCTCACTCTTTCACCTCCTCCGGGGGGTCCTCCATAGCTGTCCTATCAAAAATTGCCCTGACACTCCTGATTGCCCCCTCCCGGCTGCTTTTCTCCTGACACTTAGAATATAAATGGCTCTTTGTTCACTGCTAAACACAAACACACACACACAGCTTCAGTGGATGGATGGATGGGTGGATTTTAATTTTGTTGTCATGTCTTACCATGGCAAGAGTTTTTCTGTTTTGTTCATTGTATCCACAACAGCTGGAAGAGTGTCTGTTAGTGCACCCAGTCAATATTTGTCAAATTAATTTTAAAAACTCTTAACCAACGTTTCTGCCTGAAGTATACTTTTAGTAGGGCCAAAATGATGCCTTCTGCGTGTCTGTATGTACTTTGATAAATAATCATTGGTTTTGCCACACTGTAGCTCAATGCTAATCGGTCTGATTCTGTTACCAGTGGGTCAAAAGAAGGGTTGAACCCCTGTCTTTCCTGATAAACCCAGTAGCTCAGTGAAAAAAATCAGCTGCATTTGTCATTTGGCTGCAAAGTGCAAACACTAGTACAGATCTTACTCTCAGTTGTGTTGGTATTTGTCACTTACCTGCTGTTGGAATCTCTCACTCTGGGTATTTTGTTTGAGAAGTCTCCAAACTGCTTTCCACAGTGGCTGAACTAATTTCCATTCCTACCAGTGGTGTAAAGTGTTCATTTTCTCTGCAGCCTCACCAGCATCTGTTATTTTCTGACTGTGCTTAATCTGTTTGGATCTCTGTTTGACACAGTGTATCTTCATAAGTGGCCTATGAAGTAGGTACTATTATGAGCCCATCTGACAGATAAGGAACCCGAGGTTTAGAAAGGCTAAACAGTGTAATCAAGGTCATGTGGTAAATTAATAATAATTGGTATTGAGGCAGAACCAATGCAGTATATATGTGTAGGGGCGGGGGGAGTGTATGCATCTCTGTGTGTGTAGATGGAGAACGACATACCTCATTTTATTATACTTCACAGATACTGCATATTTTACAAAATGAAAGTTTTGTAAAACCTACGTCAAGCAAGTCTGTTGGTGCCATTTTTCCAATGGCATGTGCTCACTTCATGTCTTTGTGTCACACTTTGGTAATTCTCACAATATTTCAAACTTCTTTGTTAAAATTATATGTTATGGTTCTCTGGGATCAGCAGTCTTTTTTTTTTTTTTTTTTTGAGACGAAGGTCTCACTCTGTTGCCAGGCTGGAGTACAGTGGTGTGATCGTGGCTCACTGCAAGCTCCACCTCCTGGATTCAAGTGACTCTCCAGCCTCAGCCTCCCGAATAGCTGGGATTACAGGTACACGCCACCACACCCAAGTAATTTTTCTATTTTTAGTAGAGACAGGGTTTCACAATGTTGGCCAGAATGGTCTTGATCTCTTGACCTCGTAATCTGCCCGCCTCAGCCTCCCATAGTGTTGAGATTACAAGTGTGAGCCACCACGCCCGGCCAGTGATCAGCAGTCTTTTATGTTACCATTGTAATTGTTTTGAGATACCACAAAATGCACCCAAACAAGATACCAAACTCAATTGATAAATGTTGTATGTGTTCTAACTGCTGTACTTACTGGCCATTTGCCCATCTCTCACCCTCTCCTTGGGCCTCCCTGTTCCCTGAGACACAACAATATTGAAATTAGACCAATTAATAGTCCTACAATAATCTTTTAAGTGTTACAGTGAAAGACAGAATCACACATCTCTCACTTTAAATCAAAAGCGAGAAATGATTAAGCTTAGTGAGGAAGGCATGTTGAAAGCCAAGACAGGCTGAAAGCTAAGCTCCTTGCACCAGCTGGCCAAGTTGGGAATAAAACGGAAAAGTTCTTGAAAAAGTGCTACTCCAGTGAAAACACAAATGATAAGACAGCAGAACAGCTTTATTGCTGATACAGGGAAAGTTTTAGTGGTTTGGGTAGAACATAAAACCAGCCACAACATTCCCTTAAGTCAAACCCTAATCCAAAGCAAGGCCCTAACTCTTCAGTTCTGTGAAGGCAGAGAGAGGTGAGGAAGCCACAGAAGAAAAGTTGGAAGCTAGCAGAAGTTCATTCATGAAGCTTGAGGAAAGATCTCCGAAACATAAAAGTGCAAAGTGAAGCAGCAAGTGTTGATGTAGAAGCTGCACCAAGTTATCCAGAAGATCTGGCAAGATAATTAATGAAGGTGACTACACCAAACAGCAGATTGTCAGTGTAGACAGAATAGCCTTCTGTTGGGAGAAGATGCCATGTAGGACTCAAGGCTGGAGAGGGGAAGTGAGTGCCTGGCTTCAAGGTTTCAAAGCCTCAGAGGGCAGGTTAACTCTCTTGTTAGGAGATAATGTACCTGGTGACTTTAAATTGAAGCCAGTGCTCATTTACTATTCAAAAAAAAGCCAGAGCCCTTAAGAATTATGCTAAATCTACTCTGCCTCTGCTCTGTAAATGGAACACTGAATTCTGGATGACCAGGTATGTGTGTACAGCATGGTTTCCTGAATACTTTAAGCCCACTGTTGAGACCTGCTCAGAAAAAAAGATTCCTTTCAAAACATTATTGTTCATTGACAATGCATCTGATCACCTAAGAGCTCTGATGGAGATGTATAAGGAGATTAATGTTATTTCCTTGCCTGTTAACGCAGCATCCATTCTGCAGCCCAGGGATGAAGGAGTAACTTCATTCTTATTAGTTAAGAAATACGTTCCATAGGCTATAGCTGTTGCAGATGATGATCCTCTGATGAATCTGGGCAAGTAAAATGAAAACCTTCTGAAAAAGATTCACCATTCTTCTTGCCATTAAGAACATTCATGATTTATGGTGGGAGGTCAAAATATCAACATAATAGGAGTTTGGAAGAAGTTGATTCCATCCTTCATGGATGACTTTCAGGGGCTCAAGACTTCAGTGGAAGAAGTAACTGCAGATGTGGTGGAAATCACAAGATAACTAGAATTAGAAGTGGAGTCTAAGATGTCACTGAATTGTTGCAATTTCATGATAAAACTTGAACAGATGAGGGGTTGCTTCTAATGGATGAACAAAGAAAGTGATTTCTTGAAATGTAGTCTACTCCTGGTGAACTTCCTGTGAACATTATTGAAATTATAACAAAGGATTTAGAATAATACATAAACTTAGTAAAGCAATGGCAGGGTTTGAGAGAACTGACTGCAGTTTTGAATGTTCTAGTGGCCAGGTGCGTAGCTCATGCCTGTAAACCCAGCACTTTGGGAGGCCAAAGTGGGAGGATTGCTTGAGCACAGGAATTTGAGATGTGCCTGGGCAATACAGTGAGATCCCGTCTCTACAAAAATAAAAATAGCCAGGTGTGGTGGTGCACTATAATCCCAGCTACTTAGGAGGTTGAGGTGGGAGGATCGCTTAAGCCCAGGAGTTTAAGGCTACAGTGAGCTATGATCACACCTGGGTGACAGGCCAAGACCCTGTCTCAAAAAAAAAGGAACAAGAAACATTATTTGCCACAATGGGGTTTTCTTCAATTGCCCCAACCACCCCAGGCTTCAGCAGCCACCATCCTGATCAGTCAGCAGCTGTCTACATCATGGAAGACCCTGCAAAAGATAATGATTCGCTGAAGGCTCCGATGATTGTTAGCATTTTTGAGCAATGAAGTATTTTAAAATGAAGGTTTGTACTTCTTTCTAGACCTAATACTCTTGCACACTTTAGACGTAATGCTCTTGCACACTTAATAGACCACAGTGTAGTGTGAACATAATTTTATATGCACTGGGAAACCAAAAAATTCATGTGACTTGCTTTATTGTGATACACACTCCATTGTAGTGGTCTGAAACTGAACCTTTAGTAGCTCCAAGGTATGCCTGTATAGAGATAGATAAAGAGATAGAGAGACTTATTTTGAGGAACAGGCTTGCAGGATTTTGGAGGCTGGCAAATTTAAAATCCACAGAGTAGGCCCCCATCTTGAGACCCAGGGAGGAGCCGGTGTTGCATTTCAAGTCTGGAGGCTGTATACTGGCACAACTCAAACTCAGTTGTACTTCTCAGTTGCTTTTACCATTATGCTGTGCCTCTTACATAGCCCGTTAGCTCAGTGCTTGGCACATCATACAATTTAGTATTTCACAAGAATGTTTGAAATGTAAGGTATGTAAGATTGCTACAGCTATGTTGTCATGTTAGGGCTGAAGCTGGAATTGGGATTGTCAAAGAGGGAATGGCAACACCGTGAAAGAAACAAGGGCGTGGGTAACACTGTAGCCTAGGGGAGCTTGTCTGTTGTAAACATCCAAAATGAGCACTCTGTACTGTGGTCACTGTACCCCAGGGTTACAGGGAAGGAAAGGGCCAGTGCTCTGCCCTAGTTCTTTAAGAGAAACCCATAGTTTCAGGAAGTGTAAATGCTGGACAAAATCTCTGAGCTTTCTCCAAGTCCATTTCTGTCAAAATTCAGAACTACTCCATAACTGAGCTGACCTCTGGAATACTTGATTCGGTCAACTCAACTTTGTTACTTATGGCTACTGTTAAAAGCCAGGAGGTAACTTTTTCCTTACTTGGATACCCTGTCTTCATTCCACAGGGTTTTTGAAATGGAATGTATGGAAAGGTTGCTACAGCTGTGTTGTCTCATTAGGACATAGCCAAGATGACACAATTTCTGGAAAGTTTATTACAGTAGCTACTTTAAAATTTGGTAGCACAAAAGTCTCTAATAAAATTTGGGTAGCACATTATTTAGTCATCTAGTAATGATAGATGGTGTTAACTATTTTCTATCTTAGTTGGAGTAAGAAGTAAAGTTACTTAAACTGCATTATGAGTTAGAGTTATAATTCTGTCTTCAAAGACAACTGAATATTAAAGTGAATGCTTAAGGAGGGGATGAATTTGTTTAAAAGGTAAGCAGGGAAATCATGACTTTTTTTTTTTTTTTGGAGACGGAGTCTAGCTCTGTCGCCCAGGCTGGAGTGCAGTGGCGCGATCTCGGCTCACTGCAAGCTCCGCCTCCTGGGTTTACACCGTTCTCCTGCCTCAGCCTCCCGAGTAGCTGGGACTACAGGCGCCCGCCATCTCGCCTGGCTAGTTTTTTGTATTTTTTAGTATAGTAGAGACGGGGTTTCATCATGTAGCTCAGGATGGTCTCGATCTCCTGACCTTGTGATCCACCCATCTCGGCCTCCCAAAGTGCTGGGATTACAGGCTTGAGCCACCGCGCCCGGCCTGAAAATCATGACCTTTTAAACCATTCTTTGGAAATGTAAATTTTAAAAATAAAGTTGTTTTCCTTAATCTTATCTGATCATTGACCTCTGAGACACAGCCTTTATAGTCTGTTTTATATATTGTGATCCTGTCTTAGTGCATTCCTGCTGCTATAACAAAATATCACAGACTGGGTAATTTTTAAATAACAGAAACATACTTTTCACAGTTTTGGAGGCTGGGAAGTCCTAAATGAAGGTGCCAGCAGGTTCTGTGTCTGGTGAGGCTGCCATCTTCTCCAGGATGGCACCTTGAAGGCCCTGGCTTCGCATGGCAGGAGGCAACAAAAGGGCATGGACAGTTCCCACCAGCCCTTCACAAAGCACTCTTCTCATCCGTGAGACAGAGCCCTCAATGCCTAATCACCTCCTAAAGGCCTCACTTCTTAATACTGTTGCACTGGGGATTACCTTTCAACATGAATTTTGGAGGGAACACAGACTTTCAAACCATAGCAGCTCCTTTCTGAGTTTGGTGTTTTGCTGTCAGTTTTATTTTCTGTGTTGCTAGCTCTGTCTCATGTCTCTGAAGTAAAATGAAGCAGGCTCCATCACTTACTGTGGTATCTGGGCAAGTTAGGCCACTTCTCTGCTTTGCTTTCCTCATCAGCAAAGTGGGGATTACAGTCCTCCCTACTTTCCTTTCTGCAAGTATTAAATGTGGTTCCTGGCATATCACCCAGAGCAGTGCAAGACTCAGCCTTTAATTCGTGTTAGCTGCTTTGATGAGGGTGATGCATTGATGCAATCCCCAGAAGAAGAATTAAGGAATCCAGCTGTGAGTGTCTTCTGTGTCAGCAGTTCTCATCTACTCTTCAGATCACTTTTAAGATATGTATTATTTATACCCCCATTTATATAGATGAGGAAACTGATTCTCAGAGGGTAAATTGCCCAGGGCCACACAGTAAGTGGCAGAGCTGTTAGAGTTTCAAACTTAGGTCTTTAAAACCCAAACCCTACTCTTTCCAGTGTATCATGCTGCTGTTGTCATAAAATGCCAACGTAAAATTTACCGTCTTAACCTGTTTTTTTTTTTTTTTGAGATGGAGTTTCGCTCTTGTTACCTAGGCTGGAGTGCAGTGGCATGATCTCAGCTCATTGCAACCTCTGCCGCCTGGGTTTAAGCAATTCTCTTGTCTCAGCCTCCCAAGTAGCTGGGATTACAGGTGCCCAGCACCACACCCGGCTAATTTTTGTATTTTTAGTAGAGATGGGGTTTCACCATGTTGGCCAGGCTGGTCTCAAACTCCTGACCTCAGGTGATGTGTCCACCTCAGCTTCCCAAAGTGCTGGGATTACAGGTGTGAGCCACTGCGCCTGGCCCATCGTAACCCTTTTTAAGTGTGTAGTTCAGTGGTGTTAAGTGTGTTTATGTTGTTATGAATTAGCTCTCCAGAACTTTTTCATCTTGCAGGACTGAAACTCTGTATCCACTGAATAGCAACTCCTGCTTTATCCCCAGCTCCTGGCAACCACTATTCTACTTTCTATGTCTATAAATTTGAATACAGCAGATTCTCAAATAATTTTGTTTTATTCAACATGATTTTGTTATAATGTTGATGACAACAAAAAATTCCCAGTTGGGGCCAGTGTCTGTGTGGGGTTTATGTGTTTCTCCCATGTCTGCTTGGCTTTTCTCCTGGTACTGCAGTTTCCTCCCGCATCCCAAAGATGGACATGTTAGGTTAATTGGTGTTTAAATCGTCGCAGTGTGAGTGGGTGTGGCTGTGAGTGTGCCCTGCGACGGGATGGAGTCTTGTCCAGAGTTGGTTCCCATCTTGCTCCCTGAGCAGCTGGGATAGGCTCCAGCCACCTACAACCCTGAACTGGAATAAGTAGGGTGGAAAATGCATGAATGAATGGACATACATTATTGTAAAATAAAAATTTGTGAAGTATATGATCATACAATAAATGATCAATAAAATACATGACAGTAAATGATGTGGTGCAAAAGCACTCCATGAACATGTGCTGTTTTCCTTTTTTTGTTTGTTTTTTGAGATGGAATTTCACTCTCATCCACGCTGGAGTGCAGTGTCGTAGTCTTGGCTCACTGCAACCTCTGCCTCCTGGGTTCAAACGATTCTCCTGCCTCAGCCTCCCAAGTAGCTGGAATTACAGGCATGTGTCACCACGTCCGACTAAGTTTTGTATTTTTAGTAGAGACAGGGTTTCTCCATGTTGTTCAGGCTGGTTTTGAACTCCTGACCTCAAGTTATCTTCCCACCTCGGCCTCCCAAAATGCTAGGATTACAGGCGTGAGCCACCTCACCCAGCCTGCCCTGTGTTCTTTTTTGTTTCCAAATAGCATGGTGTCAGGAGGTGCTACTTGCAATTTTCACTTTGCAAACATTGATTCATTGATTTAACCACCATTATGACTGCTGTCACTCACTGATTCACCAAGAATTAGGTAAATTATTATTTTTATTCATCTGTCTTAAATGTCTGTATAGCTCATATTTATTTTAATGCTCAATATTAGAAGTGTTTTGGTATTTAGAAGTTTGGTGATATTTTTGTGACCAGAAATCAGCCGTAGGAACTTAACTCTTGTTTGTATCAATTAGCCTGTAGAAAAATTGGTTTCATTATGTGTCCCTTCATTTAAAGTCATAGTTTCTGACAACCAATTGATAATATTGAGGATTTCCTGTACTTTAGATACCTTGTATAGGTGGAATCATGCAATATTTGTTGTTTTGTGACTGGCTTTATATTTCACTTCACATAATGTCCTCAAGCTTCATCCATGTTGTAGCTTATAACAAGATTTCCTTCGGGTTCATAGTATTCCGTTGTTAGGTATACCACATTTTATTTATCTATTAATCTGTTAGGAGACCCTTGAGTTCTTCCACCTTTTGGCTATTGTGAATAGTGCTGCTATGAACATGGGTTACAGATACCTCTTCAATACCCTGCTTTAGATTGTTCTGGATATTTACTCAGAAGTAGGATTGCTGGATCAAATGGTAGTTCAATTTTTAGATTTTTGAAGAACCACCTTACTGTTTTCCATAGTAGCCACACCATTTTACACCGACAACACACAAGGGTTCCAATTTCTCAACATCCCCACCAACGCTTGTTCGTTGTTGTTTTGTTTCGTTTTAATAGTAGCCATCGTAATGGGTGTGAGGTGATGTTTCATTGTGGTTTTGATTTGCATTTCTGATGATCAGTGATGTTGAACACCTTTTTTTTTATATGCTTGTTATTTGTATTTCCATCTTTGGAAAAATGTCTATTAAGTTATTTGCCCATGTTGTAACCAGGCTATTTGATTTTTTTGTTGTTGTTCTTTTTTTTTTTTTTTTTTATGAGATGGAATCTCCCTCTGTTGGCCAGGCTGGAGTGCAGTGGCGTGATCTCAGTTTACTGCAACCTCCACCTCCCCGGTTCCAGCGATTCTCCTGCCTCAGCCTTCCGGGAAGCTGGTACTGCAGGCATGCACCACCACGCCCAGCTAATTTTTTACATTTTTAGTAGAGACGGGGTTTTACTGTGTTGACCAGGCTGGTCTGAAACTCTTGACCTCATGATCTGCCTGCTTCATCCTCCCAAAGTGCTGGGATTGCGGGCGTGAGCCACCACACCTGGCGGTGTTGTTGTTCTTGAGGTACAGCAGTTCTTTATATATTCTGGATATTAAAGCCTCATCCCATACATGATTTGCAAATATTTTCTCCTGTTTCATAGTTTGCCTTTTCCCTCTGATTGGATCCTTTGATGCACAGAAGTTTTGAAGTTTGATACAGTTCCATTTGTCTAGTTTTGCTTTCGTTGCCTGTGCTTTTAGTTTTCGATTGGGAAACCATTGCCTAGTCCAATGTCATGCCTTTCTCCTTATATTTTTTTCTAGGAGTTTTATACTTTGGGGACTTATGTTTAGGGCTTGAATCCATTTTGAGTTAATTTTTGTATATAATTCATTCTTTTGAGTGTGGATGTCCAGTTTTCCTAGCATCATTTGTTGGAGAAACTGTTCTTTCCCATCTTGCTGGGGTTTTTGTTGTTTGTTGTTGTTTTTGAGACAGGGTCTCTCTTGTGTCATCCATGCTGAAGTATGGTGGTATAATCCTAGTTCACTATGGCCTTGAACACCTAGGCTCCAGGAATCCTCCTACCTTAGTCTCCCAAGTAGCTATTATAGAATTACAAACACTCACTACCATGTCTGGCTCTTTTTTTTTTTTTTTTTCTTTTTTAAGTGATGAGGTCTTGCTCTGTTGCCCAGGCTGATCTTGAACTCCTGACCTCAAGTGATCTTGGCCTCCCAAAGTGCTGGGATTACAGGCGTGAGTCACTGTGCTCATCCATCATGCTGTTTTGTAAGGGTAGAGGAGAGAGAGTGAAGAGAGGGGATATTTATTTTGGGAGAAAAAATAATGCAGAAGTATTTTTTAGCTTGTTTGCCACTACATAAATGGAGAAAAGTGTACATAAATCTTTGCTAGGATAATATATTTACAGGAATTATGGAGAACTTATTTGACAGATATAGAGGAGTTTATTATTAATATTTGTTTGTATGGGGAAAGCAAATCAAGACATTATAGTAATACTAGTCTGGGAATGGTGGCTCATGCCTGTAATCCCAGGCCAAGGGGGGGCAGATCACTTGAGGTTAGGAGTTAAAGACCAGCCTGGCCAACATGGTGAAACCCTGTCTCTATTAAAAATACAAACATTAGCTGACATGGTGGCGTGTGCCTGTAATCCCAGCTACTTGGGTGGCTGAGGTAGGAGAATCGCTTGAACCCGGGAGGCGGAGGTTGTAGTGAGCCAAAATCTCACCACTGCATTCCAGCCTGGGCGGCAGAGCAAGACTCCATCTCAAAAAAATAAATAAATAAATAAAGTAATACTATATTCTCTTTGGCTACTAAGAGACCAGCTTTCCAGAAACCCAGGGTTTCTGGAATCCAGACGTTGCTGGCAGGTTGGTAGTGGGGGAGGAAACCTTTTAATGCCAAACTAATGAGTCTCCGAACTCCCACAAGCAAATAAACATAGAAGATAAAAAAAAGCTGAACTCTAAGAGGTTGTCTCCTGTATACTGTGATGGCCTGATTCACAGAGGGAGTGGCTGCGTCTCAGAGGGAACGTGGCCATCCTGGGAGGCAGTGGAGAAGAGCAGGAGGAGTTAGCGAGGGAGAGCCCTGGAGGTCGGCAGTGCTGAGGGTGGTTGTGAGCAGCAACCTTGAGGAAGAACACCAGACTGAAGGTACCGGCTCTGTAGTCCTGCCCTGGAGGGGAAAGGGAGGCCAAGACTGCTCCTCCATCCCCTAAGTGTTAGCCCTCAGCTGAGTAATCCCAGCCTCTAGGAGCTTTTAATAGCTAACTGAAGAAAAATTATATAGCTTTTGGGCTAATGTGGTAACATTTCTCAAAGTTGCTAAAACATTTCAAATGTCTGAATCTTCTGTTAAAATCTCTGGGCATTAATCAGTTATAGAAATCTTATTTGTATCTTTATTTCCTCTCTGCATCAGATATTATTACATATACTGTTTATTGGGAGGGATGTAAATATCAGGAAGCTTAGATTGCAGTAGAGAAGACAGAATGTTTATAAATAATGGTAAATAGTTATGATACCAGTGGTAATAGTAGTAATCATGAAACATAAGGTTGTCTTTCTAGATAACCTTTTGAGGTTATCTGGAGGGAAGAGAAAGATCTTTTTAAGGATGGAGAAACTGAGAGCTAAATATTATGTAAACTTTACAGGTCTGGGTCTTCCACACATTCTATCTAACATGTAAATAGCAAGAGGCTCCATGAAAGTGACTCTATTGGTCATGTTAGTGTGAGTAGTGATCGTGGATGTTTTGAGCCACAGTCCACTACTGTTCCCAGTGCGCTGGACATTCTCCTTGAGCTATCTGCAAACAGGAAATATACTTCTTTGAAAATAAACATGGGCGTACATAATTGCACTGAATCCATGTTACTCATCTAAATTGGTACAATAAAGTCTTTAAAAAATATTGTAATCCCAAACATTGAAATAGCATTTTATTGTGAACAAAGCAGTCTGTTATAACATATGACTAGTATAAAAGCTTACTAATGCTGTGATAGAAGTAGGAATGAGTGTTTTAGACAGTGCATCTTAAACGTTTAATCTTTTCTTTCGTTAAAGACTCTCACTTTTCAGTTTCTGACAATTTAGCACATAATTCTGTATGATAAGAAAATACAGAGGGGGACATGGGCTTCTGCTACTGAGAAAAGCTGTTCGATGTAGAGATGGGCACCTGAGAAACTGTCTTGAAATGTGTCTCATTGAGTCCCAGCTGCTCTTCCAGAGCTCAACTGGACCTGACAACAGCTGTCTCTAAGCCAGGAACCATGGGCCCTTATAATTTAAAAAGGATGGGTAAGGGGATGTTCTGTTGGAAAATATGCACGTAGTGTAGCAATGCCAAAACTGTAATAATATACATGAATGCATGTTGAACTTATGTCTAAATACTGGTTGTATCATGAGTGGCCTATTATAAAGCCACTAGAAAAGTTCTTTTTTTTTTTTTTTTGAGACGGAGTCTTGCTCTGTCGCCCGGGCTGGAGTGCAGTGGCCGGATCTCAGCTCACTGCAAGCTCCGCCTCCCGGGTTTATGCCATTCTCCTGCCTC
>NW_012119066.1:1151023-1162121 GCF_000951035.1 Colobus angolensis palliatus | reverse complement strand
CCAGGATGGTCTCGATCTCCTGACCTCGTGATCCGCCCGTCTCAGCCTCCCAAAGTGCTGGGATTACAGGCTTGAGCCACCGCGCCTGGCTGAAAAGTTCTTTTGAAAGAGAATTTGAGGGACTGGGCTTTTTTTTAATCATGGAATTTATATCCTAATCCTGACTTTGTATACATGTCTGTTGTGTCTTAGTGTTTTCCTCTTCCTTCCTTAAACTTCCTTTCATTGAAATATAATTTACATACAATAAGCTACTTGTATTCCATTTTACAATATAAGTTCTAACCCATGATACTGTTACCACAGTCAAGAAAATGAGCATAACCCTTTGTAATCCTCCTCTCCCTTGGTCTCTGGGACTCTTTAGCTTTTTTTCTTCTTCTTCTTTTTTTTCCAAAATGGAGTCTCACTCTGTTGCCCAAGCTGGAGTGCAATGGTGCAGTCTCAGCTCACTGCAAGCTCCGCCTCCCAGATTCAAGTGATTCTCCTGCCTCAGCCTCATGAGTATCTGGGATTACAGACAGGATTACCACGCCCAGCTAATTTTTTGTATTTTTAGTAGAGATAGGGTTTCACCATGTTGGCCAGGCGGGTCTTGAACTCCTGACCTTGTGATCTACCTGCCTCGGCCTTCCAAAGTGCTGGGATTACAGGCGTGAGCCACTACGCCCAGCCTGACTCTTTTGCTCTTGATGTGTATAGGAAAACATTCTGAGAAACACTGTTTTAGAGAATTCTCTAACATTCTGGAACAGGCCACTGAACCTGCCTCACCACCCTTCTGTCACCAAGGTCTCTTTTGTCCTAGAACCCACATAAATTGCAGTTGTAAACTTGTAGTGTGTGCTAGCTTTGTTGCTGTTCCACAGCTTCCTGGGCCACATCAGACTGAGTGTATGCTTGCCGGTGCTTCCCAAACTGGTGAAGAACGAGGATTTTAAGAAATAATTTCTAGTCTATTGCTAAGTGATACTTCTGTAAAAGACAATTAAAATGGGATACTAGAAAAATGAAATTTAAAAAGTCATATGAATACTGTTCCCAGTTGTTTCTCTTTAGATTCAGCAGATATAAAATTTCTATGTACATTGGTAAGTTTCTAAGTACTTATACTCAATTTCTGCACGGATTTTATTGCAGAGTGATTACAAAATTTTGTGATTCATGAGCCACACTGAGCAACGCTGATTGGCAGTCCTGCTTCTCCCATTTTCTTTCTCCCCCCCGCACTGGATACAGTGATCTTTTGGCCACGCTTTTAGAGTCTCCCACTTGGAATATTCTGCAGCTTTTGGCCAGTTATTTTGGCCTAAGAAATGAAAGGAAACTTACAGTAGCTGAATACTTAAGGATACACCAGCCAGTGGGCAAAGCATTTTTATTTTTTATTTCTAGGTGATCCTCAAAACAACCCTGCAAAATAAGTGGTATTAGCCCCACTGCAGGGATGAATTACCTCACTTGTAATCATGTATTATTTAACAAATACTGCTGAATGCCTGGTAGAGACCGGGCGTGTGCTGGGCTCTGGGGATACAGCAGGAAGCAGAGCAGACAGAACTCTCCATCTTCATGGTGCTTACGTCCTTGTTGGGGATGGTGGAGACATATCATAAACAAAGCGTATGGCATATTAGATGGTGATCAACAGCGTGGAAGAATAAGCTAGAAAAGGGTGTAGGGTGCAGTAGGCAACGATTACACATTGAGGTTGGGTGGTCTTGGAAGTCTCTGAGGTGACCTTGGGCCAAGATCAGGCTGAGGAAGAGAAGCACTTGGAGCAGCAGAGGCGAGGTCCTGCAGTTTTGAGGAACTCACTGAGGTTAGGGACTCTTCTCACACCATTCAGCTAGGGAATGGCTGATAATAAATGTGACTTTTTCTATTATACTTTATAGTCTTTACTCACTCTCCATGCTCTTGGTTTAAAAGGTACCTGGGTCCTCCTGCAAAAAAAAAAGTGGAAATCAATTTGGGAATGGGAAGGTGGAATTTATGTGTGGATTTTGCTTTTGATGATTAGGTCTGGATATTTTTCAAGGCTTTTAAATATTTTTTTCCTAAGGATACGAAGTACATGAGTTTTGTAATGGAGTTTCCATTTTTAAGTGGATGAATTTTCTCTAGGGGACATGAAGAGCTAGACAAGATCAGGGAACGGGCTTTCAAAAGAGATTAAAGCTTTGGGAAAAAGGCATTGTTTTTGTTTAAGCACTTTGAAGTTAAGGATGTGTTGGTTATTCCCTGCTTATGAGTGACCTGGTGCTTAGAGACAGCTCTCCTTGTATTTGACAGCAGCGTTTCCTGGGGCCTTTTTCTCATCTGGCTGCTCTCTACTGCCCAAGACTTAACCTTCTGCAAACTCCGAGAGCTCTGACCCAAACCCTTCACCCGAGGTCATGGCTGCTGAACCTCCCACTGCTTCTCCGCCTCCTCACCTTCTCCACCAGCCTTCAATTGGCTTAGAAAGGAGGAAGAGTAGGGATGATGACTGTTTATAACTAGTAAGTATTCTAGTCTCATTTGAGCTTGTGCAGTACATAACATTGGCAGGCAGGTATTACTACACCATTTTACAGGTGAGAAATGTGAAGCTCACAGATGTTAAATAATTTGTCCAAGGCCATCGGATTCCCGGTAAACCAGAGTAAACACTTGAACCAAACTCTTTGGTTTCCATGTCCCTGACTGCTGCTACCCCATCTCCTTTTTCAGCTACACTTTTTTTGATGAAGGAAGCTTTTGTGGGTTGGTCATGATTTTATTTATATGGAATTTACTATATGGCTTTTATGGAAAATGTGTTCCAGGGTTGGAAACGTGATAAAGATTCTGCTTCAGATTTTTGGTCGTTGACTTGGAGACTAAATATCATTTTGATTTTTACAGTGCCTTGCTATTTTTTAGGTTGAAATTTAATAATTTGTGTAAGTGTGCTTCGAAATTTGGCAGGATACTCTTCTTACTTTTGAAGTATTACCTGCTGTTTCGCATTGTAGGTTGTATTTCTTAGTAACAAGCCTCAACACTCTTGAGGTTCTCAATCTTACAAATAACTTTTCTCACCCTTTTTTTTTTCCTAGCTAGTTTGTTTAATCATTTGTAACTTCCCCTCCAAGGTTGCGGAGGATGGCGGTGGGGTTTTTCAGCCTGGGGTTATATGTTTTTTGATCCTCCTACAAACATAGTCACATGCTCGTTAGAATGTGAGCTAACCATTCAAAAAAATGCAAAAGAGTTAACCAGCGTGGTGTTGATGACTGGGAAACCTGAATCCTCTCAGTTAACTGAAATAGAGATTTGCTGCCCTTACGGATCACAGAGCTGCAGCCTAGCAGGTGCTGTTACTTCTTTGTTTAAAACAGTGTTAGCCATCCAGATGTTTCTAGCTCTTCCTCTCGCTTTCATCAGAGAACATTCTTCTTGAAATGTAATGTTGAGGCCCTTTTGCTCTGGTGCATTTTCTTACTCCAAATTCCTGCATCTGTCACCCCTTAGTCACAGTCAGGCTATTGGGCTAAGTGGTCTGGGTGAACACTGATGTTAGAGGTGCAGGGTTTGCTGCAGCCCTCCTCTTGTTCTCCAGCTTCCTTTTAGGCACCATTTATCTTTATTCTTGAAAGTATTTTATGTTTTGATTTGTAATAACTATTGCAGAAATCAGTCCTAAGTCATCAGGGTTGTTTAGTCTTTCTCCTTTTGTGCATGTGTGTGTGTGTGCGTGGTAGTATTCATTTTGGCTATTTGGATGGCATGCGATACAGCATTTTTTATTTTGTAGCCAAAACCAAACCAAGAGGTTGCCAACAGGACAGAAAAAAGCAGCAAGATAATGTTAATAGGCACATGTGCTTGCACCTGATCAGGAAGCAGGCACCTGGGGCCAGGATTTGAAGTCTTCTTTCTTTACCTGGGAGTAGGGAAGGGGCTGGTCTTCATGTCAGTGTTAGTCTGGAAGCAGTGACAGAGACTTACCAGTTACTGGGTTTTCTTACTCATTTTAGTACTGTTCTTGCTAAGGTTTTAGTATTTATGTATGTGAAAATAATTTTTTGAAGTCTTTAAGATCATCACCTTGACTGAATGAGAGCGAATAGGTATCAGGTTTTATTCATTCCTGCAAAAGGAATAGAATAGAACTTGTCAGAATGGGTCTGGGTCAGTACCAGTTATGAGTCAACTCTGCAAGTTTTGTTTTGTTTTGTTTTGTTTTGTTTTGTTTTCGTTTTGTTGAGACAGGGTCTCGCTCTATTTCCCAGGCTGGTCTTGATCCTGGGCTCGAGCGATCCTCCTGCCTCAGCCTTCTGAGTAGCTGGAATTAACAGGCATGCGCCTCACCGGTTAACAAGTTTTTGTTACTTGTTTTTTGTTTTGAGGTGGAGTCTCGCTCTGTCGCCCAGGCTGAAGTGCAGTGGCATGATCTTGGCTCACTGCAGCCTCCGCCTCCCGGGTTCAAGCGATTCTTCTGCCTCAGCCTCCCAAGTAGCCGGGATTACAGGCACGTGCCACCACGCCCGGCTAATTTTTGTATTTTTAGTAGAGACAGGGTTTCACCATATTGGCCAGGCTGGACTCGAACTCCTGACCTCATGATCTGCCTGCCTTGGCCTCCCAGAGTGCTGGGATTACAGGCGTGAGCCCCTGTGCCCGGCCACAAGTTAAAGTGCCCTTTAGAGTGAGCCTTATGCCTCACATTGCAGTGGCTAAGAAGCTAAGGGACAAAGTTCCCAGTCTCAGAGGTTATATTCTGGTAGGGAAGAGTAAATAAGTCTCAGATTTATCGTGATACATGGCAACATATGGTAAATATCCTACAAAGAGGTACAGAGCGATCAGGATTCAAGGACAGGGAGAACTCCCTGAGGTAGGAGGGAAAGTGCCAACAAGAGTTTCTGACCATCCTAAACAAGGATGCGCATGGCTGCCACAGCTACACATTTCCTTATACCGTTGTTTGATCTTCACTAGTGTGTCCAAATTCCTTGAAAATGGGTTTTAAACGTCCAGAAAACAGTACGATCTCAGAACTGTGAGTGTACTCAACATGTTTTATGATTCTTTTCTTGTGTCTCCCTTGAACCATAAGCTCATTTGAAATCAGTTAACTGAGTCTTACTGCTATTGCCTGAGAAGCTAGCACAGTGCCTGACACACTGCTAAGTCAGTGCCCTTTCGAGTTACTCTCTGAGAATTCCCTTTCCCTCTCCCGCTTCGTGAACCACGGCTAATATGGACTCACTTCCATGACGAACCCGGTAAGGCCTAGGCCTTTCTTGCTGCTTCTGCATTTCGTAGCGCTTTCCAAATGCTGCCTCTGCTGTGTCACAGAATATTGCAATCTGTTTTGTGTGTACATCGCAGTCTAGGAAGTTACTCTGGCTTCTGCCTTATTTATCCTTATGTGCCCCGCACCTATAGCAGTTAGTGATATGGTAGTCACTGGGTAAATATTCACTGAAATGAAAATGGAAGTTTTCAATGTATATGTATTTGTTTTCTGCTTACCCGTGTTTTAGTGGTACAAAGTGGGTAAGGGCAGGTTAACACTTGCATTTGCTCAAAAGTTAAGTTTTACAATAACTAAATGTTTTTACATTCTTAAAGTGTATTTTACATTCTTAATAAACATGAATTTCTCTATATTGTAGTACTTTATTTTTTAAGTAAGAGAAGAAAAAGGTGTTTCAGATGTTCTTACAAGCTGTTTAGCATTTCTGGGAACTTAATAAAATGTTCTGGCTCAGCAGTTAAAAAATGAAAATTGTTTTTTCTGAGGAATAAAGTCTTGCCCATCTGTTCCCTCCTCTTACCGTGTGACTGTTAAATGCTGTTCTGAGATTGTATGTTTTGTTTTTTTTCTTTTGTTTTGTGTTTTGAGACAGAGTCTTGTCTTGTTCTGTTGCCCAGGCTGGAGTACAGTGGTGCGGTCTCAGCTCACTGCAAACTCTGCCTCCCAAGTTCAAGTGATTCTCCTGCCTCAGCCTCCCGGATAGCTGGGATTATAGTTACCCGCCATCACGCCTGGCTGATTTTTGTATTTTTTAGTAGAGACGATGTTTCACCATCTTGGCCAGGCTGATCTCGAACTCCTGACCTCATGATCTGCCCGCGTCAGCCTCCCAAAGTGCTGGGATTACATGCGTGAGCCACCGCGCCCAGCTTGTATGTTTTGATACTATAGAGAGGTATACAATAAAATTGCCAATTAGTCACCATTTCTAATTATGATTCATTTTATCATTAAATTATTTGTAAGAGCTTATTAGCATGTGTATATGTAAAGATAAGTTTCATTTATTTTTAATCTGTACATCCATTCATATTTTGTTATACGCTCTTTAAATGCAAGCACTTATTTTGAAATTGTTTTAAATGTTATAGTATCTATGCTTTCCTCCACCCCCCTTCTCAGAGATTACTGCAGCCAGAAGGTTAATGCCTTAGCTGAACTCTTAAAAGCATTTCAGTTATCATGAGCTTAAGAAATGTTTGTCTTGGTTCATGAAATGTAAATTTTTTTTTTTTTTTTTGAGACAGGGTCTTCCTCTGTCACCAAGGCCAGGATGGTCTCGATCTCCTGACCTCGTGATCCGCCCACTTCGGCCTCCCAAATTGCTGGGATTACAGGCATGAGCCACCGCGCCCGGCCATGAAATGTAAATAATTTTTAAATCTAGTTTACAAAGAAAAAATGATGATGTAGGGATATTCTCTTTTTGTTCCTCAATAATAAATTTAGTCTTAAATTTCAGGTTAGCATCCTGGATTTGTTATCCTGTATCACTTTTTGGTATGCATTCATGGAATTTTGTAGGCAGTTTCATGCCAAAGTGTTGTGTTTTCCAAAGTCCAATTTTTTTTAAACTGGTTTAACTAACATTCATTTTGAGATGATTCTGAATTTTGTAACAAAAACAACTTATGTTTGAATATTCACCTTTATTATTTTAAAAAATCTATTCTGTAGCCCTGAGATTTGGACAAAATGGTAATTATGTTATTTTATGGTTATTAAAGCTGAATATAAAGAATTTTTATCAAATCAAGATGTCACAGTTCTTATAGTAAGTGGCATGATTAAGACTATAATTTTACTTGTAGTCAGTGTACCCTCTACCAGTATATAATGTTTCCAAGCATATGAACTTATTACTAGTCTATATCTATGATTTTCAGTGATGTTAAATGTGTTTTTAAACATTTTATTGGCCGGGCGCGGTGGCTCACGCGTGTAATCCCAGCACTTTGGGAGGCCAAGGCGGGCGGATCACGAGGTCAGGAGATCGAGACCGTCCTGGCAAACACTGTGAAACCCCGTCTCTATTAAAAATACAAAAAATTAGCCGGGCGTGGTGGCGGGTGCCTGTAGTTCCAGCTACTCCGGAGGCTGAGGCAGGAGAATGGCGTGAACCCAGGAGGCGGAGCTTGCAGTGAGCTGAGATCGCGCCACTGCACTCCAGCCTGGGTCACAGAGCGAGACTGTCTCAAAAAAAAAAAAAAAAAAATTTATTAATGTGTAAAATACGAGAGTGCAGAAATCTTTAATGCACAACTTAAGAACTTTCAGAAAGCAAAAACATGGTCAAGTGATTTGGAGTATAAATTAATATTAAAATACAGTGAATTTAAGAGTCTCTTGATTCCAGAGAAATACATTTTTTTTTAACTTACGTTGCACTTCCCTTAATACTCATTTAAAGTGTTTCTGTTTTCCTCATAGCTCATTTGTTTGGCAGTATTCACAGCGAGCCTGCCCTCTGCCAGGCATGACTGGCATGGGGCACAGCTGTGAACAGGAATCATCACTTGTAACTTGAGGTCAGACTAAAGGACACAGGCAAGTTCCTGTGGAGCAAGAGGGCCTTCCGGAGAACTTCCCAGAGGAAGCAACCTCTTGACCGAGTTCAAGCGTGAATGGGAATCATCCCAAGAAGAGTTTAGGGAGGAAGGCAGGAGGCACCAGGCCAGGAGGGCTGTTGACATGTGACAGGCAGATCTGCAGGGCTGCAGCCTGTGCAGCGAGGGCTGGAGCTGGGGGATGGTGGGTGGGCAAAGACAGCCAGGTTCGTTTTTACTGGGACTGTAGTTTCCTTGATTATCAACAACAGGCAAACAGAAGCTTAAAAGAAATTTACTGGAAAAATAGAGGGGTTGCTCCCAGAATTGAAGAATGGGCTGACCTTACAGGTCTCAGAGAAGGGCAGACAACTAGGGCTTTCCCGGCATCTCTGCAGAACTTGTGGGATTTCTCCATAGAGCAGTGCTCTGAGTTGACTTCCTCTAATTGCAGGGTGTTAGTCTCTACTCAGAGATCTAGTCTTTGAGAAACAGAATCTGATTAACTTAGTTCAAGTCCATTGTCCAAATGGACCAGGACCAGTCACTGTGGCCAGAGGATAGGAACAAGCACCATGCCTGGTCAATCAAGGTAGATGACTGTTAGGTGGTCAGGACAACTAGATCTGTTACCTGAAAGAGAGAGTGGATGACATGGATACCCATGTGGATGACATGACCACCCAGAAGGCAGTGTTACGGTAGCTCAGAGAAGAGGCGGTTTGGGAGCAGTGATTAGGAAAGAGTGGATGTTCAGAGACCAGTTAGAGGGCTGTTGCATTAATCCACATAAGAGGTGATGGTGCCAGAAGTAGGTGCAGCCTGTACAGATATAAAGTAGTAAATAGATTCAGAGACAGTTAAGAGGCAGAAAAAAAAGGACTTTGCAGCTGGACATTGGGAGGTGTGTGAGGATGATTAAGTTGTTGAAGATGACTCTCATGTTTCTGGCTTGGACTAGAACCATTGGGTGCATAGTGGTCCCTTTTGCGTGGAGGAGAGTTTCAGGAGGGGAATGGGGCTTTGATTCAGTACTGAGTTGGAGTATCTAAGCAGACCACATTTAATTTAAGAATACTTGGGTATGAACAACGCCTCCCCATTACTTGTGGGATTCCAGCTCGGCCATCAGGGCCCTCTCACTCCAGCATTGTGGCCTCTGCCAAGGTTGTTCCTCTGTTTTCGTGTCCCTGGGCTGCCAGAATCTTCTCACAGTATTGCCATGGAATTTGCAACATGCTTCCTTCTGCTCCCCTACCTTAGGCAGGTTTGGGTCTGAGTCGGTATTGGAATGAGTATTGTTAAAGGAAGTTAAAATGAAGACCAGGCCTGTAGAATCTCTGAGCACACAAAACCAGTTAGGCCTTATATGTTACCTCAGCCTTATTTAAATTGCAAACCTACGTAGAACGAGTAGAGTCATTTTGATAAATGTTTATGTTAGAAGTAAAACTTAGCCCCAGCCAGTCATAAGCTGCCAACTAGCATATGACTAAGTGACTAGGGGCTTTCCAACAAAGTACCTTTAACAAAAGGCAATTCTGTAATTTCAAGTGAATCAAATAATTTATTTTGCTTCTGCGTTTCCCAGTAAATACTTGTCTCTGATGTTTTGTCATTGGGACACCGAAACTTTTTTGGTCTGGTGTTCCCCACTTCATGAATTGCTTCTTACTTAAATAAACTCTTTAAAATTGTGTTGTTCCTCAGATTTTTCCTTTACAGTAGCTTTCCCAAACTCAGAAAGGCCCCCAGACCTTAGGAGCTTTTAGGACTAAGTGCTGTTATTTAGGGCTCTTTCTTAGATGTTATTATGTTTAGAAGAGGCTATTATGTTTAGGCCGAGCACGGTAGCTCATGCCTGTAATCCTAGAAGTCTAGGAGGCCGAGGCAGGCAGGTCACCTGAGGTCAGGAGTTCAAGACCAGCCTGATCAACATGGTGAAATTCCATCTCTACTACAAATACAAAATTACCCAGGAGTGGTGGCGCATGCCTGTAATCCCAGCTACTAGGGAGGCTGAAGCAACAGAATTGCTTGAACCCAGGGGGCGGAGGTTGCAGTGAGCCAAGATTGTATCATTGCACTTCAGCCTAGGCAACAAGAGTAAAACTCCATCTCAATAAATAAATAAATAAATAAAGCTTGCTATATGATGACACTGTTTTCTTGACATAGAGCTTGAAAATATTTTCAGATTGGGGACTTCCTTGATTAAACTGTAAAGTTGACAAATGAATTTAGTTACAGTGCTTTAATTTTAATAGTATTCAATGTTGTATAATATTAATGAGTTAAGCCAAACCCTGACAAGTGGTTCCCTTAGGTACTTTAGTGAGTACTTTTGGCATTAATGCTTACTGGCCTCAGAAATCCTCTGAGTCTGTCATCCTCAGTGGATGTGGAACTGTTCCCTAAGGAGCAAGTGGGAACTTGTGGGGCATTTTTAGTTTATCTCGATGGTTTGAGGGAAGGGGTACCATAGGCACTAAATGGATTAAGGCCAGAGATGCTGAATGTCATGAAGTATTCTTCCACAGGACTTTGATGCTGGTTAAAAACATAAGAAAGAAAAACACCTTTGTATAATGATGAACATGGAACCTAAAACTGTGTTTAGGTTGATATCATCAGGTTGAGGTTGGTATCTGTTTCAGATATCATCGGCTGGGCGCAGTGGCTCACACCTGTAATCCCAGCAGTTTTGGGAGGCCAAGGTAGGTGGATCACTTGAGTCCAGGAGTTTGAGACCAGCCTGGCCAACATGATGAAACCCCATTTCTACTAAAAATACAAAAATTTGCTAGGTGTGGTGGCATGCGCCTGCAGTCCCAGCTACTTGAGAGGCTAAGGTGGAAGGATCGTTTGAATCCAGGAAGCAGAGGTTGCAGTGAGCCAAGATCACACCACTGCCTGGGCAGCAGAACAAGATTTTGTCTCAAAAAAAAAAAAGATACCATCATGAAGTACTTTTCAACAGTTTCAATAAGCACTAAGTTTTCTGGGAATGCCATGAAATGATAAATTGAGTGAAGAATGAAATTTGCTTGGACTTTATGCTTTACTGACATTACCACCTATGAACATTTTGCCCTTAATTGTTCTTTTATATTCTATTTAGAAGCTCAAATCCTTTAAGACAATGTTTAGAATATTAAAAAGGTGTGTGTTTTTGTTTTGTTTTGTTTTGTTTTGAGATGGAGTTTCATTCTTATTTCCCAGGCTGGAGTGCAGTGGCGCCATCTCGGCTCACTCCAACCTC
>NW_012119066.1:1142146-1149943 GCF_000951035.1 Colobus angolensis palliatus | reverse complement strand
AGTTTTTTGTAGTTTTTAATAGAGACAGGGTTTCACCGTGTTAGCCAGGATGGTCTTGATCTCCTGACCTCGTGATCCGCCTGTCTCAGCCTCCCAAAGTGCTGGGATTACAGGCTTGAGCCACCGCACCCGGCCAGGCTGGTTCTTTTCTCAGGGTTCCCAGACCATAGCTGGAGGTAACACAGGGTTGTAGCTCCATCTGCTGGAGAGAAGCAAACTCACTCTTGCATAGTCTATAAATAAAAGTGATCTCTCTACAATCATAGTGAGCCAGCCCGTGTTTGCTAAGCACTTGCTATGCACTATGTAACACTTTGTCAGGCTTAGGGTAACAGAGGAAAAACATAGACATGTTCCCTGTTCCCATCATGCTTAGCTCTGAGAGGCCTACTGCTGTCAAGAAGACTTGTTTTAGCTGGTATGCTTATGCATTCTAGGTTTCCTAGACTTTTCCTTGGGTGACTTTTAAAGCCATGTAACCTCATTCTGAGCTTCCTGTTCCTTATCAGAGGTAAGGAATAACAGGGCCCCTCCTATAGGCCTCAGTTTAGCTAAACTTTATTAGATATCTAGTGTGTCTATTAGGCAGAGGCCCAAGGAGCATAAAGATGAGTAGGAATCTAGTCCCTGCCCACCAGGAGGTTAGAAACAGGAGCTCATAAAATGATCCTCACAGAGTGAATGAGAATGTATAACGGGATCCTTGAGGAGGAGTGCGGGATCCAGGCAGGAGAGTGGACTAGGAATGTATGGACAGGTTTTCTGAGTTGTTTGAGGATGTGAGCATTAGCGAAGGGACGCCCTTCCCAGCCGAGGTCAACGTGAGCAGCGGCATGGAGATGAGGGCCTGTGTGGTGTGTGTATGCCCCTCTTAGGCTATGTAAAGTGAGCAGCAGGAAGTGTCCAGGGATGAGGGTTTGGGGACATAGATGGAGCCAGGTAGTAGGGCCTGACGCAGTAGGCTCACACTTGTAATCCCAGCATTTCGGGAGGCCAAGATAGGCGGATCACTTGAGGTCAGGAGTTCAAGACCAGCTTGGCAACATGGCAAAATCATGTCTCTACCAAAAATACAAAAATTAGCTGAGCGTGGTGGCACACACCTGTTGTCCCAGCTACTTGGGAGGCTGAGGCAGGAAAATGACTTGAACCTAGGAAGTGAAGACTGCAGCAAGTTGAAATCGCTCCACTGCCCTCCAGCCTGGGCAACAGAGCACAACTCGGTCTCAAAAAAAAAAAAAAAAAAAAGATGGGGCCAGGTGATGTAGGGTTTCGTATGTTACCTTAAGGGATGCTGACTGTCCTCAGTGCAGTGGAGAGTTTAAGCAGGGTAATGATAGCAGGTTCCTTAGCGAGAACACTTGCTGGCTGTGTCTGTTGGATTTGATTGAATGGGACCAGGCTGGAGATGGGGACTTTATCTAGGAGGCTGCGGCATGCCTGCTTGGATAATGTTGCCATGCCTGAGAGAGGGCACATTAAGAGGAAGAATTGGATTTAGGCATAGTGGGGAGGGAAGTTTATTTTAGGCATGGTGAGTTTGAGTTGCCTGTGACGATATCTGTATGGAGACATCAGCAGACAATTCGATGTATGATTGTGAAGTTTAAGAAGGTCCAGCAAGTGCCACTAACAGGGAGGAAGTAGTTGAGCCATGAGAAATGTTGAAGTCATCAGGAGAATGTGCACAATGAGAGGAGCAAAAAACCAAGGTCAGGCTGGGGAGTAGCCATACCTACAGCCAGGCAGAGGCTCTTGCAAAGGAGATGGTGATGGGATGACTAGAGGGATAAAAGTACGATGGTCTTGGAAGCCAAAGGAATGGAAAATTCTCAGAAAAGAATCATTTAAAAATGTCAAACGTAAGATAAGGACTGAGAAATGTCTTCTGGATTTGGCTTTTAAGAGCTGACTGTGACTGTAAGAGGTGTTTCCAGATTGCAGTAGGTTAATGAGTAAGTAGGAGTTGAGATAACTTTTAGAAAATGGTGTCTGAGGCCGGGCGTGGTAGCTCATCCCTGTAATCCCGGCACTTTAGGAGGCCCAGGCAGGCGGATCACGAGATCAGGAGATGGAGACCATCCTGGCTAACATGGTGAAACCCCGTCTCTACTAAAAATACAGAAAATTAGCCGGGCGTGGTAGAGGGCGCCTGTGGTCCCAGCTACTCGGGAGGCTGAGGCAGGAGAATGGCGTGAACCTGGGAGGCGGAGCTTGCAGTGAACTCAGATCCCGCTACTGCACTCCAGCCTGGGCAACAGAGCAAGACTCCGTCTCAAGAAAAAAAAAAAAGAAGACGAAAAAGAAAATGGTGTCTGAAAAGAGGAGAGAGCTGTGATGGTAGCTGGAGAGTGACTCAAGATAGACTCATTTTAATGTAGCAGAAACTGGAGCCTATTTACAAAATCTTCATGGGAAAGAGCCCAAAAAGAAGGAAAGTGGCTGTCTGGATGTGAGTTTATGGACTGGCATCAGACAGACTTTGTTGGGACTGAAGGCCTGAAGAGTTAAGCATATGGGTGGGAGGTAGTTGAAAGAGAACCTTCCAGATGATCTGTTTTCTTCATGAATAAGTGATAAGGTAATACCTGCTGAGAGAAGAAAGGTCGATTACGGGAAGCCCCTCAAGCATAGTAAGTCCTTATGCAAGTGGTGCATATCTTCAGGAAGAGGGTTGGTGGGGCCCATCCATGAGTAGAGAAGTTAACAACTTCCAGTCTGCTCAGGATGTTCTGCTGGGACACAGAAAAACATGCAGTTTCCTTCCTTTAGATTTTAACTGCAGCATCATGAGCTGCCTTCCTAGAGGGAATTTTGTATTTTGGGACTGTAGCTCAGAAGACTTCCATTCTCTTTTCCCTCTCCCAAGAGAGATCGCAGCTGCTTCCCAGGGTTTATGTCCATGACATAGGACTGTCCCTGCTGGGAATGGGGGAGGGAACTGCTTCCCACTCCAAAGCAGCCTTTTCACTTCCAGCTTCCATCTGCCTTCCACTCCCACCTCCCAAAATAAAGTAAATAAATCAAAGCCAGAAAAACATTCTGGCTGGAATTTTGTTAGATTCAGTGTTGTGTGAGAGCTCCCAAACTAGCTCTGTTGGTTGGACTTCAGAATAAAGGTGAAGCCTGTGAGATTCTCCCAGGAGTGCTGGGCAGAACCCTGAGTTTTAGAACTCCCTCTGCCTTTAGCTTGTCTTGGATATGCTCTTCCACTCTTTCGAAAAGCTCTAAACCCTTCCCTGCAAATAGTCACCTGCCAGGGTACCCTCAGGTTATATAGCTTGTCACCAGCTCTAAAAGGGGCTAGTACCCAGTCTCAGTGTTGGATAACAAGCAAACGTGATGAGTTGTTTTCTTGAGATTTTTGTGTGTGTGTTTGTTTTGTTTTGTTGTGGTGGTATGTTTGTTTTTGTTTTTGCTTTTTAGAGACAGGGTGTCCCTGTGTTGCCTAGTCTGGTCCTGAACTCCTGGGCTCAAGTGATCTCCCACTTCGGCCTCGGAAAGCACTGATACTACAGGCAGGTGTAAGCCACTGCACCTGGCCATTTTCTTGTTTTTAAAGATTAACCTCAGGCCCTAATTATGTTATCATCCTGGAAATGCCGTCATCCTAAAAAATGATTCCTCTATAATAAAGAAATTGGGTAAAGGAGCTTTCTTACTGTATTTTCAGTGAATCCAGGCAAGGACACCTTCATTCACGGAAGGGGAAGGCTGAATTAATTGCTCTCAAGTTCTTTCTTAGCTTAAACTAAAGATCCCCTTATTCTTCAGTGGAAACTTGGCACTGAGGAGTCCCAGGAGGTGACTCAGTCGGATATGTGAGGCCTTGGCACCACTGGCCTTGCTTCTTCTCTGCACTGTGTTTGTCAGGGATATCTGGGACAGAAAATAATTTCCGCTGCTGGGGCAGCCAGAGCCTGGCATGCCCGTCTCTAAGCTTGCCTGCGCCTTGCCACCGGAAGATGTAATGTAGAGTAGCTGCTTGACCCCAAAGTAGCATTCAGAGGGCACATAAAGAAGCTCCGTTAATTCAAACATGTAGGTATTATAGAGATCCAGAGGGCCAGAGGCTGTCATTTTTTTAAAGTAACCTCTTTCTATGCTGATCAGTTATTCATTTTTCTAAATATTTGTCTGCATGTTATATGTGCTTTCAGTAAGTTTTTGGATGAATTTCTTAACTTCATAAAGTATATAAAACAACTTAGCAGGATATGAGTTATGACATTTAGGGGTGTTATCCTGTTGCTTCAGAACAGTGGGGTTATCATGTAATACACCATGTCACATGATTTGACTAAATACAGGAAAAAAAAACCCTGAACTTGGTTTCATTGGCTCAAATATAGTTCAAGACAACGGAGACAAAGCTAAGATGAGGAAGTTCTATACAGTTTAGGAAATAGGGGCTTTCAAAGATAATTCGCAGTGATGTGAAACTGGCCTCCCAAGCCCTGATAAGTAAGTTAAATAAGAGTAGGAACCAGGAGGGAGGTTCTTTACTCTTGAACTAAGAGAAGAGGAGCTGGAGGTGCCTCAGGTAGAGTGCGTAGGTTTGCAGAACTAGGTCTGTGTGTGTAAAGTGACTAAGGCGGGGGAGTGGAAGTTTGAGAGAAGAAATGGACCTGATCGCCTAAATCAGCCAAACACAGGGTATTGTTGTATTTCTGGATTTGTTTTCCTTATGACCTATCTTTCTCAGTTATTTAAGAAGCAAATCTAAAGGATATTTGTTGAAACTCTCTATGCAGAAAGGGTCCTGGGTGAGTTGTAGTAACCTTTAGCCATGCTGATTAAAATTTCCTCCCTGCTGCAGAGGTTATGATTGTGGTTCTTTTATCTTGTAGATGTATATTTAATTATTGAAATATGCGAAAACTTTATATTTTATTGGTTTGAAAGTAGGGTGGGTGTGGAAGGGAAACTATGCCTTTTGTTTGCAAAGAAAAATGTAAAAACAATTGATAAACAGTATTTAGTGTCATATGGTTTATGTCCTGCAGAACCTTCTATAAAAGACTTTAGCTTTTGGCATTTTATTACAGTAATTTTTTGAAACATTATTTCTGCTGCCTAGAATCTTTGGTGGGGAAATGTACTATTTAACAATATGTTTAGTGAACTTTTGTCCTGTCATGGTAAGAAGAAAGCAGCTATAACTAAATAAGGAGTTACTCTCATGCATTAACTTGTAAAACTCTAGTTTTTTTTAAAAAAAAAAAAAAGAAAAGAAAGAAAGAAAAAACTGCTGGTCATTTTTTTTAAAGTTTTGTTTTTAATTGACACATATTTATGGAGTACAGTATGATGTTTTGGTCCATATGGACATTATACAGTGGTCAAAGCAGGGTAATTAGCCTATCAGTCATCTCAAATACCACTTTTTTGTGGTAACAACACTTAAAATCCTCTTGAGGTATTTTGGGATATACAATACAGTATTATTAATTATAATCACCTTGCTGTACAATAGATCACCAGAACTTACTCTTCCTATCTAATTTTGTACCTGTTGACAAACTCTTAGTTTCATTGATTCTGTTGTTTTTCTAGTCTCTTTTTCAATTATTTCTGTTCTGATATTTGTTATTTCCTTCCTTCTGCTGACATTGGGCCTAGTTTGTTATTTTTCTAGTTCCTTGAGGTGTAATGTCAGGCTGTTATTTGAGATCTTTCTTTTTTGATGTAGGTGTCTATTGCTGTAAACTTCCCTGTTAGCTCTAACTTTTGCTGCATCCCATAAGTTTTAGTATGTTGTGTTTCCATCTTCGTTTGTCACAAGATATTTTTATATTTTTCCTTTATTTTCTTTAATTTCCCCTTTAATTTTTTCTTTGACTCGATAGTTGTTTAGGAGTGTATTGTTTAATTTCCACATATTTGTTAATTTTCCATGTCCTCCTGTTACTGTAGAAACTATTCTAGTTTCATACCATTGTGATCAGAAAAGATACCTGATATAATTTCACGCTTCTTGACCTGTCCTGGAGAATGTTTCATGTGCACTTGAGAAGAATATGTATTCTGTTGCTGTTGGGTGGAATTTCCCCTGCAGGCCTCTCTTAAAGGAACTCTAATGCCTCAGACCTACATTTGGAAAATATTTATTAAGGGGTGATTATTTACCCACAAAAGAATCTTTTACTTTACTACATGACTTGCCTTATACAATGGACTTCTATAGATTTAAATGTATTTGCAAAAACATTGATTTTACAGTTAACCTTCAAGAACATTAAGAGTGATACCAATTGCATGTGTAAGGGAGTCTGCTATGTAGATGTATGTTATGTGTATGTACACATGTACATGTGTACGTTCACATACGTAGTCAGGAAATAAGGAATAGTTATAATGAACAGGAGAACACAAGTATTTTTCATGGGTAAGAAAGAAAACGTTGAAAAGAGGATGATCATTTTAATTTAGTCTTTCAGTTGATAAAAAGGGGTACATGCTTTTTAGTTTGCAAACAAGGCAGCACTGCATAGCTGATAGAATGAAAATAGGATAAAATATTCTTAATGAACATAAACACTTGGTGGTGTTTTTAAAAATATACAAAAATAACTGAACATCAGGCCATCACAGGTTGTGTCAAGATTTTGAGACTAACCAAAAAACGGGGAACCCCATGTATGTCTAAGAGATGGCACCATGGAGGTAGTGACTCTTGAGTTGGGCTTTGAAGAATTTGACAAATGATGGAAAAGAGTGTTGTTCTAGGCAGAGTTGGCAACAGCTTGAGCAAAGGTTTGCAGGTCAGTGTTACTTTCTGTTCAGAATCCTCCAATGCCTTTCCATCTCACTTAGAGTAAAATCCAGTTTTTATTCTGCGCTGCAAGTGCTTTCTGGATCTACCCCCTGCCCTATTCCTTTCTGTGCTATGTTTTCCGCATTAGCCTGGAAGATACGTTAAAGCAGAGGCTTTGTTTCCTCTTGTTAACCTCTGTATTCCCAGTGCCCAGAGCAGTAAGTGCTCAATAAATAAATGTTGAATGAATGAAAGAAATTCAAAAATTATCGACTGTGCTGGAATGTTTGAAGGATAAGAATGGCAGGGAGGGAGGGTGTATGTGGAGTACTGGTCTTGAGGGCAGTGTAAAGTTTGGGGACATTAGGGAGGCATCTGTGATGTTACAGTGAAGTGTTTGCTAATATTACAGTGTAGAGAATGGATTAGAAGGACTAAAGAGCAAGATAGCAATACCATACGAAAGGATGTGTCAGTGGGTCCTTCATTCAGTTGACGTTTGAGTGGTTTCCCCATGCTAAGCACTGTGTTAGGTTCTGGGGGACACAAAGGTGACTGAGAAATGGTTTCCATGGGTAGTGCCAGATGTATGAACATCTTGTAGCAAAGGACTGAGCAAATGATGTGGTGGGGCCTGAACCTGGGCCTTGTCAGAGGCGTGGGAAGGAGTCTGAAGTCTCATTGGTAGTTTCTTGATGTCAGTAGTTCTGAGAGTTCCCAGAAAAAAAGAGGAAGCCTTCAGTGAAACTTTTTTTTTTTTTTAAATTGATTGATTGACAAGGTCTTGCTCTGTCACCCAGGCTAGAGTGCAGTGGCACGATCATGGCTCACTGCAGCCCTGACCTCCTGGGCTCAAAAGATTCTTCTGCTCCAGCCTCCCAAATAGCTGTGATTACAAGCACGTACCACCATGCCTGGCTAATTTTTTAAGTTTTTGTAAAAACAGTCTCGCTGTGTTGCCCAGGCTTGTCTTGAACTCCTGGCCTCAAGAAATCTTCTTGCCTTGGCCTCTCAACATGCTGAGATTCCAGACTTGAGTG
>NW_012119066.1:1136695-1142072 GCF_000951035.1 Colobus angolensis palliatus | reverse complement strand
CCTTTTCCTCTTTTTTTTTTTTGAGACAGAGTCTCGCTGACATCCAGGCTGGAGTGCAGTGGTGCGATCTCAGCTCACTGCAACCTCCGCCTCGCAGGTTCAAGTGATTCTCCTGTCTCAGCCTCCCGAGTAACTGGAATTATAGGCAGCACCACCACGCCCGGCTAATTTTTGTATTTTTGGTAGAGACGAGGTTTCACCATGTTGACCAGGCTGCTGTTGAACTCCTGACCTCAGACGATCCACCTACCTCGGCCTCCCAAAGTGCTGGGATTACAGGTGTGAGCCACCACGCCCAGCCTAGTTTTATTTTTTTAATACAGGGACTTACAGTGATTTTAAATTGCATCTTACCCAAAAGTTAGCAATATATTGATTGACCCATTAGTTCCAGGAGAAAGAGGTATACAGGAGCAGTGTTTTAGCTCCGAGTCAGCGTGTCACTTCTGGGGCACAGTTTGTCAGAATCGTTGCAGGATGAAATAGTTACAGAATAGTTACAGGATGTCCTGTAGAGTGCTTGATTAAAATAAGTGGCAGGTGGGGAGGTATTTTATTTATTTATTTATTTATTTATTTTATTTATTTTGAGACGGAGTCTTGCACTCTTGCCCAGGCTGGAGTGCAGTGGCGCGATCTCAGCTCACTGCAAGCTTCGCTTCCTGGGTTCATGCCATTCTCCTGCCTCAGCCTCCCAAGTAGCTGGGACTACAGACATGAGCCACCACATCCGGCTAATTTTTTGTATTTTTAGTAAAGACAGGGTTTCACCATGTTAGCCAGAATGTTCTCGATCTCCTGACGTTGTGGTCCACCTGCCTCGGCCTCCCAAAGTGCTGGGATTACAGGTGAGAGCCACCGCACCTGTCTGTGGGGAGGTCTTTTATACCCCAAATGTTGCCACAAATGTATGGTAATATTGTTGGGAGAAAAGAATACTTTATCAGCCCAGATGGGACATATAGAATCTAAAAAATTGAAAAATAACTTTTACCAATTTTTGTGTGTGGGAGGGGGTGTGTGGAGAAGAGACAGAGATTCCCTTATAGGGCTCTACAATGTACTACGCTAAAAGTTAGTTTGTTTGCAGCCTGGGAAGACATTTAGACTACCTAGTTCTTTGGGTTCAGCTGTTTATGGTCTTTCTTGTCACTTATTTAACAGTTTCAGACCATAAGGAGCATATGGTTTTGTCACTTGTTCCTTATTCATTGAGCCTGTTTATCCTTGAAATACTGTGGTGTAAGTTGAAAGACCACGGGTTTAAATTTTACTTCTGCCATTTGTGTGATTTTGAACAAATTGTTTAATATCTGAGTTGCATATTCCTCATCTGTAAATGGCAATAGTATTTAATCTGTGAGTAGTGTATGTAAAAGGATCCTAGCTTGATATTTGGTGGGATCTAGGTGGCCAACAAATGTTCCCCTTTTTATTGTATTAATAGTAAAATGTGTATAACATTCACCTGTGAAGGACACTTGGGTTGGTTCCATACCTTGGATATTGTGAATAATGCTGCTGTCAGCATGCGTGTACACATACCTGTTTCCATCCTTGTTTTCAGTGCTTTTGGATACATACCCAGAACTGGGATTGCTGGGTAATGCGGTAATTCTATGTTTAACTTTTTGAGGGACTTCCAGTCATTCTCTGCCTTTGTTTTTTAGTTTACTCTGCATCATTTATGCATATCTCCTTTAAGATCCAGAATTGCTAGAGGTCAGGGTTGAAAGCAACCAAATTCACTTTAGTGCCTGGTAGTCTCATGGTTTTTCTCCACTTCCAAACATGTCCAAACCTTGTCCAAACCTCCCACTGTCTGACTTCTACTGTGAAAAAGGCCGTTCTTCTCTTTCTTTTGCTTTTTTCTTTCTTAAATCTTCTCCCCTTCGATTGCCTTTTCTTTCCCTCACTAATCCTTTCCTTCTCACCTCCTGCCTTCTATAAAGGAATGCTGGGGAAAAGGTCTTGCAGGGGTTACTTCTCCATCCCCACTCTCAGGCCTACCCAGACCTAGAGTTGCTGTCTTTGTGAAAAGGGACGTAGAAGCAGAATGACATCCAGATGCTAGATAACATCAATTTACAATAAACTGTAAGCCAGACTTTCAGAAAAATTAGCACCTGTATAATACTAAAAAATGCCAAGTATTTGGGAAAGATTGGGTGGGGAATGAGAAAATAGCATCATCCATGGGAGTAATTCAACTGTCAGGGCTGCCAGCCTAGCACGCTGCTAGCAACAGCTGGGAAGAAATCATAAAGTGAATTTTCCACAGACAAACCAGCCAGAAATAAACACCAGACTGCCAAGTCAGATGTGATTCCTTAGTCATAAAAGGTACTTTTCATTCCTGTAATCCTGATTGGCCTGGCCAATAATTAAAAGTCAACATTCAGTTTTATTTTACTTATTTCTAGGACCATTATAGAATCCTTCAGTCATTACATATCTGGGGAGACCTTAGTGATAAGTAAAGGATATCCATGCACTTGAGGGGAAGGAAGTGTTCATACATGAAATAGCTAGAATAGTAACAAAGCTCCCTTTAAATTCAGGCAGTAGCAATGAGCTACTGTTAACAGCCCTAAGGAGAAAATGAGCAGCAGCCAGAATTTTGAGATTAATTTTAATAATTTATTAATGAATGGACCAGCAGAGAAGAGGTGGGAAGGATATGGTCGACAAGTGGTAGGAATGAAGAATTCAGCTGTGGGGCTTAGAAAGTTCACCACACACGCCTGCCCTGTAAGTTACGGTGAATTCTGTGGAAGTGATTAGAGTGGAGAAGGAACAAAGAGGGTTGGAATCCAGACGTTCCATGACTAACCCCAAGATGACTAAACTGAATGCACCCACAGAAAGGGAAGTGACATTTACTGAGAACACATTTTATGTTGCTGCATGCTTAAAATGCTTTCTTTGTGTTCTCAGTCCTTACCAGTCTGTGAGGGGGGTTTATTTTGTCTACATTACAGATGAAGAATCTCACCTGCAAATGAAGAAAGTTGCCTGGCCGATAAGAGATCGTTTGAAATGAAAGGATTTCAAGGTTTCTTTCTACTGAGCTTATTCAATAAGTAGGGCTTATTATACTATCTAGAATGGTGCTATCCTATAGAAATATAATGTGAACCCCATGTGTAGTTTAAGATTTTCTGGTAGCCATTTAAAACAGGCAAAAAGAGATAGGGAAGATTAATTTTAGTAATATGTTTAATTTAACCCAGTATATCAAACTGTCATCATGTCCAAGCTATATACATATCATGTCATCAGCATTTTAAAATTACCAAGAGAATCCAGTGTGTACTTTAAAGTCCATCTGAATTCAGACTAGCCACATTTCAAGTTGCTGCATGTGACTACTGGCTACCAAAGTGGACAGCATAGCTCTAAAAAAAAGGTAGAGAGACTCATCCTAAAAAAATTAAAGGTAGAGGCCCTGCTTTGAAGCCATTGAGAGGAATTATGGTGGGGAAGGAAAGCAGCTTCACCTGAGGTGGAAAGCTCTGTGGAAGGAAGGTACCATACATAAAAGCAGGGCTGCTCTGCGAGGACATTACTGACTGAAGGGCTATTTATGGAAGGCAGTAAGGTCATACCGACCTTTATCACCACTGCCAGTCGTGACCATAGGAAGGCTCTGTGGTGTTGACTGCTAGATGCTGAACCGTATTTGGGCGGAGTTGCAAGGATGCTGTGTCTTGGCAAATCTACTAACCATTAGGAGTGGAAACCACAGCCTTTAATGTATGTGTGGATGTCATTCCCAAAGAATCTATTCTTCCAGTGCCTTTTTCAGATGAGGAGGTGTGATGTGTGCTTGAGGAAGTAAGCATGAACAAACTACCTTATATGGGAATTCCCAGACCTCAACTCCACCCAGACCAAGATAAATGGTGGTTTCAGACTGCTATTCCAGCAAAACAGGGACCATCCTATGTTTATAATATTCAGTCATTTCTTCCATACTTTCTTACTTTAAAAAATATTATTGAAATGTCCGCTTGGTCTTCTTTCTTCTTGTGATTCTGCCCACTTTGTTGTCTTTGTCCCACTTGGTTGTTTGTCCCATTATACTTGGTTTATTTTGTTGCTGCTGTTGTTTTGTAGTCAACTATGTACTAGGAATCAGTGTATCCCCCAGGTCCTGTTCTTGGCTCTCAGCTATGGGACTTTAATTCTGTTCCTTCATTTGAAAAATGAAAAGGATTAGAATTAGAGTCCTTTATAATCTTTTGGGGCCCTCATTTTGCAGCTCATTTGGAGCCTCCTTTTTTTATTGTGGTAAAAAACACATAAAATCTACCATCTTAATCATTTTTAAACTCGGACAGTTCAACAGTGTTAAGTACACAAGAAGTTGCTACTTATAATAAAATGTCAAATAAGATCTAGAGGCTTGAGGAGAACCTGAGGTTGTCTGTGGAGGGTGGGAGGCTTATGCTGGAGTGGCTCCCTGAGAGCGAAGATCAGGAGTGAGGGACGATCTCCTAGCATTCACTTGCAGAAGTAACTTAAAACTGCTAAAAGGATGTGTGTCAGGGCTTTGGCATTCTGCCCAGACGTAGAAAGACTTGATACTGTTTTGACTTCCTGTGTCCCAGTAGCTATTCAGCAGCCAACATTTGTATAGTATTTTATCTTTCTCAGCTTATTTTTAATTAACAATAATTAATACTCTTAGTATTAATACAAATCAATTCGTAATTCTTACAAAAGTGTGAGATAAATGAGCATGTGCTGTCTTTAATTTACAAAGGAGGAAATGAAAGGGTTTGAGGAAGATGAGCTGTAGGTCATGCTGTAGCTGTGGAAGGGGCAGAAAAGCCAGAGAATGGCTCAGGAGTCTGGTGATATATATGATGACAACATTTTAAAAAAAAAGAGGTGGGGAAAGTCACTTTTTGGAGTATTAACATAAATGTAAAATGATTTACAGAACACTTCAATGGAATTCAGTTAGGTTTCAGATTTTACATTCCCCATTAGGGGTGTATGTAAAGAAAGGGCATGTTGGCCAGGTGCAGTGGTTCACGCCTGTAATCCCAGCACTTTGGGAAGCTGAGACGGGCAGATCACCTGAGGTCAGGAGTTTGAGACCAGCCTGACCAACATGGAGAAACCTCATCTCTACTAAAAATACAAAATTAGCCAGGCGTGGTGGCGCATGCCTGTAATCCCTGCTACTCAGGAGGCTGAGGCAGGAGAATCGCTTGAACCTGGGAGGCAGAGGTTGCGGTGAGCAGAGATTGCGCCATTGCACAGCCTGGGCAACGAGAGCGAAACTCCGTCTCAAAAAAAAAGGGCATGTTGAGGAAATAGGAGCTTGAAGTACGTGCGATGGTTCATTAACTTCCCTACGAAACAT
>NW_012119066.1:1132965-1136235 GCF_000951035.1 Colobus angolensis palliatus | reverse complement strand
CTGGGTTCAAGCGATTCTCCTGCCTCAGCCTCCTGAGAAGCTGAGATTACAGGCACGTGCCACTACACACAGCTAATTTTTGTGGTTTTATTAGAAGCGGAGTTTCTCCTTGTTGGCCAGTCTGGTCTCGAACTCCTGACCTCAGGTGATCCACCCGCCTCAGCCTCCGAAAGTGCTGGGATTATAGGCATGAGCCACTGTGCTTGGTCAAAACATCTTAATTGGACCTTTTTTAAATTCACAGACCACTTTGAGACTCTAACACTTACGACCTTCATAGAAAAAAATGCACAAAGGCACATGCATAGAAAATTTTTGTGTAACTTCAAGGAATTCATGCCCCCAGTCCCGCCACAGCAACACATGATTGTAATGATGATTGCATTTCTGAAGACTTTTTTAAAGCCTTTTTTTAGTTAGGAGAGTTAAAATGTTGTGAATTCTCGATAATTGAATAAGCAGCAAATTCACCAGCAGTCACTAGAGGGTGATGTTTTCTAGCATACAACATCAAGTTCTTTCTGGCAGGTTGCCATTGTAGGTTCCTGTGTATGTGCTTGCTTGTATGTATGTCTGTGTCTGTGTGTGAGAGAGACAGAGGCACACACACACTGTCTCTACCTGCATAGCTAAAGGAATTTCTTTGTGCATATTTCTTTTTTCTCCTTTTCGCTTATCTGTAATACAAGCAGAAATGCCTTTTCCTCTTTTTTTTTTTTGAGACAGAGTCTTGCGTGTTACTCAGGCTGGAGTGCAGTGATGCAATCTCGTCTCACTGCATCCTCTGCCTCCCAGGTTCAAGCGATTCCCCTGCCTCAGCCTCCTGAATAACTGGGATTACAGGTGCCCACTGCCACACCCGGCTAATTTTTTGTGTTTTTTAGTAGAGACAGAGTTTCACTATGTTGGCAAGGCTGGTCTTGAACTCCTGACCTCGTGATCCACCTGCCTTGGCCTCCCAAAGTGCTGAGATTACAGGCGTGAGCCACCATACCTAGCCAGAAATGCTGTTTTTTAAAAAGTCTTCTCCCACATGTTCTGCAGATGAATTCTGAATGTTTTCTAATATATCCTTGTTTTTCATCATCCTAGGAATAGCTGCCAATTACGAGCACCCACCGTGGTTGGCTGTGCACTGGGTGGCTTATGAACTTTACCCCTTATCCCTACAACTGCAGCATGTGTTATTTCATAGATTAGGACCTGACGTGTAAGTAGCTGGCTCAAAGCCTTCCATCTGGTAAGTTTGCCAGTATATCATCAGTTCATAGTAAACTAAAACGAAGTCTACTTTATCCAAACTTTTTAGTTTATAAATGAATTTTTGTCACCTAGTATGTCTTAGATTTGATTTGAGACTTGTTGTTGTTGCCACAGCTTTAATAAAATTAACATAAACTTGTGACTTTGTATAGGCTAGGAGGAAGGAGAGATTGAACAGTACTGTGTTTGGAAGGAAAGATTGAAGGTAGGGCAGCCAGATGGTTAGCTTTGCAGATACCAGGCCAGTGAGAAGAAAACAGCTAGCTCAGTATTTTGCTCAGGATTAAGCCCTCATGGTTGGATACTAGCCATCTTGCAGGGGGTGGGAGTGGGGAATCCTTTTGGGAGAACAGAGCGGGTGTGGGAGTGAGGCCTGCCCAGGCAGATGTGTGCCAGTCTGACACTGTTCATTTCTTCTGTTGTTTATGCCAGTTCAGGCATCATGGAAGCTGCGTCTGTTTCTCCTGTCTTTGTAAACATAGCCCTGGTCTTTCCAGAAGCTGTGGTTGTGTGGGTCTTTTAAGGTATTCCTTCAGGAATTGTGGTGTCTGCTATTTCGTTTAAGGAGTTAGCATCTTATAAAGAAAAATCTGTTTTCTCAAGGCTCTGTAGTAATGACATTTTAAGTTTGTCAAATATGATATTTACTTCTTCCTGTTAGAGTCTCTAAATTTCAGTCTGTGGGCCAAATCTACCTCCCGTTTCTGTTTAATTATTTTATTTGGGGGGGCGATATTTATCCCCTCAAGCATTTATTCTTTGTGTTACAAACAATCCAATTATTTTAGTTATTTTTAAATGTCCAATTTAATTATTATTGACTGTAGTCACCCTGTTGTGCTATCAAATACTAGGTCTTATTCATTCTTTCTAACTAATGTTTTTGTACCCATTAACCATTCCCTTCCCACTCCCCATCTCACCACTACCCTTCCCAGCCTCTGGTAACCATCCTTCTGCTGTCTGTGTCCATGAGTTAAATTGTTTTGATTTTTAGATCCCATGAATAAGTGAGAACAAGCGATGTTTATCTTTCTGTGCCTGACTTATTTCACTTGACATAATGATCTCCAGTTCCATCCATGTTGTTGCAAATGGCTGGATCTCATTCTTTTTTATGACTGAGTAATACTACATTGTGTATAAGCACCACATTTTTTCTTTATCCATTTGTCTGTTGATGGACATTTAGGTTGCTTCCAAATCTTGGCTATTATGATCAGTGCTGCAATTAACATAGGAGTGCAGATATCTCTTTGATGTACTGATTTCCTTTCTTTAGTGTATATACCCAGCAGTGGGAGTGCTGGATCCTATGGTAGCTCTATTTTTAATTTTTTGAAGAGCCTCCATATTGTTCTTCACAGTGATTGTACTCATTTACATTTCCACCAACAGTATACAAGGGTTCCCTTTTCTCCACATCCTCACCAGCATTTGTTATTGCCTATCTTTTGGATATAAGCCATTTTAACTGGGGTGAGATGAGATCTCATTGTAGTTTTGATTTGCATTTCTCTGATGATCAGTGACGTTGAGCACCTTTTCATAGGCCTGTTTGCCATTTGTATATTTTCTTTTGAGAAATGTCTTCATATATTTTGCCCATTTTCTGATCAGATTATTATATTCGATTTTTTTCCTATAGAGTTGTTTAAGCCCCTTATATATTCTGGTTATTAATCCCTTGTCAGATGGTTACTTTGCAGATATCTTCTCCCATTCTGTGGTTGTCTTTTCACTTTGTTGATTGTTTTCCTTTGCTGTGCAGAAGCTGTATTTTTGTTGTTGTTTTTGTTTTTGAGATGGAGTCTCACTCACTCTGTCGCCAGGGCTGGAGTGCTGTGATGCAATCTCTGCTCACTGCAACCTCCGCCTTTGGGCTCAAGCGATTCTCCTGCCCCAGCCTACCGAGTAGCTGGGGCTACAGGCACGTGCCACCACACCTGGCTAATTTTTTGTATTTTTAGTAGAGACGGGGTTTCACCGTGTTAGCCAGGATGGTCT
>NW_012119066.1:1131361-1132915 GCF_000951035.1 Colobus angolensis palliatus | reverse complement strand
TTTTTTTGTATTTTTAGTAGAGACGGGGTTTCACCGTGTTAGCCAGGATGGTCTCGTCTCCTGACCTCGTGATCCACCCGTCTCGGCCTCCCAAAGTGCTGGGATTACAGGCTTGAGCCACTGCACCCGGCTGTATGTGTGTTTTTATGCCAATACCATGCTGTTTTAGTTACTATATATATACGTAACATTACACTCACCAAACTATGGAGGATTCACCACCAGACCAGGAAGCAACAGCCTAGGCTCCAGAGTCAGCCACTTGTCTGTGCACAGTGAGGGAGGGTCTCATGAAGTTTCAGTGTAGTCTGGGACTCAAGCTCTTTTTGTAACAAGTTGTTTGGCATGAGACCCAGTCACGAGGGCCCTTCGTGACTGGGCTCAAGGAACACAGAAAGGTCACAACTTGCTTTTGCGATTGTCTATTGTTTTTCAATAACTAACGTATAGGAATAGATTGAAATAGAGATTTCTCCGCAACAGTGCTGTATGAATGCCTCAAAGGGCTCACACAGCCTGTTCCAGAACTTGGTGACCCTTGTTTGTGTCCATGTTCAGTTGAGTTCAAATATAATATTTAAGTTTTCCTCCACACATGCCTGGCTAATTTTTGTATTTTTGGTAGAGACAGGGTTTCACCATGTTGGCCAGGCTGGTCTCAAACTCCTGAACTCAGGTGATCCACCCACCTTGGCCTCCCAGAGTGCTGGGATTACAGGTGTGAGCCACCGCGCCCAGCCTAGAATTGTTTATTCTATTTCTGTGAAGAATGTCATTGGTATTTTGATGAGGATTTTATTGAATCTATAAATTGAGTAGTATGGACATATTAACAATATTGATTCTTTCAACCCATGGAATGTCTATTTTTTGGTGTTCTCTTCAATTTTGTTCATCAGTGTTTTATAGTTTTCATTGTAAGAGATGTTTCACTTCTTTGGTTAAATTAATTCCTGGGTATTTTATTTTATTTGTATCTATTGTAAATGGGAGTACTTTTAAAATTTCTTTTTCGGGTCATTCACTGTTGGCATATAGAAATGGTACTGACTTTTGTATGTTGATTTTGTATACTCCAACTTTACTGACTTTATCAACTCAAATAGTTTTTTAGTGAAGTCTTTAGGTTTTTCCAAATATAAAATCATATCTGCAATCAAGGATAGTTTGAAGACTTCCTTTCCAATTTGGATGCCCTTTATTTCTCTTCTCTGATTTCTCTAGCCAGCACTTCCAGTACTGTGTTGATAACAGTGGTGAAAGTGGACATCCTTGTCATGTTCCAGATTTTAGAGCAAAGGCTTTCAGTTTTTCCCCACAGTATGATACTAGCTGTGGGTCTGTCATATGTGGCTTTTATTATGTTGAGGAATGCTTCTATACCCAGTTTTTTGAGGGATTTTTAAAATCAGGAAGTGATGTCAAATTTTATCAAATGTTTTTTCAGCATCGGTTGAAATGATCATGGCCGGGCGCGGTGGCTCAAGCCTGTAATCCCAGCACTTTGGGAGGCCGAGACGGGCGGATCACGAGGTCAGGAGATCGAGACCATCC
>NW_012119066.1:1130254-1131296 GCF_000951035.1 Colobus angolensis palliatus | reverse complement strand
GGGAGGCTGAGGTGAGAGAATGGCGTAAACCCGGGAGGCGGAGCTTGCAGTGAGCTGAGATCCGGCCACTGCACTCCAGCCCAGGCGACAGAGCGAGACTCTGTCTCAAAAAAAAAAAAAAACAAAAAAAGAAATGATCATAAGGTTTTTATCCTTCATTCTGTTAATATGATGTATCTATCACATTGATTGATTTATCACACTGATTGATTTGCATGTGTCGAACCATCCTTGCATAAATCCCACTTGATTACAATGAATGATTGTATTGTTGAATTCTGTTTTGTAATATTTTGTTGAAGATTTTTGCATCAAAATTCATCAGAGATATTGACCTGTGGTTTTCTTTTATTATTATTATTTTTTTATTGAGACAGGGTCTTGCTGTGTCGCCCAGGCTGGAGTGAGTAGTTTAATCATGGTTCAATGAAACCTCAACCTACTGAGTTCAAGCTATCCTCCCATCTCATCCACCTGAGCAGCTGGGAGTATAGGCATGTGCCACCATGCCCGGCGAATTTTTTGTATTTTTTGTAGAGACGTATTTGTATTTTTAGGGTTTCGCCATGGTACCCAGGCTGGTCTGGAACACCTGGGTTCAAATGATCTGCCTGCCTTGGTGTCCCAAAATGCTGAGATTTACAGGCACGAGCCACTCGCCCGGCCAGGTTTTCTTTTTTTCGACATGTCTTTTTCTGGTTTTGTTGTCAGGGTAACACTGGCCTTGTAGAATGAGTTTGGAAGTATTCCCCTCTCCTCTATTTTTCAGATAGTTTGAGTAGGATTAGTATTAGTTCTTCTTTAAATGTCTGGTATAATTCAGCAGTGAAGCCGTCAGGTCCTGGCCTTTTATTTACTGGGAGACTTTTTATTACGACTTTGATCTCGTTACTTGTTATTGGTCTGTTCAGGTTTTGGATTTCTTCATGGTTCAATCTTGGTAGTTTGTATGTATCTAGAAATTTTTCCATTCCTTCTAGATTTTCCGATTTATTGGCATATAGTTGCTCATAGTAGCCACTAATGATCCTTTGAATTTCTG
>NW_012119066.1:1087908-1130033 GCF_000951035.1 Colobus angolensis palliatus | reverse complement strand
AGCATGTGCTGCCATGCCTGGCTAAGTTTTTTTGTTTTGTTTTGTTTTGTTTTTGTAGAGACGGAGTTTTACCTCTTGGTCAGGCTGGTCTTGAGCTCCTGACCTCCAATGATCCACCTACCTTGGCGTCCCAAAGTACTGTGAGCCACCATGCCTGGCCTCCTTTTAATCTCTGATTTTATTTGGGTCCTCTCTTTTTCTCAGTCTGGCTAAAGGTTTATCAATTTTGTTTAACTTTTCAAAAAAACTATTTTACTAATTTTTTTGTTTCCTTCATTTCAGTTTCATTTATTTCTTTTCTGAACTTTACTATTTCTTTTCTTCTATTATTAATTTTGGGTTTGGTTTGCTCTTGCCTGTCTAGTTCTTTAAGATGCATTGTTAGGTTATTTATTTGAAGGATTTTTTGTTGTTGATGTAGACATTTAGAGCTCTAAACCTCCCTGTTATTACTGCTTTTCCTATATCTCATAGGTTTTGGTATGTTATGTTTCTATTATCATTTGTTTGAAGAACTTTTTCATTTTCCTTAATTTCTTCACTGTCCCACTGGTCATTCAGTAACATATTGTTTAATTTCCATGTATTTATATAGTTTCCAAAATTCCTCTTGTTATTTATTTCTAGTTTTTTTCTGGCCTCCAGTTTGTTTTTTGTTTTTTTTTTTTTGCAGCCTGTGAGCTAAGAATATTTTGACCTTTTTTTTTTTTTTTTTTCTGAGGCAGAGTCTCACTCTGTCGCCCGGACTGGAGTGCAGTGGCCGGATCTCAGCTCACTGCAAGCTCCGCCTTCCGGGTTTATGCCATTCTCCTGCCTCAGCCTCCCAAGTAGCTGGGACCACAGGCGCCTGCCACCTCGCCCGGCTAGTTTTTTTTTTTTTTTTAGTAGAGACGGGGTTTCACCGTGTTAGCCAGGATGGTCTCGATCTCCTGACCTCGTGATCCACCCGTCTCGGCCTCCCAAAGTGCTGGGATTACAGTGGCTTGAGCCACTGCACCCGGCCTATTTTGACCTTTTTTAATGATTGAGAAAAAAATAAAAGGATGATATGGAAATTATATGAAATTCAAGTTTCAGTGTTCATAAAGTCTTCTTGGGACCATACCACATTTACATATTTACTATTGTTTGTTGCTGTTTTTGAACCATGAGGGCAGGGTTGGCTAGTCACCACAAAGACTTTGTAGCCTGCAAGGCCTGAAATATTTACTATCTGGCCTTTTACAGAAGTTTGATGATTCCTGCCATAGAAGAGTTGTAGCAATTTTTGAAAACATTAACATTTTCAAATTTTAGACGGTTACTGCCTTCAGATCTTTTATCCTTAGCCTCTCAAATTAAATTTTGTTCTAATAGAAATGACTGGATATTAACGTATTTTATTTTATTTTATTTTTATTTTTTTTTTTTTTTATTAACGTATTTTAATTACCTTAAAACAAGTCTTGCTCCTCATCCCCCTTTCTCAAGATGGGCCTCTTGTAACTAGCATTAGCTAGCTTCCTTTCTTTCTGTCCTGGAAGACCACTAGAGAGTTGTCTAAGACTGCCCCCACAGCCCCTGCTCCTCTGAGTTGGATGAAGGAGAAGCAGGGGACCAGCAGGAGTAGAGTCTGTTGGACAGAGTGTGAGGCAGCATCTCAACTGTACAGAGCACTTGGTAGTCTGAAATTTGATCTCTGCCAGGTAGGAGCAGTTTACCTGCAGGAAGGATTGATGGGTCACGGATTAATGCCACATCGTTCCTTTTTTATTGGAATCCAGTTGCCTGGTGATTTCCCACCTTGTGAGTCTTAACAGGATACTGAAGCTTGCTCCCTCTTGAGAATCCGGAAGGGCCAGATGCCTGCCTTCCTAGCCTCCCCTGCAGCTGCAGCTGCAGGTGCAGCTGAGGCACAAGAATGTCCCTTGGGCTCTGGCCATCAGGTACACCTGTATTGGACTGTGACCTGCTAGAGATGCAAAGAAATGGGGATTGCCTGGAATCATTTCTGGAGAGCTCGGCTGTAACAGCACTCACGACACCCATTGTTTGGGGGCAGCAGTAGAACCCAGTGTGAGCAGCACAGTCCAGTACCCTGCGTTGGTCCATGTGGTACACTCGGTCCAGAGGTGTAGGGCTGGGGGCAGACTTCCCCCGCTGGGCAGGGTGTTGTTACAAGCTGGGTTCTTTGTTAATCCTGCAGAGTCTGTGAGCATTGCAATATCATTATTAAATATCTCTTCTGCTTAAAATTAACCCAAGGTGGTTTCTGTTGCTTGCATCTTAGAAACCTACATGTGTCAAGCTAAATAAAGAGCTCACTCAAAATATCTAATTTTTTATAAAATTTTGAAAAAAATTCCCTGTTTTGAAACTTACTGAAATGTATATCTTTCAGCATCTTATGCTGTCCCCATTTTCCTCTTTATTCATTCCAAAAATGTCTGCCGAGTACCTACTACCTGCCCAGCACATGGCTTCACATAAGCAGAAACACAAGCAGAAGAATGTGTCAGTGTTTGGATTTAGTGATGGCCCACTTAGAGAATGCCATACAGTGTAGTCTTGATCCTTATAACCAGGTCGTTGTATCTGTGTATTGTGGGCCACACTTGACTACAGTGAGGGGCCCAAGAGCAACTTGGAAAGAAAAGAAGTCAGATTATCCTCTGAGGGTGAAACTTCAGACTTGACACAGGAGTAGAGCTCTGTAGTTTCCTAAAGGGGATGGAGTGGCTCTGGATGTATATGTAAAGAAAGGACATGACCATCTGAAAGGCCCGGTGAGCATGGAAGCAGCAGGTGTATGGGCAGTCACAGAGGTGAAGCTGGCAACCAGGCCTGGGGGCCAGGCAGCATGGCCCTCGGGCCCAAGTACCAGGTTCCTGTTGCCAGCTCTGCCCCCAATTTGGGGGAGGTGAATCTGGCTGTCGTAGTCACTGAATATTCAGACTGTGTAGCTGTTTTTATGAATTCAAGCACACCAGACAACCTTCTGATTATAACTTAGATTTTCATTTGACCTGTGCCTAGGAGAGAACACATTACTTATGAAAGCTAGATATTTTACTTTGCAAGTTGGAGTTCTGGTTTTACACATCAGTTCTAAAAGTTGGTGAATGAGAATGCTGAAGTGGCACATCTGCCTTAGGTGTGCTGACAACATTGATTACTCAGCTTCAGAAGCTGAAGGTCAGACTTTACATTCTTAAAAATTCACCAAGGTGGGATTCTTTATAGGAAGCCAGCTGGATTCACTGGGAAACTCTGTCACTGAACTGAGGACTTTTTATTTTGGGAGGGGGGCAGATTTCAGTATATGTGCATGTGTGTGTATGTTAGTAAGAAAAATCACAATTTGTAAGGTACTTTTAAAATTTTATTAGCACTTGCATGTTTCTGTGAAGCTTCTGAACTTAATTCAGCCATTCAAGAAGCATTTCTTGGGTACCTACTGTTGCCAGGCTTGAAGAGCTCACATTTCAGTGAGGAAGACCAACCAACTTATGAACAACACACAGTATGGCAAGTGCAACAGAATGGATTTGTCTAAAGTTCAGTAGGATCCCAGAGGAGAGAACAGCTTCCACTGCCTCCCTGGGAGAGCTCTGGAAGGCTCCACCAAATGGCAATATTGTGGGAGTCCTATGTGAGGAGAGAGGCTGGAGGTTCATCCACGTAGAGAAATGGTAGATCCTGGAAACACAAAAGAGTGTGCTGAGTCTAGGGAAGTGGTTGGGAAATTAAAATATAGCACAATCAGTTGTTAGAAGGGAAAAGGTGATTGGAATGAGGCCACCCAGGTGAGTATGCAGTAAAGGATATGTCTCATCTACCGTGCTGCTGTGGTCCGAATGTGTCTCCCCTAAATTCATATGTTGAACTTCTAACCCCAAAGTGAGGGTATTAGGAGGTGCAGCCTTTGGAGAGATGATTAGGTCATGAGAACAGAGCTTTCATGAATGAGATTAGTGCCCTTATAAAATAGACCGAAGGGAGCCTGCTTGCCCCTTCCTGCCTGTGAGGAAACTGAGAGGGTGCCATCTGTGAGCACAGAGAGCTTAGCTTGGACAGCCAGATGATGAGGGACGCAGTGAATCAAGATATATGACATGGTGGGTGCTGTTGCACAATATTGAGCTATTCCCCCTTCAGATGAAACACAAATAGAACATAATTGAGCACACCAGTTGTCTGGTATCTTCATCACATAAATAGTACATATGTGCACATATAGAAGTGATTTTTACATAAGAGTATATTTTTGTGCATCTAATAGGATTCACTATGGTGTAGTTTTTAGATATTTCTTTCTAACCTGGATATAACCAGAAAAGAGTTATTGATCTCTCTAATAAATCTGCCTATTAAAAGTACTAAGTTTTACAAGTGAAATTATTAATACCATGGGCAGAGTTCCTTTTTTTTTTTTTTTTGAGACGGAGTCTCGCTCTGTTGCCCAGGCTGGAGTGCAGTGGCTGGATCTCAGCTCGCTGCAATCTCCGCCTCCCGGGTTTATGCCATTCTCCTGCCTCAGCCTCCGGAGTAGCTGGGACTACAGGCGCCCGCCACCTCGCCCGGCTAATTTTTTGTATTTTTTAGTAGAGACGGGGTTTCACCGTGTTAACCAGTATGGTCTTGATCTCCTGACCTCGTGATCCGCCCGTCTTGGCCTCCCAAAGTGCTGGGATTACAGGCTTGAGCCACCGCGCCCGGCCAGAGTTCCTTTTTACTGTATTCTTTTTGCTTATTTACTTCTGGGTCTTAAAGTCGGTTCACAGGTCCTCATTTACCTGTTAATTGTGCCTGAAACCCAGTCTTTCCCATCTGTTTTTGCTAGTCTTAGAGTTTATATCCCGTAACTTTTCTCATCTTCCTTTGAGTGGGCTCCTAGCATAATGTTTTATGTCTTCTGTTTTATTAAGCATTATTTGGAAATGGATATGATTTTAGTATTGATTATGTATCAGGTAGGGGCTCCTTGGGCTTTCACTGTGGGTAACATTCATGTGATATTGGTCTCAGAGTTAATGCCCCTTTCTTTCATCCTCTGAAAATTGTGTGCCTGTAACGTCTTTAGGAGCCACATGGTGGCAGGCACAGTGCTTTGAAACTTTGTGGACTTACATACTCAGAGTGTTTGCTGTGCATCTTCATCTTTCCTTCCTTTAAAAACAATGAAGATACTGAAATTAATAAAACGGAACCTCCAAATATCTACCACCCACCTCAAGAAATAAAGCCTTACAAATAGAGTTGAGGTCTCTTGGTTCAGTTTCCTCTTCCAGTCAATCACATTCCCTCCTCCTGTTTTCGTCCACAAGGAAACCCTTTCCTTAACGGAGTTTGGCTTTTGGCTCACTTTTGTGCATATCTTTATACTTTCATTACACATTTATATATTCTTAACAGTGCTTGGGATTCCTTCTTTCGTTTTAGATTTTGCTTGGTGTTTACTGTTTGTGTTACTGTGCAGGTTGCCTTTTTCACTCACTTTTTAAAAACATGTAGATTTGTGCTTCAGTGAATTTTACAGCTATACAGCATTTCGTTGAAGACATCACAATTTTAGAAATCTGTTTTTTTGATCTTGAGAGAAGCAGGGTAGTAGAGTGATCATAGATGGGGCCCCTGATGCCGATTCCAGTCCCCATTCTGTCACTCACCAGTTGAGGGCCCAGTTTCTACTTCCACGAAGTAGGGATACTGCTCATTTCACAGGGTGTTAGGGGGATCAAATGAAATAGTATGTGAAGCATTAGCACCATGATCATTACTGCCATTAGAACAAGATGACAGTAATGCAGACTCAGGGCAGGGCTAATTTTGTGCTGTGTTTTAATTTCCACTTGAACAGAGGGCACTCTGAAAGAAGTGGGGACAATAGCTTGGAGACAGCTGAGGTGGCGTCTTTCTGAAGACTTCTGTTTTCTCTGACGTAGGTGGTAATAGAAAAAGGGTGGGATCGGTGATTCGAGAGTACTGAGGGTTTCAAGTGTTCTTATTTGGGGCATGATCTGGCTAAATACATGCAAAATAATTTCCTGTGTTGGTGTGTGTGCTAATCTTGTTTGATTTTTTTCTTAACAACCTGTTTACCTGGCAAAGTATAAAGGCTTCTCCTCTAGAGTTTTCTGTCCCCTCTGCCATGGCGGGTGTTGCTACCTGGAGCCGCTTCCACAACTGGTTGTCTCTAGGATTGCACCCCTCCCCACCTGGGATTCTAACCTTGTGCGGCTATCACCTGTCACATAAACCCATCAGCCTGGCTCTGACTTTTTCAAAAGCTGACTCTAAACTGCTTGGCTCCCTGCAGTCATTGCTCCTACTGCTTCCAGAGTGAGGCGCCCACTGTTCCCTGGCTCAGTTCTCCACCTTCCCATGCCTTTGCACTCTCCTCTCCACCTAGAATATTCTCTCCTCCCCTTTCCTGGTGCCATTCTTTCACAATGTAACATATCCCTTAATGTATTTCATATGATCTTGGGCAACCTATTTAACATCCTCAGATATGACACTTCAGATCCCTCATTAGAGGAAGCACCCAGAAAAGCCAGGAATCCTGCCAGGAATCCTCTGCCGTGCCGTCAGGGCATCACACTGCGCACGTGATACAGCAGTGTATGGTGTTCTGGCTTTAAGGAAGTTATGCTTGTTTTCATCCCCACGGTTGAACTTTTTTTTTTAACTTAAAAATATTTTATTGTCCGGGCACGGTGGCTCATGCCTGTAATCTCAGCACTTTGGGAGGCCGAGGCGGGAAGATCACAAGGTCAGGAGATCAAGACTGTCCTGGCTAACATGGTGAAACCCCGTCACCACTAAAAATACAAAAAAATTGCCGGGCATAGTGGCGGGCACCTGTAGTCCCAGCTACTTGGGAGGCTGAGGCAGGAGAATAGCATGAACCCGGGAGGTGGAGCTTGCAGTGAGCTGAGATCGCGCCACTGCACTACAGACTGGGCAACAGAGTGAGACTCCGTTTCAATAAATATATATATATGTATATATATATGCGTGTGTGTGTGTATTATTATAAAAATGTTATTTTTTATTTTCTAAAAATAGAGATGAGGTCTCATTATGTTGGTCAAGGTGGTCTCAGACTCCTGGCCTCAAGCAATCCTTCTGCCTTGGCCTCCCAGAGTGCTGGAATTACAGGCGTGAGCCACCACACTTAGCCTGAAAATTTTCATTCTCATATAAAAATAGAAGAAACAATCCTCTTATACTCATCACCCACACAATACTATCTTGCCATATTTGCTTCAGATACTCTTTTTTCTTTTCTTTTCTTTCTTAATTATTTAAAAGCAAATCCCAGACATCAGGACATTTCATCCCAAAATAACTCAGAGCTGGTGCCTGAGGAGATGGAGCTGGTCTCTGAGAAGATGGACATGCTATTACCATATCTAACAAATGAGTGATAATTCTTTATCACCATCCAGTACCCCACCCATAATCAAATGTCCTCACTTGTCCCAAGAGTAGCCTTTTACATTTGTTTTATTTAAACAAAGATCTAAACAAAGGCCATAGTTTAATAATACGTTTAATTGATATGTCTCTTAAGTGTCTCTTAATCTTCAGGAAAACCCCTTCTCTGTTTTTCCTCCAGTCACTGACAGAGATACCAGCTCTGTTGTCATGTAGAATTAAAGTTTTGAATGTCTAAAATAAACTTTATTTTGGAATAATTTTGGATTTATAGAAAAGTTGCAGAGGTCAGGAGCTCAAGAGAATCCTCACGTAGTCCTCACCTAGCTTCCTCTCTTGTCAGCACCTTCCATTACCTTCATCATGTCTTTTTTCTATGCCATCATCCAATCCAGGATACCACATTGTGTTTAGCCATGGTTGGATATTTAAATGATTTCTGGTTATAAGTTCTCATCTTCTGCTGAGAAAAATAACCATTTTCTGACTAGAAGGCAGTACACTGTTACGGTTTAAAAACCAGACTGAGGCCAGGTTGCAGTTTTTCACTCAATTACGTAATAACTGTTTAATAAGTTATGCTTTCCATGTCTGTCTCATCACCTTTGAAATGGGAATAATAATAGTACCATTTCATTGGATTATTGTAAAAAAAAATTTGGTAAGTGTATGTAAAGTGCTTATCACAGTTCTGGGCACATAAGAAGCACTCAATACACCTGGCTCTTGACCAAGGTGCTAGTTTCTAAATCATACCGAACCCCGGGGAAGGAACTGGGTCTTCCCCGAGGCTCACTATTATTTAAAAAATAATGTATCGATGTTTTATTTCACTTACCTTAGAAATAGTGCATTTGCTTTGGTTCTGTATAGTGGTCTCACTACGTTTTGAGGTATTTCGCTTCTGTTTTGGGAATTTTTATTCAGTAGAACATAGTTCCCTAGTATGTTTTGATCAATCAGAAATATTGTCTCTAGGCTGGGTGCAGTAGCTCACACCTGTAATCCCAGCTCTGTGGGAGGCCGGAGAGTGGGGATCACTTGAGCTCAGGAATTTGAGACCAGCCTGGGCAACATGGCGAAACCCTGTCTCTACAAAAATACAGAAATTAGCTGGGCGTGGTGGCATGAGCCTATAGTCTCAGCTACTCAGGAGGCTGAGGTGGGAGGATTGCTTGAGCTGTGGAAGCGGAGGTTGCTGTGAACTGTGATCTAATATATATATAAATATACGTAAATATATTTATATATAAATATATGTACATAAATATATTTATGTATAAATATATAAATATGTGTATTTATATATAATATAATTGTATTTACATGTTGTATAAATATATATGTGTGTGTGTGTATATATGTATGTATATACACACCCTAAGAGTGAGTTTTTTCTCTTGGCAGGAGTTCTTGAGATCAGGATTGGAGGATTAAAACTGCAGGCCTTTCTTTTATTAGTCTCACAGAGTGACTGGTTTGATTTGTGTTTTCGAATTAGAATCACCTTCTTTACCAGACTTCATTTGCATGAAGCAGTAGGAGCCAGTGGCTGCTTGACTGGCTTGAGCTCTAAAGTGTGTTTGTGGTATGAAGTGTTCTCGGAGGAACCGAAATCGGTGTGGTCACACATCATCAGTGCCTCTTCATACACCCACGCCCTCCTGAAGTTTGCTGTTTGTGTTGCTTCTAGTGCCTGTTGCTGTTCAACAGTACCCTTGGTTTCAGCATAGTTGCTATGATGAAGAAAACCTGTTAGAATCTGCCTTTTTTTTTTTTTTTTTTTCAGAACTGTTGAAAACATTGAATAATTCCATGTACTGTAAAAGGAAATAAAGTAGTTTGGGTAATTTGGACCCAAAGACTCCTAAGGAATCTAGGAATTCAGTTACATAGAAGGTCGCTTTCTTTCACTAGCTTTTGCCTCCAAACCTGCAGGAGAAGACCGGCTGAGAAGGAACACACATATGAGTGGGAACTGCACCTGAGCACCCCACAAGGCTCCTTTCAGAACCCTCAAACCGACCATTCGCAATATTCACGTGGACTAGGTCTGGGTCATTTGGAGGGAGGGAAGGTGTGGGCTGGCGGAGGTGTCTGGGTGGTTTCTAGTCTGTGTTTACAGTCTGGGGCTTGCGCTGCAGCTCCTGCGCCTGTCATGCACCCCCTTTCCCAGAAGCTTCCGTGATGAGGTTGTCTTGTTGAGAGGCAATGCTAGTTCAGACTTGACCTTGTGATGGTCTGTGGGGGAGAATGTTTTAGGCCCTGGGACAGTGCAGTTTAATGACGGAAACAGGAATGTTTGAGTCAAATCGACTTGGGTTGGATCCACACTCTCTTTCTTATTGGTTATATTGTTTGGTCAAGTCATTTAACTGCTTTAAGACTCAGTTTTCCCATCTGTAAATGGGAGTGATAGTGATACATACCTCATAGAGTTGAGATGGAGGTTAACAACACATAGTGTGCTGGGTAGGCACTCTAACCTCAGTTGTTAGTCATAATTATGTTACATAAATAGTTGAGAGACTGAGCTTTACAATAGTGAGAAGCAAACTTTTTTAAAATTATCATTCTTTAAGTTCTAGGGTGCATGTGCAGGTTTGTTACATATGTATACATGTGCCCTTTTGCTGTGCTGCACCCATTAACTCGTCATTTACATTAGGTATATCTCCTAATGCCATCCCTCCCTCCTCCCCTCTCCCCACAACAGGCTCCAGTGTGTGATGTTCCCCTTCCTGTGTCCAAGGGTTCTCATTGTTCACTTCCCACCTATGAGTGCGAACATGCAGTGTTTGGTTTTTTGTCCTTGCGATAGTTGAAAAGCAAACATTTTTGTGTCCTAGCTTTTTTCTTTTGTAAACTCATAAAAGTCTTTATTATTAGAGTCAAAGTAGGTTTAAAACGCTTACCTTTCTGTGGACAAGATTAAGGCAACATGAAATACGTCTGGCTCATACTGTACTTCACCAAGTCTGTTTGTTGCTATGTCCACGAAAGAATGCGGGGAGAAACGTTAGCAGTGTCGGTGCTCCTGCCTCCCTCCCTGGCCCTCTGTGTCCAGTCTGCCCTTCCTACACATCTCTGTGTCTACTCTCCTTGCTCTTCTGTCTGTCACCACCCTGGCTAGCTCAAACTGCTGTCTGTTCCCTGGACTGCCATGTGGCTCTGCACAGCTCTGCTGGTCCTCACCCTGGGGCCTCTGCTGCCTCAGAGAGAGGGGTCCTCAGCAAACAGATGGGATCTTGTCAGTACCCTGCTTAAGACATGGGCTGCCCTTGGCTCTGAGGGTGAAGAACGCTAGGCCCTTCGAAACGTGCCACCTCCCCTGTCTCTTGTCTCATTTCACCTCCCAGCCTTCCCCTCAGCCACAGGGTCAGGCCCTCTTGCTTTTGAGCCTGGTTTCTTGGATCAGATCCAGTGTTTCTGTCTCAGGAAGCTTGCCCCGGCTGTCCTGCTCCCCTCCCTGCTTTCAGCATCCACTCTGCACCCTACCTTCTACCACTTGACATGTTTTAAATGACATATTCATTTGTGTGATTATATGGTTGATACCAGTGTCCCCTACTCGACTGCAGGCTCCGTGAGGCCGCTGAGTCTCTGCTGCTAAGAGCAGACCCCAGCCTAGGTTAGACGTTCACTAAAGGTTTGTGAGGGCCTCAGCTGGGTTGGGGGCACACCAGGCACCCTTCTGTGTTGCCTCTTATACTTGGCTGACGACAGACCCTCCGCATGTGACTTTTGCTGTTTTCTTATCCACTTTAAACCTGTGTTCCCAGTTTGGAAGGCCCATGCCTCTGCCAGTCTCATCCCTTTGACAGGTCCTCACCATGTTCAGACATCTCCTCCACGTGCACTGCCCTGCGCTTGCTCTCTCACCACCCAGACCCTGCCTAGGCTTTTAGCCCCTGCCAACCAGAGATGTCTTGGTAGACACTCCCAGATGCTGGGGAGGGTGTGGACACATACATGATACATACATATGTCGTCTTTTCATGTGGAATGGAATCTCATAGCTTGGATCCTGTGGTCTTTTTTTTCACTCAGTGGTAGATCATGAACACTCCTTTTTGTGCCAAATACATGTTTACATTATCATTTTCAGTTGCCATCAATCACTCTGGCATAGTAACACTATATAGGAAATACAAGTTTTTGAAAAACTTTTGTCTTTACTGCTAGATATCCTTAAATTTCTAAATTATATTTGTATCATTAAATTCAACTTTTATATCTGAGTTAGGAAAAAATAACAGTAAATAAAGGGATAATACAGATATCAGAAATGTGTCCATACAACTTGTTATGTGTGTTGTTGCCTTTAAGATTAGGCTTCACATAAAATCTGGGAAGTATTTTGATAACCTGGTAAAAACAATTTTGGAATGAAAGCTAATGTGTTGACAGTATTGGCTATAGTCATGAACCTATCCTGGGTGGGGCAGGAATTGTGGTTTATTTTTTAAGACACACCCCTTGAATTCCAGGGTAGGGAGAAGAACCGTTTTTGTTCTTTCTGGTCTTCAGAATATCGGAACTGTTAGCTTGCAAGTAACTGTTACATTTCTCCTCTCACACAGAAATTTCACCTACTGGATTTTTTTGTAATGACAGTTTGGTTTAGAAATATGCTAAGCAGATATAGATACACTAGAATCTATAGCGTGTAGTCCTATGTATAGTGGTGGACAGGCAGAATGGATAGAAACAATATCTAAAAAGTGATTTCAGTGCATTAATATGTATCTTGTTTTAAGTCAAATTATGGGAAAATCTGGATTGTGGAAAAGCTCTCGTTTGTGAAGAGTACCACTAGAATTCCTTTTAAAAATAAGTTCATTTAGAGAAAGAAAAATTATTCTATGTGCTGAAGTTTTAGCTTTATCTGTAGTTTTCCAGAAGCAAGTTTACTACATTCAGTGCGATACCCTGTATTTTGCCCTCAGGGAAGAAAAGTGCAGTCCCGCTGCAAGCTTTTGTCTGTGTTCCTTCCCTGAAAGGTCAGCGCTCTGTTGAGGAGGATCCTCTGTTCTCTTTGGGCGAGGTCGGGTGTATGTTGGGTCTAGGGTGATCAGCATGCCTTTTTGTAGTCCTTTATCTACTGTAGAGCTCTTATCCTCAAGCAGCTTTGTGACCAAAGAAAAGGTGTTCATGGAGAAGGATCTGGGGAGCCCAGAGGCTGCTCAGGATTCTCTTCCACACCCCAAAGGCCTGGCACACTGAGGCCTTTGGGAAATGTCTGTTGAATTGCTGAATGTGCAGAGCCTGCCCATATGTGCCTACTTTATTCAGGAATGAGATTTCTGACTAAATGACGAAGGAGAAAAGTGTGCTCAGTCAGGGAGTCACGTTGCACAGATCCTGTCTGGAAAACCAAGTAATGTTAGCCTGCAGAGAAGACCATGGAGGTCACCTAATTCAGTCACTTCTGTTCCAAATGGAGCAATGGAGGACTGTGGTAGTTAAATGACTTCCTGTGTACTTATAAGGTAGTCACAGCAAGGAAGTTTCCAAATGTGGAACTGTCAGCTAAATGTCTACTGGTCCCCTCTTGTATCCTTCCACTAACGTACCTTGTGCTCTCCCTTAGCCCCTTGAAAGTGTGGGATTGGATAGGTTACTTAGAATTTCATTCTAAATTATTTGGAAATATACCCGGAATTATACCCAGAAAATTTGCCGTTTTGTATCAGTGGCTTTTGAGAACATTTGTTAATGGTCTGAAGTGAAGACTGTTGACGACCCCATGTTGCTGGTTGTGGAAGAGGCTGCTGAATGAGAATGACACAGGCAAGTTTTCATGGCCTTTTTTTTTTTTGTATATAGGCGTCTTACTCTGTCACCCAGGCTGGAGCGCAGTGGTATGACCATAGCTCACTCCTGCCTCGACCTCCCAGGCTCAAGTGATCATGATCCCCCCATCTCAGCCTCCCTAATAGTTGGGACTACAGGCACTCGCCACCACGCCCAGCTAGTTTTGTATTGTAAAGATGAGGTCTCACTATGTTGCCCAGGCCGGTCTGAAACTCCTGGGCTCAAGCTGTCTGTTCACCTCGGCCTCCTACATTGGTGGGATTCCAGGCGTGAGCCACCACACTGGCTTCACATGAGCTTTAATGACAGCTCAGCCTATCCACTTAGACGTGTCAGAGGTCCAGGAAGCCTGATTAAGGAGAAAGTTCAGAGGGGCTTATAGACAGTTGCAATATTATCTGCTTGTGAGTGGGACCGTATTTTGGAGATTTTTTTTCCTCACAGTGAACAGTTTTTGTGGACAGTTGCTTCTGCCTTCTCATACTCTCTGCTCCAGTTAGCTTGACCTTGAGCCTACTCACAATGGTACATCGTTGAACTCTTTTCTGCAGCAGATATATAGCACTGTTCTTCCTTCAAATTTATAGCCTAGGGCACTCTTGAGAGGCCTCATTTAGGAAGACGGCTTGGCTGGCAAATAAGTGTTTGCCAGATGAATGTGTGTTGGACATAGTATGGATGGATATTCTTGCTTTATTAGATAAAATTTGATTTTCCCTGTAAATGATTATTTATGAGATAAAACATAAAGTAAAAATGATTCCTTTCCATCAAGTTCAAAGTTAGCTGCAAAACATAAAATTCTTCTTTTATGTTGCACAAGGAAATTAATGGCCTGGAAATGTACAGCTGCTCGACCAGTTTACAGGCCATTAGTACCTAGTGTACTGGCAGTGAGCCCCAGTTAGCCATGGAAACCAGCCTGCAGCTTTCTTAACTCTGTATACGAGAAATAATTGATGATTCAGTAACATTAATGACCATATTTAACAAACAGCTTGATGTTTAATTAGGTTTCTTTACCCTCTTATATCTGAAGGGGTTAATTGCAACAGGATGCTAAAAGCTGGACTGTGACAAGTTTAGGCAAAAATCCAGGCTAATTTTTTATTCTTATCACAAATGGAAAATGTTTATACTTGTGGAAGGTACTGTTCAACCCCACAAATATGAAAGCTTCAGAGTTTTAGTCTCACCAAGAAAGTAAATTTTTCCAAAACCGTAGAACGAGTGTGTCTTTTAAAATCTTACTTAGGTAACGTTGAGTATTACATGCAGAAATGAAAAAGCTTCAAAACTCTGGAGATTTCTCCTCAAACATAACATTGTGAAATGATTAGGCTCTCAAAATTAATTGGTTGAACAACTAAAGCATAAAGCTTATTTAACAAACATGACTGTCTTCCATGTCCCTGGCCCTACAGATGCAGTGGTAAGTTGGGTATGGGGTTTAGAAAGGTTTCTTGCAAGAGATGATCCTTGCAGTGAGTCCTGGTGGGATGATCAGGAGCTAGTCCTGCTAGTGATCTTTCTTCCAGTCTTACCAAGCCGTATGTGCAAAGGCTAGAAAGTGAGAGGAAGCACAGTCTATCCAGGGAACTCCTGGAGTCCAGTCCTCTCAGCTGGGATGGATGGGGGCGTGAGATCTGCTGGAGTCAAAGTACAGATTCGAGGAGAACCCAACAGTTCGGAAAAAAAGGACAAAAAGTTGTAATTAGGTTCAAAGACCAGACTAATTGTTAAGGCAAATTTGTCTTATTCACAGTTTGTGAACTGTTGTTCCTTGGCAACCACTGGGCATATGGGGGAAAGCCCCAGGAGTTTTATGAGGTAGTGAGTTCCCCATCACTGCAAGTGTCCATGAAGAGACAAAATCCCAAGTCGTAGATATTGTATAGGGATGAGGCCATGGGGAAAATGACGGTGGGGAATTCTGTATTGAATGAGAGTCTGGACTGACCTTCAAAGATTTTTTTAGAGTGCTAAAATGAAAAATACATCTATATGGAAACCCACAGAAAATGCATTTATACAGGCCTCCCTCTGTACTGTCAAAATCATGCTAAGACAGTTATTTGTAATTTAAAAGCCTTTTAAATAGGCCTGATCTGAGAATTCAGGCATAATTAATAATTCCATTTCCATGGGAAAGTACATTTGAAAGGATAAATAGATGGGGACTCCTCCTCCCTCTCTTTGTCACAGCCCTGCTGTGTGTGGTGGGTGTTTGTCCATCTGCCCCCCTTCCCTGTGCTGATATGCTGCCGTCTGAAGGGTGCTGGGGAGGGAAAGCAGTCCTCTGTCTCTGTCTTCAGTGAAAAGATCCTGGTTAGGCCGGGCATGGTGGTTCACGCCTGTAATCCCAGCCCTTTGGGAGGCTGAGGCGGGTGGATCACGAGGTCAGGAAATCGAGACCGTCTTAGCCAACATGGTGAAACCCCATCTCTACTAAAATACAAAAAATTAGCCCAGCGTGGTGGCACGGTGGCGCTTGCCTGTAATCCCAGCTACTTGGGAGGCTGAGGCAGGGGAATCGCTTGAACCCGGGAGGCAGAGGTTGCGGTGAGCTGAGATTGCGCCACTGCACTCCAAGCTGGCCACAGAGCAAGACTCCCTCTCAAAAAAAAAAATAAATAAAAGATCCTGGCTAAAAGGGCCTTCCCCAAAGGCCCAGAATTTAATTTTACTCAGTTGTGGTAATTTCATCAGAACATAAGCATTGATTTGCTGAAGTTCCTGTTTGTCAGTACAGCCATTTTAAAAGTCAGAGGGCAAGAATTGTTTCAGCTTGTTTTATGGCTTGGTAACTGTCCCTGTTACCGCTCTCCCCCGCCCTGTCCCACCCCTGCACATCCTTTTAACACTAGTCTCATCAAATGCAGGATTCATCCTACACAGTTAGGGGTTTCCTGTCTGGTTAATCTCTAGTAGTCACCAAGTTCTTCTCCCTTGTCAGCAAGCTGCATTAATTTTTAAAAACTCTTTTGAAAGTAAAGCAATTACTTACATTTCCTATGGAGGCAGGTCATATTTAATGTTGGGATTTCTGTATTTGCAACAAATATACAATCGATTTGTGTTTTATTCGTTAGGCGTCTATTCTGTGTTGATGGTGAGGGGAAAACAAGGAAGGTTAGTGGTTATTTCTGTTCATTTTTTTAAAACTTGTCTTGATTTTTAAAAACGAAGGCTGGGCACGGTGGCACACACCCCTAATCCCAGCAATTTGGGAGGCCGAGGCGGGTGGATCACTTGAGGCCAGGAGTTCAAGACCAGCCTGGCCAACATGGCAAAACCCCATCTCTACAAAATATACAAAAAATTAGCTGGGCATGGTGGCACAAACCTGTAATCCCAGCTACTGGGGAGGCGGAGGTTGCAGTGAGCCGAGATTGTGCTGCTGCACTTTAGCCTGGGTGACAGAGGGAGACTCCGTCTCAAAAAAAAAAAAAAGAATTGGAAACTTTAGGAGTTCTAAATTAAAATGTTTCTATTACTGTAAACTAAGTTGTTTGGTATTTAAATCTTCTAAATTCTATTTGTTTTTGAGTGGCAATATAGTCAAAGTTCAGAAGGTGTAGAGTGGTATGCAGTGGAAACGCTTCCTTCTGCTCCTGTCCCCCCGGGTCCCTCAGACGCAGCCAATATTACCAGTTTTTTGTGTGCCATTCCAGAGATAGATATAACTGTCAACCGATTTTTTAAAACGTGTTTCATCACTTATTAAATCTAGTGTAGTGACAAAAATGGTAAATTTTGTCCCTGCATCTTTAAAAGCATATGCTGTGTTTGAATGGCAATTATGAAAAGTCACTTGTTTTTCCTGGGGCCATGGACCTAGCCTAACAAATGGTAGCCCTCAGGGGAACTAGCATCTATGTCCTGAGTGAAGGAATAAGATGTAGACTTCCCTTTCCTGTGGGTTGCCTTAATTTTTGTATGTATAGTGCAGATTCTCTCAAAGATGTGAATATATTAACTCTCTAACTCTTGGTGTAAAAATAGTATCAGACCCATTTCTGTGTGCTCCTGTCGAGAAGATTCTGAACGAAAGAGGCTGGTATAAATTGCCCAGAGAGAAATTCCTAGAACCATGCAGTCAGACTACTGGCTAAGAGCTTGCTGGGAGGTAGCCTGTGTTTGTGATGTGGTCCTATGTTCCCAGCGGGACTGAAGTGGATTGGAGGGCCGCACTGTGCCTGCTGTGGGGTAGCATCACTTTGAGCTGGATGACCCTTGCCCCAAACCTGCCCTCTATTGTCCACATCCCCACACCCAAAACCTTCCTAACATTGTCACTTTCCAAGATCAGATGTACAGATAAATACAGGGTACATAGGACCCATTCCACCTTAAAGGCAACAGCATTGTGTCAACCGGGGTGTCCTGTACTACAAGAGGGCATTATTCACAGCCAGTAATTACAGATTTGGAAAATCACTGAATGAAGGAAGAAACCATCTTCCTTTCAGTTATGAATTTTTTAGTAATATTTAATGAGAGGTGGGTGGACCAAAGACACTTCCTTCCCTTCTGAAGAGGATTTAGAGTAGAGTGGTAAGGGGGAGGAATTGGACTGCTTCCCTTTAGAATTCTGCCCCTCCTCTCCTTTTTAAGGAGAATTGTCCCTAAGGAGCTCAGTGTAATCAGGCAGTTCTTTAAACTGACAACTGCCTGTGAAGTGTTAATGGATTTCCTGGCAAATAAAACAGCAGGACCCTTCTTTAGTGACTACCTTACTGGAGCTTTTTAGCCCAATTTAGTTCAGAGTGGTCCTGGCAAGGTTTATAAAGGAATTGGTGTGATTATTCATAACAATTAAATTTTTCTTATTAATAAACAAGTAAGTAACCTGCCTTCTTGGTCACCGACTCCCCCCTTCCCAAGGTGCAAGGCCCAGAGATAAGGCAAGTTGTGCCTTGCTAAGGAGGGTGTGTACCAGTGAGAAACAGGAAGCTGTGCTTCAGCAGCCTGGCCTGCCTGGAGGTTTCTAAGGCTGAGTCAGGTGTGCTGAGGTCCCTCGGCAAGAGACATTGCTTTCCCCTGGCAGCCACACTGCTGAGCATAAATGCTTAAAGTGTCAGCAATTGATGTGTGGAGAGAAGTATGACTGCATTACAGCTTAAAGAGCTTTCACATTCAGGTCTCTACAGGAGAAGACGAGATCGTCCCGATAGTTTGAGAGTAAATGGATTACCGGAGGAAGAGCTAAGGTGAGTGCAAAGTCATGGTTGGCTAAAGGTCAAGGCATCTAACCTAGTAAGTGCAGTGGGGATTCATGCCTAAGTGGATGCAGCATTGGGAAGTACCCATTGAAAAGTAACCTTCTAGTCTGTAATTAAAGACTGAACACAATATCAAGATTGTACTGATTGGAATTGTGCAAAACCAGAACACTTGCCCATTTCTTCACAAATCCTTTAAGTTGTTTTACCTCTTCTCCAAACCTGCAGTGTTGTTATGTCTTTAAAAATTATATACTCACCAGAGTAATATTTTAAATTGAAAACGATTAATTTTTCCCCTTATTTTAAAGAGAATTTTCTTTGGCTGATTGGAACATGTTTTTCTCTGCGTTTTGATGAAGAGGGGTAGCTTGTGGTGGTTTGGGGTTGGGGGAGGGGTGTCATGGGGATTGTTGCTGAAATGGTGTAACAAAGGAATGCGGTGGAACTATTGAATGTAGCCTAGGAAGGAAAGACATCAAAAATCTGGAAACCTTTTTAACTAAAAAGATTAGAGTTCTTGGCTTTCAAACTGAATTTCCCTAAAACAACACAATTCTAGTTTTGTGTTGCAACTACTGAAAATTTATTTTAGATGTGAGGTTCTGAAAGCCTCTACAACATTAAGCCTATGTGTTAAAATCCCACGTTAACTGAAGGGTTTAGATTTTCTCTGTTCCTAGGATGTTCCTGTTTTACTGATGACAGAAGGCTGCAGTAAAGAGAGACTTCCTTTTTTTACATTACATTTACTGTTCAGTACTTTAATTCGGAGGTCTGGATTTAAGTGTTTTAATATACTAATTAGATGGCGGGAAGATGATCTATACTTTGTGTACTATTGTTCTTTTTCCTACACTCACTTCCAGAGTTTATTTTAAATTATCTATTTATATGTAACAAGGACAAATTGACAAGCTTAAAAATTCTCTATTAAATTTGTATTTGTCATAGACAGCTATACTACAGGAACTGTAATTTGCTAAAGAAATATTTGTTTTAAAATTGTTGACTCATCAGTTTTTGAAGAGGGTAACATTAAAGGACTATTATTGACACTAACATTGTTAGAGTTTATTGCCTACTATGTCAGGTGTCTCTTAGCTACATTTAATGTATTAACTTTGAATTGACTGGATTAAACCATTTAAAAGTCTCAGAGTTCAAATTGTTATGAATTTTATATGTGAGGTTAGTGAAAATATTGAGCTCTATATTGCTAACCAGATAGACAATTGGAAGTGACCTCCGAAACCAACATTTACTGGTAGACTCAAGTCTACAATGGATCCAAGAGTGAAGCTATCTGTCAAAAACAGTTTTAATTTCAGATTTCGGTGTTTGGAGGAATTTCCTTTTTTAAAAAAATTAAGTTATATAAAGTAATATTCTAAACCAACCTTTTCTTTATTTTCAGACAATAGCCAAAGTGCCCATGAATAAAATAACGTATATGCCAAGGAGGTAGTTATTTACATATATTTACATAGTTACAATGTTCTTTCAAACAACTAGGTTTTTTTTTTTTTTTTTTTGCTTAGAATTTAATTAAAAGAGGAAGAGTAATTCTTAAGTATTGCCTAATTGTTTAAAGAGAAATATTTTGTCACCCATTCTGGTGATGCAGTTATCTGGTGACGGAAGGGACTTGTATTTCTGCCACTTTTGTCCCTTAATGTAGAGAAAATGATCGTTTTCCTTATTTAGAAGCATAGGTTAGCCAAGAAAGGCAAACCATTGTCTGTTTATCCCTGGATTTTTTTTTAAATCAGCTTAGAAAGGTAATTTTTTTTTTTACCCTAGTTATATTAAGCCTGTTTTCAGGATTAAATGAGGTTTCTGAGCTAATAGGAATCAGAGAGAGTAAGGACTTTGAAGTTAGGTACACCGAAGTTTCAGTATCACTCAGCTGGACAAGTTATATAATCTTTTTAAGCCTTGGTTTGTTTTTTTTAAATGAGGATAAAAATAACTACTATTATTGAACATTATTTACTCTCTTACAGAATTCAAACTACCAATTCAGTGAGGTGGGTGGCATTGTTATCTTGTGAATAGTGCCATACAGTTAATCCATTGTTTAATTTTTATTGAGTGCCTACTATTTGCAAAGTAAAGATACAGTGATGAATAAGACACAGGCCTCACCATAGGAACACCCACCTAGGTTTGTGCGTATTGAATGTGACCACAGATTTCTCTCCATGAGCAGTCATTTGATTTTGAATACATGTGCTATCAAACATCTTTTATTCTGTCGCAAGTATTGCATAAGACCCATTCCAACTCTCATTCCTTCTTACTCACGTGTTCATTTCTTGTTATGTTTGTGGACTCCTAACAGAAAACTTTCAGAGAGTAAAATTGGCCATGGCCACTGCCAGAAAACATTTTTTTCTCTTGAAGTTTAAATCAAAGGCTGTGCTCTGAAATATGTGAGGCAGGTGCTTAAAGAGCACTGTAATACACATGAAAATAGTTCTGGCTTCAAACTTGAAATTGTTCAAAACTAAAGCAGGTAAAAGGTGGCATGACAAACACTGGGCTTCCTAGACTTTTGTTTTAAAGCATTAAATATGACTTGAAGCTGACTTTATTCACATACTTTGTACAGTGGAGCATTGCCCGCTGTGTTTGGGGGTTACAGTTAGAGTGAAGAGACACAAGTGACATGCTTGTTCCGGTGGGTTGGAAGCCCCAGACCTTCACAAGGCATTGACCCTTTTTTCCCTGAAGTGTTTGGTGTCCCAAAATAACATCTAAGACAAACCCATGTACATATACTTACTCCTTTAGCTGTTCTATCTTTTAAATTGTTGTAGTCAAACATAGTTGTTTTTTGAGGATACCTGAATGACAAACACGCCTGAGAAATTCTTGCCCTTTAAAAATTCTCAAAGTCACTTTTTCTCTGCCTCAGATGGAAGGGATCTATAAATAACTGATGAGAAACAGTGCAAAATTCAAGCTTCTCCTGGTTAGGTTCAAAACAGCTTAATATAGGGGCTGGTGGCTGGATGCAGTGGCTCACGCCTATAATCCCAGCACTTTGGGAGGCCAGTGCAGGTGGATCACTTGAGGTCAGAAGTTCAAGACCAGTCTGGCCAACATAGTGAAACCCCCTCTCTACTAAAAATACAAAAATTAGCTGGGCTTGGTGGCACGTGCCTGTAGTCGCAGCTACTGTGGAGGCTGAGGCAGGAGAATTGCTTAAACCCAGGAGACAGAGGTTGCAGTGAGCCGAGATTGCACCACTGCACTGTAGCCTGGGTGACTGAGCAAGACTATGTCTCTAAATAAATAAATAAATAAAAATATGGGGCTGGTAGGCCGGTGCCGTTGGCTCATGCCTGTAATCCCAGAACTTTGGGAGGCCAAGGCGGACGGATCACCTGAGCTCAAGAGTTCAAGACCACTCTGGGCAACATGGTGAAACCCCATCTCTACTAAAATACAAAAAATTAGCCAGGTGTAGGGGTACACACCTATAGTCCCAGCTACTGAGGATGCTAAGGCACAAGAATTGCTTGAGCCTGGAAAGCAGAGGTTGCAGTGGGCCGAGATCATGCCGTTGCACTGCAGCTTGGGCTACAGGGTAAGACTCTGTCTCAAACAAACAAACAAACAAAATATATATATAGGGGCAGGTGAACTATGAGCCTCAGGCCAAATCTGGCCTGCTGCCTTTTGTGTATGGCCTATAAGCTCAGAATGGATTTTACATTTTTGAATGGTTGAAAATAATAATAAAAATATTTTTCACATGTGAAATACATGAAATTCAAATTTCAGTGTCCACAAATGAAGTTTTACTGGGACACAGCCATGTTTATTTGTGTGTGTTGCCTGTGGTGGTTTTGTGACACAGGCCAATGTGGCCCACAAAGACAACAATTATTTACCTTCAGGCCCTTCACAGAAAACCTGGGCTGACCCTGGTCTAGTGCTGAGATCAGAACTCCGAGAGCTTTCCCTTTTCCCTGTTCCTTCAGCCATGCTTCTGCCCTCCTCACTCCTCACCTCCCAGTTAGGTTTATCTTGCCTGGATAAAATCAGGGCTACGTCAGCCATTTGAAAAGAATGTGAATCCAAAGAAAAAACCAAACAAAATGCAGTTTGAAAATTGTATCCCTAATAGTTTAGGAGTAAAGTGAAAATGTGAAGTTGCCACACTGCAGCAGTGAGCTCTTGGCTTCTTAGAACTCCTGTTCCTCCTTTCCTGCGGCGTTGACCTTGAAGTAGTACCCTTCTGATTCCTGGATGGATCACGTTAACCAAGAATGGAAGTGCAAAGAAATGTAACCTTTACTTTCTGGTTATAGAATAAACCTTCCAAGCTCATATTTTATAGATATAGCATATAAAATCATTTTTAAGTGGTGGGAATGTCATTGCTTTGGTTTGAGAGTGAAAACTCAAGATTGTGTGTTCCTGACTAGTACATTACCATTAACTGAACCCCTGTGATAGGCCAGGCACTGCATTAAGTAAGGGCTTTTTTGTATGTGGGCCCACAACTTCTCATGATCCCGTTTAAGGGAGAAAGAACTGAAGCCTATAAAGCTGGTCATCGTTATGAAACCAGTTTCTGTCCTTGATTCAAGTAAGTTAGTGCCTAGAGTCCAGTCAACTCTGGAGTAGCTCAGCCTAGGCTGTGTGTTTCTTGCTTACCTCTTTTGCAGTTCGCCGATCACTGTTCGGCCCAACTTTTAACTGAAAAATTATGTTTGTATTTTAGTTTTAGAAATGTAGTCTGTTAGACAATAGGGATAAAATTGCAGTTTTGCTGTTACTATCTGATATTATCTGTTCTTATTATTTGATAGTTCAGTGAGGGCACGTTTAGTCTGCCTAACAATGAGCAAACACATGGGACAATTAAATATTTTTCTCTTTGCTATAGGAAAGAGAAAAACCACTTGCTAGTGTTGCTTTTTAAAAGTTAATAGTGTTTTCTCCTATATGTTTGATTGTAACCTGCAAATACTTATATTGTAATAACTGGTTTTACAGGTCCCCTCTTCACCCCCTCTCACCTCCCTCCCCCATATAAGAGAGAGGGGATTCTCCGAGGCGAGAGACTTTACCGTATTTCCTGTGCGTCTAGCACCTACCGCAGTTCAGAATCTGTTTCTCATTGAATGAGTTAAGGAATGAGAAACTGAACTGGCCTAAAGGTACCTCTTTTATTCTACATTAAACTCTTTACACTCTACTTTTGAAGTCTTAATTATTAACTTTTTATTTATGTACAGTATCACACTGAGAGAAGACTAAGATAGGGATGCTTCTACCAGAGTATAGATCATGATTATTTTGCTTTTCTCTTTCAGTTGTTCTGGGAAGCTTAGTTTCCGAAGGGAAATACATTTTTCAGTCATCTAAAATATTTCTGTATATAGTCATGTGCTGCCTAAAACGTTTCAGTCAGCGAGAGACTACAGACATGACATTGGTCTCTTAAGATTATAAGGAAGTTGCCCTATTGCCCTATGCAGATGTACCATTTTGATCTTTTAAGCCATATTTTTACTCTACTATAGTATTTTTAGCATTTTATATATACACTTAATCCATTGTGTTACAGTTGCCTACAGTATTCAGTACCGTCCTGTGCTGTACAGGTTTGTGGCCTTGGAGCAACAGGCTATACCACATAGCCTAGGCATGTAATAGGCTGTACTGTCCAGGGTTGTGTATGTTTATGTGAACATTTATATATTTATGATGTTCACACATGACTAAATCACCTGATGATGCATTTCTCGGATCATATCCTTGTTATTAAGCAATGTATGACTATAGTAGAGGGAGTTTATGCTGAAATTAAAAATAGCAGTGTTGATGCTTAAAAATCAGGTCTGTTAAAGGAATGATAAGAAGTAAAAAGTTAATGAATAATGATCCCTTTCTGGTTTTTTTTGCACTGCTATAAGAGACATTTAGGAATGAACCAACCTCAACTTTAACAGAATCAATCTGTAATTTTGTTATCAGTACACATCAAATTATCTAAATTATTTATTGTGACAATTAAATTCCAAAATATTAATACTTTGGTTGCTTTCCTGTTGGTTTTTTAAAAAGCAAACAAAATCTTGAAGTCTCAGATATAAATTACTTATAAAAGTCAGAAAAGACAGTTGTCCAAAACTTGTGCTTTACCTACCTGACTTTGGATAGATGTTATTAAAAGGAAACAGTACTATTTATTCTACATGTGTGTATCTTAGAGACACAGCAATGTCTGTGCTACCCAGTGGCTATACTGTGACTACAACAAACTTTAGAAGTGAATATTTTCTTATTTTAAAAAAATCTTTTAGAAATAATGATTAAATATGTTTCACATAAATATGAACCTCCTTAAGTTTTTTTAAATGCTTATATCTGTTCCTAGGGCTGTCATCACCAAGTACCATAAACTGTGTAGCTTCAAACTACAGAAATTTGTTGTCTTAGAGTTCAGGACACCAGAAGTCAGAAACCAACATGTCAGCAGGGCCATGCCCACTCTGAACCCTGAAGGGAGATGCTTCCTTGCCTCTCTGAGCACTGGGCTTTGCCTGCAGTGCTGAGTGTTCCTGACTTGCAGGTGCCTTGCTCCTGTTTCTGCCCTTTTGGTCATAAGGCCATCTTCTCAGTGTGTCTGTCTTCACCACAGCTCTGGTCACTTTCCCTTGACTTCTTGGTTTGACAGCAGTAATACTTTCTTCTTAAAATTTTCTCCTCCCTTGTCTCCTCAGTCCTGCCTTTTCCTAGTTTTCCTACTAGTTACTTCTTTTCAATTTTTCCCTTGTCTTTCGGTGTCTCCCATAGCTCTTCAGTATGTATGGCTCAGATACCATCCATGTGCAGTCACTGTCAAATGAGGCCAGGAGTCATTTCTAGCTGTCACTTAGTGACTAGCACCAGTTTAAACTAGGGATTTCCAGTTAATATTTGTGAATCAATAAATGAATGAAATGAGCTATGAAAGCAGTTTATTGGATCGTTTATTGAATAGCCAGTGAAATCAAAATATAGTATTTGGATTTTTCTTTACAAACTAAACTTAAAGCCATTAAAAAGATAATAGAATATAACATAAATGGAGATTTTGAAGACAAGATTGTGACTGTACCTCCTTTCAAACCCCTCCAAAGTAAAGCACTTGTTATCTAGGTAGAGGAGTGCAGAGTATGTTTTAATGTATTTTAAAATGTGAAAAGGCATTTCAGTCCATTAATTTTTTTTTTTTTTTTTTTAAGATGGGGTCTTGCTCTGTTTCCTAGGCTGGAGTGCAGTGGCATCATCTTGGCTCACTGTAGCCTTCGCCTCCCAGGTTCAAGCAATTCTCCTACCTCAGCCTCCCAAGTAGCTAGGATTACAGGTGAACCACCACGCCCGGCTAATTTTTGTATTTTTAGTAGAGACGGGGTTTCACCATGTTAACCAGGCTGATCTCGAACTCCTGACCTCAGGTGATCCACCTGCCTCGGCCTCCCAAAGTACTGGGACTACAGGCATGAGCCACTGCACCCAGCCTCAGTGCATTAACTTTTGAAGATAAATATAACAGTAATGAGTTTTATGAAGGTTTTTGTTGTTTTTTTCTGAGACAGGGTCTTGCTCTGTCACCCAGGCTGGAGTGCAGTGGCACAATCTTTACTCCCGGGCTAAAGCAATCCTCAGCCTTCTGAGTAGCTGGGACTGCACTGAAGTATTTTTTTAAAAAGCAGAATACTTCTTTGACCATATGTGCTTAAAGCAATATCGATAGGTTTGGTGTCCATCATAAGCAGCTGTGCAATTCAACAGAAACATATTGCCATCACCTTTGCCTATCTCTGTGGCCATCCGCTATTATAGCTGTTTAAAGGAAGACACTGTGGTGTGGTATTGGGAGGAAATGGAACATTTTATTGCCAGAATTCTAATGATTAGGGATAATAAGAATGAAAAAATGACAGTGTTATAGGGAAGAAGTATTCATATGCATGGAACTAGAAATGGATCACAACTTAAATTTTGGCTTCTAATTTGTAATGTTTCAGCCACGTTTGGGTGGAAAGAAGAGGTATAGGCTAGTTTCCAAAACAGTTTCTTGTCTATGAATGAACCTACGATGGTCTTCAGAGATGTATATAAAGAAAGAGAGGAGACAGAGACTGAAATTGCTTCAACTCTACTGAGTTAACTTTCACTCGTAATAGAAATAGCTAGAGGTTGGATTATTTCAGAAAGCCAGTCAATGTTTTTAGAGCTTCTGATTGTCACAAGAACAGATGAAAAAATGCAAATATCAGTTATATAGAAGACTTTCCATTTGAGACTCCAGAAAAGGTATGGGTGGTTACTGTGTGTGTTTGACATTGCATCCTTTAATTAGCTTGTTTAGCATGTGAGGAAGTGGAACTTTACCTTGGGCCTCTCTGAAGCCCAGTTTCCTCCAAATATAAAAAGAAAGGGTTGGTCCATTCAGAAGCTTTAAAGAATCATTTTTTCCCCAGACAGGATTTCCCTGTGGATTGTGGTGTATGAAACAAAGTCAGCGATTCTCCATGGAGGTGATGTGAAGAGAGAAGGGTATATGGCCTAGACTGCAGATTCCGTTCCTGAGGCCCTTCCTTTGTCCTGTGGCAGCTGCAGAGGCGTCTCGGTTTAGGAGATCAAGATTTGAAAACCAGGGGAAGGCCAGGCTCAGTGGCTCTTGCCTGTAATCCTAGCACTTTGGGAGGCCAAGGCGGGTGGATCATTTGAGTCCAGGAGTTCAAGACCAGACTGGGCAACATGGCGAAACCACGTTTCCACAAAAAAATACAAAAATTAGCCAAGTGTGGTGGCATGCACCTGTAGTCCTGGCAACTTGGGAGGCTGAGGCTGGAGGATTGCTTGAGCCTGGGAGGTTGAGACTATAGTGAGATGAGATCACTCCATTGTACTTCAGCCTGGGCAACAGAGTGAGACCCTGTCTCAAAAAAAAAAAAGAGAAAAGAAAAAGAAAACCAGAACACAGCCTGCCTCATTGAAAAGTGTGATTTTTAAAAATAGTAGAATTCAGGCATCCCTCTACTGAGCCTCCCTCGAGATTAACTGTGCTGCTATAGGAAATTGGAGCTTAATTATATCACACGAGCTTAAGAACTCAGGGATCCAATGATACGATGTAGGGAATTTGTTTGAAAATATTTTATGGTTGATGAGTAGATAGAACAAACTGATCAGGAGTTGACAACTTTTGGAGCTGGGTAATGGTTCAGAGGGATTCGTTATACTCACTCATTTAATATATGTTGGAAATCTTCAGTAATCAAAGGGTTTTTGAAATATGTATCATGATGAATGGCACAGTTTTGACATTTCCCTTTTATGTAACTAACACATTATAATTTTTCATTTATTTAAGGGTTATCAGTGGTCGTGCCCCATCCAAACATCTATCCCAGTAGTCAGGAATACAGCAAAGCCCCTGAGGCTCCCTCTGCTGTTAGCTACCTGTGTGTCTGTTGGGATGTACGCCACACCAGGATTTCGCCACCGGTGGCTCTAATATGACTAATTTGGAGGTTGAGTGGGAGGAGGAGGGTGGAAAGAAGTAGGATTCTTTTTTTTTTTTTTTTTTTTGAGGCGGAGTCTGGCTCTGTCGCCCGGACTGGAGTGCAGTGGCGGGATCTCAGCTCACTGCAAGCTCCGCCTCCCGGGTTTACGCCATTCTCCTGCCTCAGCCTCCGGAGTAGCTGGGACTACAGGCGCCCGCCACCTCGCCCGGCTAGTTTTTGTATTTTTAGTAGAGACGGGGTTTCACCGTGTTAGCCAGGATGGTCTCGATTTCCTGACCTCGTGATCCGCCCGTCTCGGCCTCCCAAAGTGCTGGGATTACAGGCTTGAGCCACCGCGCCCGGCCCCATTATTTCTTAATGTTGTTAGAAAGTGAAAATGATAATCTGGGTGTAAAAGATTAGATTCAGAAAAATGAACATCTCAAGTTACTACTTTTACCTCTGTGGAGCAGAGATGGAATTGTTTGATTTGTCAGACAATTTAAATTTATTATGACAGGATGAACTTGGCTTACAGAGTGTGGGACACTTAAGGAGTCTGCTTCTAGCCTCTGGCTTAGATATATAAAGAATGGGGTAGACTGACTTGGACTCTGACTTAACTGAAAATTTTATTATTCTGTACCTTTACTTGATAATATATACCTCCCCCCATCCCTTCCTAGTTTTGAGTGTAAATATACTTGTTTTAAGTTGCTGAGTGAGACATAGGTGTAGAGAGGGTGAAGAGTCTGGGTATAGCCCACTGGACTGGGTCCAGTGTCTTGAATAACTACTTAGTAATTGACTTCTGCAAGTCAGTTATTTTTAGGAGCTTGAGTTTCTCCCTTTGCTAGTTGAATATGATTTGTAAAAGAAGTGAATGTTTTTATATTAACAGATTTAGACCTACTCAAGGAGGATTTATTGTGTTTCATTTTAAATGTCAAATGATTATATGCTGTGGAAACAAAAGGGACTCCATCTTGGATGCTAATCTACCATGTTGCCTTTTTTTTTTTTTTCTAAGACATCTGTTATAGCATGCCATGTTGACTTCTGATTAACCTCCTTCGAGACCTTTGAATGCCTCCTGATTACTACTTTACTTACTGTCCCTAGTGTAAGAGCTTGTCAGCCTGGATGTTGCCACACAGATTCCAGGCTGTGATGTGCACAGCATCCATGTTCTGGAGGGTTCTCTGCACACATGCCCTTTCCTCATGGTCTGTAAGCCCTGGGTCTGGGGGCAGTGGTGCAGAGATCTGCCTGTCTTGTGGCTGACCAAGACCACACTTCTGTCTGTAAGTTCCCTCAGTAAATCACCCAGTACCAACAAACTAGATTTGTCTTCCTCCTTCTTTAGTGTCTCAGCTCCTTCACATTTGGGGCCGCTTTGCATATGTGCCTCCTTCACAGAATAGATACTTTCCTTTTTTTTTTTTTTTTTTTGAGATGTAGTTTTGCTCTTGTCACCCAGGCTGGAGTGCAGTGGTGCAACCTTGGCTCACTGTAACCTCCACCTCCTGGGTCCAAGCGTTTCTCCTGCCTTAGCCTCCCGAGTAGCTGGGAGTACAGGTGCCTGCCACCATACCTCGCTAATGTTTGTATTTTTAGTAGAGACAGGTTTTCACCGTGTTGGCCATGCTGGTCTCAAACTCCTGACCTCAGGTGATCCACCCGCCTTGGCCTCCCAAAGTGCTGGAATTACAGGCTTGAGCCATCAAGCCTGGCTAATATTTTCCTTTTTACTCTCTGGGAAGCCACACATGTTTGAAAAGCAGAAAGTTAATTGCCCTTTACTTTCTAAGTACCTCGTGTCGGTGATTTCATCTGCTGAATTCAGCCATCTTCTCCACCTTGAAAGACACCATGTTAAAAGTGAAGTGCTGATGCTGCATAGGATGTAGGGTTTAGGTGTCTGAAAATCAGGCAACGTGCGTTCTCAGAGAGCGTGATGAACAGTGAAGGAAAACTCAAGGGAGAATGTACCCAGAGTCCTGATGTTCTGGACACCTTGTTCTTTATCAGGCAGTGCTAGACCTTATTGCATAAAATGGTATTTGGGGCCAAATGAAAATGGTAAGCGAGCCAAAGACAAGCCTCTGTGCCTCCTCAGCTTTGAAAATGTAAAAGGGAATGCAGATACTGCTATAGAATCAACATGTGAGTAGCGGCATGACTTCAGCAACTTCTGCAGAGCTGTACGTGAGTGCCTGGGATTGTGGCCTCAGAGAACTGGAATACTGGCTCAGGCTACTTAAATGTAGATGAAAATATGAAACCAAAAGGAAGGTAAATTGACCTTGACAAGTCTGTTTATATAAGCAGATTACTTAGAGGCAATCTGTACCTGCATAGCAAGTGTACACATTGATTTCTGAATGAGAAAGCACTGACATTGCCTTATGAGCCATTATATTGTTGTTCTGATTATGTTTGTGCTCAGGTTAATAAGGTGTACCAGGTGACTCCCCTGTCCCCTTCACCCTCCACTCCAGGAAGCATCCATGTATCCTCTGCTCTGCTCTGAAGTAGAACATTTAATGTTCATCGTGACGGCAGTGGAAGATTTGCTTTTGCCTTTTGAATTGCTTCCTGCTCTTCTGTCCCTTTGTTTTTTTGCCAGCATCTTAATTCTTACTAATTGATTTGGTGAGATTCTTTTTATGTATTCTTTTAACACAGAATTATTTTCTGTATTTCAGAGCAGTTTTATTTAAAAGGATAAAACTGTCTCTTGAAATACTCATGTGGTGGTTTGTCTCTAATAGGTTAGAATATTGCCCTCCATAGAAGAGTAAAAATGACTGCTGCTTTTAAATAGGCTTAAATTATTGACTTTTTATACAACCAGCATAGGTGCTATCATTAGAGGGTCAGACCTCTTCTACTTATATTCAGTCCAAACATAGTCTAAATAGTCACTATATTTATCAGTTTATTTGAACCACTCTCAGTTTCACCATTTGGTTTGCTTTCCTAATAGGTTCTAAGCTCTTTGAAGCTCAGTTATTTTGTTCTGTTTTCTCAGCCTATGAATTTGGCCTCATGCCAAGTTAGTTTGGGTTACATTTTTGCTTTTTTATTTATGAGCTGCCATAAAAGAGATTGTTCTGTCTTACGGTTTACTAATAGTCAGTGAAAGGTTTGAATTAAAGTCCTGGATTGGCCCAGAGTCATACAGGTGCACGTTTGCCATTCTGAACTGAAATCCCTGGTGCCAGTGCTGTTTATGAAAGGATTAGAGCAGGGAGTTTTGTTGCCCTACAGTCAGGAAATTCAAGTTTTATTTTATATTAAGTAATTAAATGTTAAAAAGTTTACAGACAGTTGTATATGTGTGTCCATCCTTGTGCGTCAATCACAGAATTTTCTGAAAGAATCTCCCTGGGCTCCGTTGTGGCCGGTCTCCCACCAAGCTTTTCTTGTGATTCTCTCTTGCACACCACCATTCTTTAGAAGTAGTATTTCTTGGAGGTTTGTGTTTGAGATGGGGACTGGATGCTGGCTGTGGCCCCTTTGTGGCTTCAGAGGAAAGAAGAGGGAGCATTGTCCTCGAAGAGTCCAGCGAGGTTAGAGAGGGAGGAAGTAGGCTAGGCAAAGCTCACGGAAATCTGTGCAATAACTGACCTGTGTCAGGTTGGGGTCTCCTTCTAGCAGGATGTCTGGGGGCAGGGAAGGACTGCAGGGCTCTCTGGTGTGCCAGCTGCCAGCTCTCATGCAGCACTCAGTTTTCAGGGACTCTCATGTTAATTCAGCATGCCAGCTGTTCAATTTAATGTCTATACCAATGGGGATTGGGGGAGAGGTAGATGATGAGGAAAGAGAAGAAATAATGAGATAATATGTCATCTCCTAAAAGCTCATTTTGTAACAGAAATTGTCCAGACTGTTACTGCATTACATTTTAGATTTTTCCCAGTCCCCTCAGAAAACAGAGAAGCTCGTCCAGAACATTGCCCCTTCCACTAGCATGAGGCAAATCTTCCAGCCCTCCCAGGGCTGGCTTTCAGGCCCCGGAAGCTGTGCCTTCTGAATGTGACACCTTGTCCTGGCCACACCTCTGGAGAGATACCACACACATCAGTGTTAAGTGGTACACATGGTCCTTTTCACCACAGATGTCCTGAAATCGAGGGATTCTTTAGAAAACAGGCTGCTGCTTCATTCTATTGTGGGAGTGATGTGACAGGAAGGGAGACTCAGGAATGACCATGACAGGAAAGCATGTGGCGCACTCACAGTAAAGCTTCACAGAAGCGCTCACGACCAGGTGCAGCAGAGCCAGCGACTCTCCAAGGAGCTGCTGTCCTAGCGCCCTCCCAGTCATCTTCAACAAGAGCGAAAGTTCACTGACCGCCTCAGTTCCTTTATTCTCCTCTTGTTCCTTGAGGACTGACCAGTGGGTGTATGTCCCTCTTTGTCTCTTTGCTGGGGTCACAGGGGAACTCAGGAGCTCACACTGAGTGGCCCCCAGACATGCCATCAGGATGGGGGTTCTACACTGGGGGTGTGGGGTGGCCGTATCTTCTGGCCCTGACTTGAACAGTAAGTCCATGTGTGGCCTCTCGTTTACGTAAATAAAGAATGGCTGTGGCCGGGCTCGGTGGCTCACGCCTGAAACCCCAGCACTTTGGGAGGCCCAGGCGGGTGGATCACCTGAGGTCAGGAGTTCGAGACCAGCCTGGCCAACATGGTGAAACCCCATCTCTAAAAATACAAAGATTAGCTGGGCATGGTGGCAGGTGCCTGTAATCCCTGCTACTTGGGGGGCCGAAGCAGGAGAATCGCTTGAACCTGGGAGGCGGAGCTGGCAGTAAGCCGAGATCACACCATCACACTCCAGCCTGGGGGACAAGAGCGAGACTTCATCTCAAAAAAAAAAAGAATGGCTGTAATCCCAGCACTTTGGGAGGCTGAGATCACGAGGTCAGGAATTCAAGACCAGCCTGGCCAAGATGGTGAAACCCCGTCTCCACTAAAAATACAAAAATTAGGCGTGGTGGCGTGCGCCTGTAATCCCAGCTGCTTGTGAGGCTGAGGCAGAGAATTGCTTGAACCCGGGAGGGGGAGGTTTCAGTGAACCGGACTCCCATTTAACTGACGGGTTTTTTATTTTGTACCTTTACTTGGTAACACACTTCTCCCCCAGTCTCTTCCTAGTTTTGAATGTAAATACAGTTGTTTAAATTGGTAAATGAGATCTTGGAGAAAGAGCCCAAAAGGTCTAAGTACCATCAGCTGCAGAGTCCTGATATAGGCTACCTCTGTCGGCCTGGGTCCAACCAGGAGAGAAAAGCCACACACTGATTTGAATAGGAAAGGTTTAATATAAAGATAGAATTACTAACTCTAACAGGGTTTTGGAGTAATAAGCAATTGGCTAGTAAGAGAAGAGAAAGCAAGAGTACAGGAATAGCCGCTGTAAGGAGCAGCCACAGACCCTAGAGCTGAGTTAGAGCGCCCAGGGAGGAGCCCTCCTGCGTGCCCAGGGTCACAGTACCAGGGCACACTGCATAGCAGAAAAGTCGCTGGCACAGATTGCTGGAAATCCCCCTTTCGAGTACCAGGGAAAGCTGTTCCCAGTGAGGTCCCTCACCCAAGGCACCCCCTACATAGCTGACTGCCAAGGGTGGGTGCTGCTGGCTGCATGCACCATCAGGGTCCAAGGCACTCTGCTGCAAAACTTTCGAGGGGCCGGTGCCAGGGAAGCCGGTGCTGGCCACTATGCCCTGCGGGAGCTAGACACCGAAGAAGCCAGAGTGCTGCAGGAGCTTTGCCCAGGGAGCAGGCAGGACTGGGAAGCACACCACCTCCTCCTGCGTCTCTCCAGCACCCTCTACTGACAAGGCCTCAGTGCTGCTCACAGAGGACAGAGATTCACGGAGGCGGCAGTGACTGCATCACCATCACCCCGCAATATCCCAGTGCTGCCTCCTACAGGACGCAAGGGGTCTAAGTGGGTAATTGCCATAATTTTATATATTATTGCTAGATGTATAGAATACCGCTTTTTGAGAAGAGGTTAGGAATGGAACAAAGAGCTTCCTACTTAGCCCTGTAAACTGCTTTCAAAAACCATAGCTTCATTCCATGACAGAGAAGGGTGAGCTCTGTGGGGAAAGAGGAGGGCTGAGCACAGGAGCCTGCAGAACAAGAGGAGCAACTGAGGCCCCCGGGAGACGCTGCCGGCCTGGCTGTAGCTGGGCGGTGTTACATGAGCACCAGCTTACAGAGGTTGACCTCCTGACCTTATATCATTTCCACATCTTTTTTCATTGCACTGATGGCAAAGTCTAAGTTGTGGTAGCTGAAATAATCCCTTGCCTTTCTGTGTACATTTCACAAAATTAAAAGTTAATGAAAGAGAAGAAACCTTTTTAAATTCAGCAAAATATATGTGTATATATGTGTATGTATATATGTGTATGTATGTATATGTGTATATGTGTGTGTGTACATATATGTGTGTATATATATATTTTCTTAGTTCCTCTGCTTCATCCTAGTCAGTATTTTCAAATGCTGTTTAATGCAGTAAAATCTACACAAAACATGTTCTGTGTCACAAACAAAATAACTGACAGTGAAAGATATGTACATTTGCATTTGAAAGGGTTCATTGTTTTCACTTGAATCAAGTAAAATGTTTTTTATTCTGTTCTTCTATTCTGAAATTCTCATGGTTTTCTTTAACCTTACTGAGGCAAGTAAACCCCACATTAAGCTTAGTCACGAAATAAAAACTCCCACGGACTTCCCTCCCGGTGTAGCTGAAGGTCAGTGTCCGGGGAGATAGCCTTGACTGAGTCAGAACTAAAATAAAGTTGTGATTTAGAGCCAGAGACTCTGGTGCTGCAGCCACTACAGCCGTGTCAAGAGCTCCTGACACACTGGAGGCTGTCACTGGTGATGTGGGCGTTCTCCCAAGTCAGCATTCCTAGCTAAAAATACTGCCATTCTGTATTGGAAACACAGCTTCCTCTAATTTGTCTGTTTTGACCAGAACACAATGTTATCTTTTTAAAAAGATGTTTAGGTGTGAGAATGTGTGTTAATGGATCACAATATGAATAAACATAAAAGAATAAAATGATATGTGATTTGAAATATGAAGGAACTAGTACAGATACATTTTCTAGTAAAAGTTTCTAAACAGAGAAAAATCACCTAACCTATGAGAGAAAGTTTTAAGATTTTTTTTTTTTTTTAGACAGTATCTCGCTGTGTCTCCCAGGCCGGAGTGCAGTGGCGTGATCGCGGCTGGATCACAGCTCACAGGCTCAAGCAATCCTTCCACCTCAGCATCCTTAGTAGCGCCTACAGGTGCATGCCAACATGCCTGGCTAATTTTTGTATTTTTTGTAGAGATAGGGTGTCACCATGTTGCTCAGGCTGGTCTCCAGCTCCTGAGCTCAGGTGATCCTCCCGTCTCAGCTTCCCAAAGTGCTGCGGTATGCGTGAGGCGCCATGCCCAGCGCAAGAATGTTTTTAAATTGACCAAACACTGCTTATTTGAGGGACCATGGGAGAAAAATAATTGTGAGATGGCCTATAGATTTCAAACTATAGTGATTCTGGTGGATTGAGCTGTCTTTCTCGAGGAGAGAAAGTTATGCCAAAGGCCACAAGATAGACTGAGCTGTCTGGGTGTCTGGGGAGAGACACCGCTCACCAGGGCTTGTCCTCTTTAGATGCCCTATGCAAGCAGTCTAGGGACTTCTCTCAAGATGTCCAGTTTGATTAATTGCATGATGACAGTGTGCTTGGTGCCATGAGGGGTATAAAGATTCAACAGAGGCTGGGCGTGGTGGCTCATGCCTGTAATCCCAGCACTTTGGGAAGCTGGAGCGGGCGGATCACCTGAGGTCAGGAGTTCGAGACCAGCGTGGCCAACATGGTGAAACCCCATCTTTACTACTAAAAATAAAAAATTAGCCTGGTGTGGTTGCATATGCCTATAATTCCACCTACTCGGGAGGCTGAGGCACAAGAATCACTTGAACGCAGGAGTTAGAGGTTGCGGTGAGTCAAAATTGCACCACTGCACTCCAACCTGGCAACAGAGTGAGACTCTGTCTCAAAAAAAAAAAAAACAAAACACAGGCTGGGCACGGTGGCTAATGCCTGTAATCCCAGCACTTTGGGAGGCCGAGGCGGGCAGATCACGAGGTCAGGAGATGGAGACCGTCCTGGCTAACACAGTGAAATCCCGTCTCTACTAAAAATACAAAAATTAGCCAGATGTGGTGGCGGGCGCCTGTAGTTCCAGCTACTCGGGAGACTGAGGCAGGAGAATGGCATGAACCCGGGAGGCAGAGTTTGCAGTGAGCCAAGATTGCGCCACTGCACTCCAGCCTGGGCGACAGTGCGAGACTCCGTCTCAAAACAAAAAAAAAGAAATGTCTACTTAAGGGCCTCCTGGTGTTCTTGAGGAGATGAGGAGCACCTTTGCAATACAAAACACAACATTATATCCAATGAAAATCTTCCCCACTCACTGCATGGGACACACAGTGGCTGCTGTGGCTGCTGAACAGAAGATTGATAAGGCCTGGAATGTCAAGAAAGCTTCCTGGAGAAGATCTTGAGCAGGTACTTGAGGACTGGGCAGGTTTCTGATAAGCAGAAAGTTCAGAAGAAAAAGGGGACAGTGGCATTCATCCAGAAAATTGTATGTCCTTTATATGTTTCACCCAGTGCTAGAAATGTTGATCATCACTTTTAAAGATAATTCTAAAGTCACCTTGCAACAACCCTGTATTTATTTAAGATCATATATCATATATGTGTGCATGGTTTGGTTTTGTTTTGAGACGAAGTCTCGCTCTGTTGCCCAGGCTGGAGTGCAGTTGAGCCATCTCAGCTCATTGCAACCTCCACCTCCCGGGAAGTGATTCTCCTGCCTCAGCCTCCTGAGTAACTGGGATTACAGGTGCCTGCCATCACGCCTGGCTAATTTTTGTATTTTTAGTAGAGACAGAGTTTCACCATGTTGGTCAGGCTGATCTTGAACTCCTGACGTTGTGATCCACCCACTTCGGCCTCCCAAAGTGCTGGGATTACAGGCGTGAGCCACCATGCCCAGCCGTGGACATGTGTTTTAAAAAGAATAGAGCTCAAAATGTTAAAGCTTGTTTCTAGTTGGCAGGAATGTGAGTGATTCTTCTCTGTCTTTCATACATTTTCTGTAATAAGCTATATTGCTGTTGGGCTGATAAAAGTTGACAAATTCAACTTACCAAACCAAAACAGTACAATCCAGTGATCCCATCCCAAAGCACTTACACATCCAAGCGCACGGGCTTACAGAAACTGAGGCTTGCCATTGTACAATCATTTGTTAATGTTCTGCTTTTAATGATTACACCTTTTTGCTGCCCATTCTGTTTTCCCATCCAGTCTCGTGTCTTTCCATGATGGGTTTCCTGTGTGATGGGAGTGTCTCCATTATCGTAGGGACAGGATGGCTCGTTGCAGGGAGCAAGAGCGTCACAAGAGTGTCTGAGGCACTCAGGGAATATCACGGAAAAGGAGAGAGTGCTGGGAGGAGCTTGATTTCAGTCTTTCTCCTCTCCCTTCCCCACACTCCATGTCCTTTACAAAGTCCTTTGTGGGCAGGTATTTGTTGGTTGGTTCATGTTAGAAACTTTTCTAGAAATCATCCAGGGAGAGGACTTCTTAAGCAATAGGCCACCACGTAGGCCGTCAAGACTTTAAAAACTGGTTAGGATTGAGTAACTGAACTGTTTATTTGCAGTGCTTTCTGCCTGTTGTGGGCAGTGTCTCTGAGGCCACATAGCACTTTCAGACCTGCCTTGTGTTGCAGAACCCCGTGGGCATTGAGGTTGAATGTGGGGCCATTCCTGCCTTCTCTGGGCTGTCCCTCAACACACCTCTGCCTGGGGCTTCTGAGTGGCCACTCTCTTTTGCCTCTCTTTTGTGGGCTTTGGGCATAAAACTAGGATACTTTTCCCTCAGATACTAGAGGAGGAATTTTTTATTGATACATAATAATTGTACATATTTATGGGGTGCATGTGTTATTTTGATGCATGCATGTAATGCGTAAGGATCAAATCGGGGTAACCAGCATATCCATCACTTCAAACATTTATCATTTCCTTGGGTTTAGAACTTTCACATTCCTCTTGTAGCTTTTTGAACATATGCAATAAATTATTGTTAACATTAGTCACTCTACAGTGCTGAGAACAATTCCTGTTATTTGGCTGTAATGTTGAGTCCCTTAACCAACCTCTCCCTGTCTCCCCTCCTAGCCACCCTTCCCACCCTCTAATAACCAACTCTATGCTCTACTTCTATGAGTTCAGTTTTATTTTTGCTTTCACATACAAGTAAGAACATCTGGCATTTGTCGTTCTGTGCCTGACTTATTTCACTTAACATAATGTACCCCAGGCTTATCATGATACCACAACTGACAGGATCTAATTCTTTCTTTTTTTTTTTGTGGCTGATGATATTCCATCTGAAACACTGTGTTTTAAGTGATTTTAAGACTTAAATGGGTGCCTGCTAGTTTCGTTCAAGAAATGTTTCAACCTGATAATCGAATGGCATTTCTCATTTCACTCATTTTCCTTTTAAGGGAAATAAATACAGTTAAGATACCATAAAGTTTGGGATGCTAGAAACCTATCTGCAACACCAAAGAGAGTCTCTAACTCTTAGATTAAGTTTCATTTCAGAGGGAGTTTCTTGCAAACAGTCAGATGCAAATAGCCTTCTCACAATTACAACCTCATTGTAATTTCTGGACTTTGATTCCAGTGTTTGGGATGGTTTGGGCCCCTGGGATGGGGTTGATGGTACATAGGGAGAGAGTTTGTTTTGTTCATTTCATCTGTGTTAGATGATAATCTTTTAGTGACTCTTCAGTTATTTTTAACATACGTAACAAAGCCACAGTAGCTCTGCCTTTGATAATAATCCCAATAAGCAATGCTAATACAAACACATAAAAAATGTGCGGTTTTCTTTATTTTAAGCTAGCTTAAGGAAATGTACATTATTTCTTTATCACTCTCTTGCTTCTGTGGTAATGAATAATTTCTTTTTGCCTGTTCAGTCAAGAATTAGGGGAAAAAAACTGACAAGGCCAAATGGCATATTAATTACAAATCCAAATCTTTTTGTGGCCAAACTTTGTCTATTTTCTCACTGTCTGTTGGAAGAAAACACAGTGCATTTGTTTTGGAAGCTACGAAATGGGAAGGAACTTCCCAGTTTCATTATCTTTACTTATGTGTCATGATTGTTTTGTTTTTCGTAGTCTGGGGAAAATTAGATTATATTTTTCCATTTGAGCAGGATAGAGGATGATAGTGGAAACAGTTCATTTTGGCATATGGTAATTTAACCAGGCCACCCCAACAATTCAGATGCCCCATTATGACCTGGAAGCCTTTGAATGCAGTTGGAGAAGCTTCATCTAGTAGTTGTTATTGCCAAGTTCTCCGTTTAGTCATCAGTTATGCAAATCTCTTTGTGGAATAGAGTGAAGCATTTACTAAACACTCCTCTTTTTCTGTATTGGAGTCCTGTATTTTAGAGGCAATTGGTTAAAATGTCCAGTTTGGCTTTTAAGTCCTACAGATGAAATACTTGGTAATGATGTACATAATTCCATCATTACTTCTTAAGAGAAGTAATTTTAAGCTGCTAGTGGTTTTTTAACAGCTGCTTTTTAAAAAATGTTGGCTGCTATATTCATGAGTTTATCCAGGCTTTAATTATTTAAGCTGCTGGAAATAGCTGTAATTTTTTGTATGATATCTCTAAGTAGCTTATTTGGTTTTGGCCATGCCTTATGTCAGAGGTGGAGTTAGTTTTGACTAAAATCATAAAGTTAGCAGACAGTTGGAATCTGAAGCTCTACAGCCTTCTTTACAGGACACTACTGTGTGCCAACTTTGCATCACTGTGCAGTGAGTGGGGGCCCTTAACCAAGCTATTGGACCCATGCAGCTAAGGTCCCAGATTTGCCACAGCAGGTCTGTCATTCCGTAAGTGAAACACGCAGTAGATGATCAGAAAATGACAAATTCATCAACTGTTTTCATAAAGTAGAAATCGCTCTGCTGTGAGTGGATTTAAGGAACATTTGGGGTTCAGACCTGTCCTGTGGGATCTCCCAAAGACCCAACTTAGCCATGAGGGTTGATTATAGAACCTCTTAAGAAACGCCCTGGATTTGCTGGCAAGATGGCAAATAGGAAAAGCTCCATTCTGCAGCTCCCAGCGAGATTGGCACAGAAGCCGGGTGATTTCTGCATTTCCAACTAAGGTATACCCGGTTCATCTCATTGGGACTGGTTGGACAGTGGATGCAGCCCAAGGAGGGTGAGCCGAAGCAGGGTGGGGCGTTGCCTCACCCAGAAGCGCAAGGGGTCAGGGAACTCCCTCTCCTAGCCAAGGGAAGCCGTTAGGGACTGTACCGTGCACCCTGGCCCAGATACTGCACTTTTCCCACGGTTTTTGCAACCCACAGGCCAGGAGATTCCCTCCGATGCCTACACCACCAGGGCCCTTGGTTTCCAGCACAGAACTGGGCAGGCTTTAGGGCAGACAGTGAACTAACCGCAGTTTTTTTCTTTTTTTCATACCCCAGTGGTAGCATTTGAGTTTTTCTTTTTTCATACCCCAGCGGCGCCTGGAATGCCAACGAGACAGAATCATTCACAGCCCTGGAAAGTGGGCTGAAGCCAGGGAGCTAAGAGATCTGGCTTGGTGGGTCCCACCCCAACAGAGCCGAGCAAGCTGAGATCCACTGGCTTGAAATTCTTGTGCCAGCACAGCAGACTGAGCTCGACCTGGGATGCTCTGTAGGGGGAGGGGCGCCCACCATTGCTGAGACTTGAGTAGGTGGTTTTACCCTCACAACGTAAACAAAACCGCTGGGAAGTTCAAACTCGGCAGAGCCCACCGCAGCTCAGCAAGGCCGCTACCGGCAGAGATTCCCTCCTCTCTGGGCAGGGCATCTCTGAAAAAAAGGCAGCAGCCCCAGTCAGGGACTTACAGATAAAACCCCCACCTCCCTGGGACAGAGCACCTGGGGGAAGGGGTGGTTGTGGGTACAGCTTCAGCTGTCCCTACCTGGCAGCTCTGAAGAGAACAGCAGATCTCCCAGCACAGCATTGGAGCTCTGATAAGGGACAGCCTGCCTCCTCAAGTGGGTCCCCGATCCCCATGTATCCTAACTGGGAAACACCTCCTAGTAGGGGCCGACAGATAGCTCACACAGGAGAGCTCTGGCTGGCATCTGGTGGGTGCCCCTCTGGAATGAAGCATCCAGAGGAAGGAAGAGACAGCAATCTTTGCTGTTCTGCAGCCTCCACCAGTGATACCCAGGCAAACAGGGTCTGGAGCGGACCTCCAGCAAACTCCAGCAGACCTGCAGCAGAGGGGTCTGTTAGAAGGAAAACTAACAAACAGAAAGGGATAGCATCAACATCAACAAAAATGACATCCACTCAGAGACCCCATCTGAAGGTCACCAACTTCAAAGACCAAAGGTACATAAATCCACAAAGATGGGGAAAAACCAGCACAAAAAGGCTGAAAATTCCAAAAACCAGAACATCTCTTCTCCTCCAAAGGATCACAATTCCTTACCAGTAAGGGAACAAAACTGGAAGGAGAATGAGTTTGACGAATGACAGAAGTAGGCTTCGGAAGGTGGGTAACAACAAACTCCTCCGAGCTAAAGGAACATATGCTAACCCAATGCAAGGACGCTAAGAACACTGAAAAAAGGTTAGATGAATTGCTAACTAGAATAACCAGTTTAGAGAAGAACATAAATGATCTGATGGAGCTGAAAAATACAGCACAAGAACTTCATGAAGCATACACAAGTATCAACAGCCGAATCGATCAAGCAGAAGAAAGGATATCAGAGATTGAAGATCAACTCAATGAAATAAAGCGTGAAGACAAGATCATAGGGAAAAAAGTGAAAACAAACAAAGCCTCCAAGAAATATAGGACTATGTGAAAAGACCAAATCTACGTTTGATTGGTATACCTGAAAGTGACGGGGAGAATGGAACCAAGTTGGAAAACACTCTTCAGGATATTATCTTGGAGAACTTCCCCAACCTAGCAAGGCAGG
>NW_012119066.1:1075346-1086958 GCF_000951035.1 Colobus angolensis palliatus | reverse complement strand
TGTTCTTTGAAACCAATAAGAAAAAAGACACAACATACCAGAATCTCTTAGACACATTTAAAGCAGTGTGTAGAGGGAAATTTATAGCACTACATGCTCACAAGAGAAAGCAGGAAAGATCTAAAATTGACACCCTAACATCACAATTAAAAGAACTAGAGAGGCAAGAGCAAACAAATTCAAAAGCTAGCAGAAGACAAGAAATAACTAAGAGCAGAACTGAAGGAGACAGAGACACGGAAAACCCTTTAAAAAATCAGTGAATCCAGGAGCTGGTTTTTTGAAAAGATCAACAAAATAGATAGACCACTAGTGAGCCTAATAAGAAAAGAGAGAAGAATCAAATAGATGCAATAAAAAATGATGAAGAGGATATCACCACTGATTCCACAGAAATACAAACTACCATCAGAGCCATCAGAGAATACTATAAACATCTCTACACAAATAAACCAGAAGATCTAGAAGAAATGGATAAATTGCTGGACATGTACACCCTCCCAAGACTAAACCAAGAAGAAGTCAAATCCCTGAATAGACCAATAACAAGTTCTGAAATTGAGGCAGCAATTAATAGCCTACCAACCAAAAAAAGTCCAGGACCAGACAGATCCACAGCCGAATTCTACCAGAGGTACAAAGAGGAGCTGGTACCATTCCTTCTGAAACTATTCCAAACAATAGAAAAAGAGGGACTCCTCCCTAACTCGTTTTATGAGGCCAGCATCATCCTGATACCAAAACCTGGCAGAGACACAACAACAACAAAAAAATTTCAGACCAGTGTCCCTGATGAACATCAATATGAAAATCCTCCTCAATAAAATACTAGCAAACTGAATCCAGCAGATATCAAAAAGCTTATCCACCTTGGTAAAGTCAGCTTCATCCCTGGGATACAAGGCTCATTCAACATATGCAAATCAATAAACGTAATCCACACATAAACAGAACCAATGACAAGTACCACATGATTATCTCAATAGATGCACAAAAGGCCTTTGACAAAATTCAACAGTGCTTCATGCTAAAAACTCAGTAAACTAGGCATTGATGGAATGTAAAGTAGGCATTGATGGAATGTATCTCAAAATAATAAGAGCTATTTATGACAAACCCACAGCCAACAGCATACTGAATGGGCAAAAACTGGAAGCGTTCCCTTTAAAAACCTGCACAAGACAAGGATGCCCTCTCTCACCACTCCTATTCACACCACTCCTAAACCACACCCTTGTCCTCTTGGAAAAATACTATTCAACATAGTATTAGAAGTTCTGGCCAGGGCAGTCAGGCAAGAGAAAGAAATAAAGGGTATTCAGTTAGGAAAAGAGCAAGTCAAATTGTCTCTGTTTGCAGATAACATGATTGTATATTTAGAAAACCCCATTGTGTCAGCCCAGAAACTCCTTAAGCTGATAAGCAACTTCAACAAAGTCTCCAGATCAAAATTAATGTACAAAAATCACAAGCATTCCTATATACCAATAACAGACAAACAGAGAGCCAAATCATAAGTAAACTCCCATTCACAGTTGCTACTAAGAGAATAAAACACCTAGGAATACAACTTACAAGGAATGTGAAGGACCTCTTCAAGGAGAAGTACAAACCATTGCTCAAGGAAATAAGAGAGGACACAAACAAATGGAAAAATATTCCATGCTTATGGATAGGAAGAATCAATATCATGAAAATGGCTATACTGCCCAAAGTAATTTATAGATTAAATGCTGTCCCCATCAAGCTACCATTGAGTTTCTTCACAGAATTGGAAAAAACTACTTTGAATTTCACATGGAACCAAAAAAGAGCCCACATAGCCAAGACAATCCTAAGCAAAAAGGACAAAGCTGGAGACAGCATGCTACCTGATTTCAAACTATACTACAAGGCTACAGTAACAAAAACAGCATGGTACTGATACCTAAACAGATATATAGACCAATGGAACAGAACAGAAGCCTCAGAAATAATGCCACACATCTACAACCATCGGATCTTTGACAAACCTGACAAAAACAAGCCACGGGGAAAGGTTTCCCTATTTAATAAGTGGTGTTGGGAAAACTGGCTGGCCATATGCAGAAAGCTGAAACTGGATCCCTTCCTTACACCTGATACAAAAGTTAAGATGGTTTAAAGACTTAAAATGTAAGACCTAAAACCATAAAAGCCCTAGAAGAAAACCTAGGCAGTAGCATTCAGGACATAGGCATGGGCAAAGACTTCATGACTAAAACACCAAAAGCAATGGCAACAAAAGCCAGAATTGACAAATGGGATCTGACTAAACTAAAGAGCTTCTGCCCAGCAGAAGAAACAGTCATCAGAGTGAACAGGCAACCTACAGAAGGGGAGAAAATTTTTGCAATGTATTCCTCTGACAAAGGGCTAATATCCAGAATCTAGAAAGAACTGAAACAGATTTACAAAAAAAAAAAAAAAACCCTCAAAAAAAAAAAAAAAAAAAACCCTCAAAAAGTGGGCAAAGGATATGAACAGACACTTCTCAAAAGATACTTATGCAGCCAACAAACACAAAAAACAGCTCATCATCACTGGTCGTTAGAGAAATGGAAATCAAAACCACATAGAGATACCATCTCACACCAATTAGAGTGGCGATCATTAAAACGTCAGGAAACAACATGCTGGAGTGGATGTGGAGAAATAGGAACACTTTTACACTGGGAGTGTAAATCACTTCAACCATTGTGGAAGACAGTGTGGCAATTCCTCAAGGATCTAGAACTGGAAATACCATTTGACCCAGCAATCCCATTACTGGTTATATACCCAAAGTATTATAAATCTTTCTATAAAGACACATGCACGTGTATGTTTATTGCAACACTGTTCACAATAGCAAAGACTTGGAACCAACCCAAATGCCCATCAGAGATAGACTGGATAAAGAAAATGTAGCACATATACACTATAGAATATTATGCAGCCATAAAAAAGGAGGAGTTCATGCCCTTTGCAGGGACATGGATGAAGCTGGAAACCATCATTCTCAGCAAACTATCACAAGAACAGAAAACCAAACACCGCATGTTCTCACTCATAAGTGGGAGTTGATCAATGAGAACACATGGACACAGGGAGGGGAACATCACACACTGGGGCCTGTCAGTGGGTGGGGGCTAGGGGAGGGATAGCATTAGGAGAAATACCTAATGTAGATGGCAGGTTGATGGGTGCAGCAAACCACCACGGCACGTGTATACCAATGTAACAAACCTGTACATTCTGCACATGTACCCACCTCAGAGCTTAAAGTATAATAAAATGAATAAATACTTTCAACAGTAAAATAAATAAATACTTTCAACATTTAAAAAAGAAAAACACCCTTAGGGTATTGAGGACCTTGCACAATCCTAATTCTTCACCAAAAGCCACCTAGCAGACCTGCTATTCAGACGCATCTGACTTTTTTGGTATTTTAAAACAACATCCTCCCACCCTACTTCAATGGCTATTCTGATGCCACTGCCGTGGCAATAGTAGTTCGAATCAAATTTGTTTGCGGTTCTTAGAGTCACATTATTCATTCCTGAGACTGATTTAACAGTATCAGAATGCCTGAATATAAAAGTTGAGCTATGGTGTTTATTCAGAATTAAACCACACCCTTGTCCTCTTGGAAAAATAACATATTTCTTTTAGCTTTACTGTCTTGTAGCTAAGTAAGAGAAGTGACTACAGGTAGTCTTTTTGGGAGAATTGTGTACTGCCTAAACTTCCTCTTTTTTTTTTTTTTTTCCTTTTGAAACAGAGTTTTGCTCTCGTTGCCCAGGTCTGAGTGCAGTGGCACAATCTTGGCTCACTGCAGCCTTTGCCTCCTGGGTTCAAGCGATTCTCCTGCCTCAGCCTCCTGAGTAGCTTGGATTACAGGTGACCACCACCACGCCCAGCTAATTTTTTGTATTTTTAGTAGAGATGGGGTTTCATCATGTTGGCCAGGCTCCTGGCCAAGTCTCAAACTGCTGACCTCAGGTGATCCACCTGCCTCGGCCTCCCAAAGTGCAGGGATTACAGGCGTGAGCCACCGCACCCGACCACCACCTAAACTTTCCATGGCCACACTGTTACAGATCCTTATTCAGGGTAGTGGGGACATAAAAACAACCTTGTTCACTCAGCACTGGGCACCAAACTATACACTGTGTACTCATGTATGAAGCAGAGGCTATGACTTTTATTTATTTATTCATTCATTCATTCAGCAGATTGTAGTATCTTCTACTGATGGTGGGCTGGATACTTCTTAGGTACCACGTTGGGCCTGTTGCATCATGGGCACATAGTAAAAGTTCCATATGTCCAGGAATGATGTAAAGCCAACAGTGGAATAATGCGAGCAACTTTTTCAAGAAGAAATAGACTTTACCAGAATGCCAAAATGGGCTGCTAAAGGAAGGGCAGCCCATCAGTGCTGTCACCCGCTCCTGAAACCCCAGGCCTTGTTTACTCCCACCATTGTAGTGGAGGACATGTCTGAACTTCCTGCTTGGCTTTACCCTGCACATTAGCTCCTTCATTGTTTCAGTGTAAGTAGCTTGGGTAATGTGCAGAGAATTCTTTGCCTTGTGTTATTTATGCTGAGAATCAACTGGTTGGGTGGTAAGTTCCTAGGGAGAAGCTAATGGGAATGTGATCTATACAGTGTGGTAGAAGACAATCAGGCTTTCTTGCTGCATCTTTTCTTCCTTCAGAACTTCAGCCCCTCTTCTCCCTCCCGACTCCCATTAGGATATTCCTAAGTGAAAAAAAGGCCAAGAGGAGAGAATGAGATCTAGCAAAATTGTAAACAAAGGAACAGAGCCACAAACCTGTTTTACATTCACATAAAATGTTACATTGATTGATGAAGCAGTTTAAAAATATCTTCATAGTATATGGTACCTTTGAACATAAAACCAGGTCATATTAAGGTGACCTCTATTGAAGAGTTCTGTTTAGGGTTACTGTGTGCCAACCAGCCTCATTAAAATAGTCACAGACGTAGGTAGAGGAAACCAGATAAAAGGAAGATCTCTATCTGCTTCCCCCTAGCAATCCTTACCTAGCATCACTGAAGAACAGCCAGATGGAAGAGATACATGGGGCAAGGTGTGGGGAAGCAGCAGAGCTTCTCTCCTCTGGGAGCGCCACCTTGCCAGCACCTCCTTATCTTCAGCAACCCAGAAGTTCCCCTAAACTCTATCCTATTGAGTTTTTTTGGAGGCTTCATTTCATAGGCATGATTGATTTGATCGTTGACCACTGGTGATTATCGAAATCCCCAGCTCCTCTCGTTTCCAAGGGGTTGGGGCTGGAGCCAGAAGTTTCAGCCTTCTTATTGCATGATTGGTTCTCTATCAGCCAGCCCCACACCTGTCACATTAGCCTGCAAAAGACACGTACCACTTCAGACAGTCAGTTTTCGGAGCCCTGTGCCAGGAAATGGGGGCAGAGACCAATAATAGATTTATTATTAAAAGTCATAATATCACAGGCAGTTTCTTTAAAAACTAAGCATTCACTTACTGTACAACTCAGCAGTTTTACCGTTGGGCATTTATCCCAGAGAAATAAAAATATATTCAATACAGAAATGTCTATAGTTTTATTCACAGTGCCACAAATTGGAAGGAAAGTACTTAAATGTCCTTCAGCGGGTGAACAGTGAAACACATTATGCATCCATGTCATGGAATACTACTTGGCAGTAAACAAGAGCAAACTGTGGACATGTGGAGCAACTTGGTCTCAGGGCATTGTGCTAAATGAAAAGCCTTAAGATGTCATGTGAACAATTCCATTTAGGTAACATTCTTTAAATAGCAGAATCATAGAAATGAAAAACAAAGGAGTGGTTGCCAGAGGTTAGGAGTGTTGGAGTGTGCGGAGGTATGTGATGGTCAGAGATAACATGAAAGAGAACTCTGTGGTGATGGAATAGTCCTGTAAGTTGATAGAGGCTGTTGTTACAGGAAGCCGCCCATGTGATGAAATGACAGGGAGCCGCACACACGCATTGCAGCAATGTCAGATTCCTGGTTTTACTCCTGTACTGGAGTCACGCAACGTGAGAACTGGGGAGACTGTGAGGGAGAATTCTGAGCAGAAGGCTCGCGTGGCTTCCTGCCTCCTACCATGCCACCCCCACCGGATGCATTAACCTTAGGGTCTGAGTCAGCCTGCCCCTGTCCTCGTCCATCTGTCTGTCTGTCTCTCTCCCTCCCTCCCTCCCTCACCGCCTCCTCACTATTTCACATGGTCATTATAAAAGAGAAACCTAAAAAATTAGGAAATGTAGATAAATTGAAAGGAAAAATTTTAAACCATGAGGTTATTTCTTTCTTATTTAAGTATGGTGATTCCCTTGGGCCTGGGCAGGATCTGTAGCCCGCAGCCTTTGAGTTCTGGACCCATCCTCTGAGATTTTTAGGGTTCAAAGTAGAAAGATTTGGTCCCACTTTCTGCTTCCAGTCCTGTCTGGTACCCGCTGCCTAATCTTTTCTGGCTAACCATTGTGCTTCCCAGTAATTATGTTTACCATTTTCTGACATAGGGATTAACAACATAGGCTCTGCACTCAGAGTGCCTAGGTTTAAGTCTTGACTCCACTACCTCCTTAGTAGTTCTTCAGTCTCTTTGTGCCTCAGTTTCTTCATTTGTAACTAACACTTATCTCAGAAGCTGTGGGGAGGATTAAGGGACATGATAGGAAGCACTCACTGACTCTTGGATATCATTATTTATGGTCATTACTTGGTGTCTCTGCTGCATTTTGTTTATCCGCTGCTGGTTCCGTGACTGCCCATCAGTGTGCCTTGTGCCTGTTCTATAGATTTTATTTCACAGTCTCTTGGTTTTGGTGGCTGGCACACTGCCCTGAGAGGACGGGGACGTAAGAAGGATTCTGAGCCCTTTAGTTGTCTCTAGTGCTACATCGTGATTGTCATCATTGCTGTAAACCAAAAAGTATCTGAGACAAGTCTTAGTCCATTTAAAATGTGTGTTTTGCCAAAGTTAATGACGCACCCGTGACACAGTCTCAGGAGGTCCTGACAACGTGTGCCCCAGGGTCGTCGGGGTACAGCTTGCTTTTATACATTTTAGGGAGACATGAGACATTAATCAATATATGTAAGATGTACATACATATATGTTCGGTCCAGTAAGGCGGAGCAATTCGAAGTGGGGGGTTTCCAAGTCAGAAGTAGGTAAGAGACAAAAAGTTGCATTCTTTTGAGTCCTTGATCAGCCTTCTGATGAATACACAATTGTGTCTGACTCAGTGAACCTACATTTTTACATGAACAATAGGGTAGAGGAAGCAATCAGATATGCATTTGTCTCAGGTGAGCTTCAGAGGGATGACTTTGAGTTGTGTCTGTCCTTTGTCCGTAAGGAATTTTCTTGTGGGCAAATGGTGAGGGAGGGATGTGGGTTGTTATCTTTGTAGCTATCTTATTTAGCAATAAAATGGGAGGCAGGTTTGCCTGACGTAGTTTCCAGCTTGACTTTTCCCTTGGCTTAGTGATTTAGTTTCCTTTTTGCATTGCTAACTCAATCACAGGAGACAGGAGTGTGGACTGATTATAGCAAGAATGCCAGAGTATGTAACAGCTTCCTTAGTCATGGTAGAGATTGAGAAACGTTGGCTCACCAAAGCTTTGAGGTTAGCTGGAGTCCAGTAGAAGAGTTATAACTAAACACCTTGTCTGTTTCCACTTGTGCCCATTCATTGAAGCTGAGATTGGACTGTGACTATGTACCAGCAGCAAAGGTGATACAAGTCAAACATAGCTCTTAGTTTTAGGGGCTCACAGCCTCCTGGGGAAGGGACCCATCGGGCATAGCTGGCAGTCATGGCCAGGGTTGTGGAAGCCCAGGGCCAGGCAGGGTTCAAATGCTCCTCAGAGTGTGCCAGCAGCCTCAGTCTCAGGAAGAGCTTGTCAGGTGGTGTTTTACAAGGTCTCCAAAAGCCTCTATGCCCTTCAGAGTGAAAAGCACGGTGTTGGTGATGAAGTCTTGTGGCAAATATGCAAGGCACCTGTGGATATTTCCTTCTCTTAGAGGCTTACAAGGTAGCCCCTGTCTCCTAGTGCAGTGTTTATAGCATAGTCCACTGGGACTGCTGCTCTGACAGACTGTGTCACTACTTTGTGGAATGTTTTTTAGAACTTCCAGAAAGCCTCAGTAAATCCTGACTGCCATGTAACTGTGTCCTGTGCTGCTGAGCTCTTAACATGAAGCAGCAGCAGTGACCCTGGCGGGTCGGGCTGACGTGCGTGGGAACGGTGGGAGTGACCCTGGCTGGGAAGCAGGGAGGCCTGGATATTGTTTCTCCTGGCTCTGTGTCCTGCGGCTCTCGTCCCTGTGCTCAGAGCTCTCAAGCACCCATGATGGCCTTCTCAGGCCGAGCGCACCCCTGCGTTATCCCAGAGAACGAAGAAATCCCACGAGCGGCCCTTAACAGCGTCCACGAGGCCAATGGGACCGAGGACGAGAGGGCTGTTTCCAAACTGCAGCGCAGGCACAGTGACGTGAAAGTCTACAAGGAGTTCTGTGACTTTTATGCGAAATTGTGAGTGTCTTCTCTCCTGGAGTGCCCTCTTCCAGGTCTGGCGTTCTTGGCTGGCTGTTCAGGAGCCATCCTGGCCCATACAGTTTTATTGACTGGACTTTGAATGGGAGTTTTCCAGGGTGGTAGGGCTCCGAGGGGCTCGCAGCGCAGCACGTTTAGGGAGACAGGAGGCTGCTTGTCGGTAAGACATGCAGCGACACGCAGATGGGAGGGAGGTGCTGCCCTCACTGAGAGCAGGGCAGCCCCGTCTTCAGTAGGTTCCTGATCACTTGGTAGCTGCATTTTCATCATGTCGTCCGCAGGGGAGGCTTATCGTTGTCGCTGTCAGGAATTACATTAGAAAACAGCCCAAAGATAAGGGACAGATGGGTTGGAACAGTGAAAAAAACAAATTACAGACTGTTGGTAAAGATAAATATTTTTATTTTGTGTAACAATCAGCAGTGTGAAGTAAGCTAACTGGGTTTCTTAATTGAATGAATAAATACATATATTGTATAAGTAGCAAATCAATACACATATAGAACATAATGTTAACTCGAAAAAGCTAGGCTAATTTATATTATTAAATGGGTTTTAGTAAACACATTTTTTAAGAAAATGCAGAGTAACCATCAGACCAGCTCAAGATTATTGACCTCATTCAAAGTTGTGAGCTTAGAATTACTGCATATCCCCAATTTGTCAAGTAAGAGTTAATGAGAATTTAACTGACCCGATTCTCTACTTCCATAATCCGTTCTCTGTGGTACAGATGTCACTTATCTTCACAACTCACAGAGAGCTCTGTTGGACAGTAACTGGGGAATTGAAATAATATAGTCACCAATATTTTCACTGCTTGAACTCTCAAGATGATTTTTGGATTTATACATTGCTGCATTTTAAGACTGAACAATTTGTTTTGCATATTTGAATAATGGAAAGCAAGATATCAAGTGTGCTGTGTGAGGTTGATTTGTGGAAGTAGATCAGCTTCATCAGTCATGCCTGGCCTGATTTTTACATATAAATATCTATAGATAGATAGATAGATACTCCCCCACTTACGTGTTTCTTGTCATCAACACTTTTTAGTGAAAATCTGTTTCTTAAAAATTAGCTAATTAATTATAACTAATCCGATAGCTGTAACTGTCACTAATGACTTTTTTAAAGTAATTTCTGTCATCTGTAGTATTAAATGTAAAATCAACATTTAAAAAAAATAAAAAATAAAAAACAGGCATTGTGCCAGAGGGTCAAAGGCAGAAGAGGAAAGGGAAGCCTGACTGGTTCAGGGGGCAGCAAGGGGATTGTTCTGTTTCCTTTTTTCCTCTGCTTGTTATAAAAAGGAATACTTCTTGCAAAATACATATTATGCTACTTCTAAAACTAGCGCATTTTTCCTGTGTGTGGGAAGTAACTGTGTGCTTGTTTTTATGATGTATCTACCTATTTCCTAATTCTACTTGAGTATTTGAACTTAAGTAGAAACAATCTATATTATAATGAGTTTAAACTGGTCAGTGATAATCAAGCATTTTAATCTAAGGGCCTCTTAACACTCTTAAAAAAACTATTAAGGTCCCCAAAGAACTTTCGTTTATCAGTATTTACTGTATGAGAAATTTAAACTGGGAACAATTTAAAATACTTATTATTTCATTTGAAAAAAACAATAAGCTTATTACATGTTAATAGCAAATGTTAATATTAATGTTTTCATGAAAAATAACTGTTTTCCAAAATGGAAGAGGCTTAGAGGAAAGGATGGCATTATGTTACATTTTTGCGAATCTTGTTAATATCTGTCTTAATAAAAGTTTCTCATATTTGTTTCTGCATTCAACCTATTACAGTATATTGTTTTAGATGAAATATATGAAGAAAATGTGGCCTCCCACAGAGATGTAGTTGGAAAACAGAGGACCTTTCCACCTCCTGAAAGAGTGATGGTGACCCCGACATTTTGAAAACCACTGATTTAGGTGATAATGAGCCAGGACATTCTAGAATATTCTTTTTGGGCTCTTTTAGAGTCCCATTACGATTGTTGAGGTTTAGTGAATCTTTTGAGAGGGTTTAGAATTAACCACAGTGCCATATATTTGAGCAGCATCTTCTGGTTTCCAAATGGTTTTAAATACTTTTTCCTTGGAACAATAATGAGAACAGTACTGAGAATGACCAGGCGGGTGTGGAGCTTACCATGTTCCTCCATCCAGGAACACCTGTGGACTTTGGTCAGGAAGAAGGGAGAAGCACAGACCTCTCCAGAGTTTTGTGAAACTGCCACAGTCATCTGGCTTGTGGGAAAGCTGAGCGATGATGAGAATTTTACAGATTTTTTCCCCAGCCCACAGTAACTTTGAAATGACAAAATAGAAATTCATTTTAACATGAGGCTTAGGCCAGGTTTACTGAGCAGTGAAACTGCTTCCCTTTCTCCCTTCCTTCCTTTTTTTTTTTTTTTGTGACATTTAATTCTGCATTCAAACCTGTTAAATAAAGTTGATCTTTGACTGGTCTGAAGTGATGAACATGGTGTGTCTACACGCAGTTATTTATGGTAAGGCTACAAAACAGGCTGACTGTTTTGTGAAACATTTGTGGGAGGAAGGCAAAGGGAAAGTTGTCTTCCAGAGGTGTGGAGGGGAGTGAAGCAAGTAAGTGGGACCACTTTTGCTAAGGAAACAGCAGAACTTGGAAACCAATAGGGGCAAGGCAGTTAGTTACTCTGTCTATAGGATGGAGACTGTCCACCTGTCTGTCTCACTAGTTGGTTGTGAAAATTCAGGAGAAAGTTGGTAATAACTTCATGAAGTACATTGATTAAATATCTGGAAGGTCTGAAGCTGTACCAGGGGACTAGACACACAGGTGTAGGGCTCATGCTGTGAGTAGTCCTGTGAAAATAAACTGGCCAAAAATTGAAGGACCACTTGGCCAGTTCCTGCTCTGCATGGGGGACCTTCTCCCTACAAATAGGTCTTCATGTGAAATCCTCATCTAATTGGATGCCTGTCGAAGCCGTGTTGCTTTT
>NW_012119066.1:1072810-1075262 GCF_000951035.1 Colobus angolensis palliatus | reverse complement strand
GCCTCCCAGGTTCAAGTGATTCTCTTGCCTCAGCCTCCCAAGCAGCTGGGACTATAGGCATGCACCACCACACCCGGCTAATTTTGTATTTTTATTAGAGACGAGGTTTTACCATGTTGGTCACGCTGGTCTCGAACTCTTGACCTCAAGTAATCCATCGGCCTCAGCCTCCCAAAGTCCTGGGATTACAGGTGTGAGCCACCTCACCCAGCTGCCATGTTGCTTTTCTTCCTGAAAATTGCACAATGGTTAGAGCCTGAGATTATTTATTGAATGCCTTCTGTGTTTTAAGGTGTAGTGGGGTTACTGATGGGGGGATTTCCCACATCACCAGCCACAACAGTAGTTACTTGACAGCCTGGTATCACTTTCCTAACCTATGAAACGTGGTGGTATCCCTGTCATGTTCTTTCAAGTGTTTGAAATTCGTGGTGTAATCTGTTTTGATTGACAGTGTGATTTTATGAGCAGGGAACCTGGATTTCTAGTCCTGTGCCTTCCTTTAACTAATTAGCCTTGTGATGTTGGTCTGATCCTTCCATCTCTGTCAACCTCTTTTGCCATCTGTAAAATGATCTTTATTATGTAAAATTTTGTGATTTTAAGATACACTTTATAATACTGGTAATCAGGTTCATCTTACCGATTAGGTAACAGGATTGGGGCATCTTGGCTGGTTTTAAGGTTACTTAAGCAGTGGCTTTCCACAGAATTTAATCAAAGGGATAACCTGTGTCTAGGTTATATGATACGGCATTTAGTTGACAAGCATTTTAGATTCTGTTCTTAGAAGGGAAAGAAATTGGCCTTGAGATGCTGACTTTTGGATATTTTAATTAAGCTTCTTATTAAACTGTAAACCCAAGTTCCTTGAGAGCAGCTTATAACTTTCATCTCTGTCTCAGGTGCCTAACATAGTAGGCACGTACTCATAGTATATTTAGCAAGAAAAATGCCAAAAATGTTAGAAACAGAATCAAAGTGGGATACCCTTACAGAGCCTCAGATGCTAGGGTAAAGGCTGAAGAGTCCGAGTTCAGAGCATGTAAGGAACAAGCAAGAAACTGAGCTTTTTAGATAAAATAGGGTTTTTGTGATCAGATAGAATTTGCTGCTCAGTTCTTGGTGTTGTTTGGTCTTCAATCTAAGAAGAGGCTGACGGCCTGCAACCTGCTGTTCTTTGTGTGTTACAGCAACATGGCCAATGCCCTGGCCAGCGCCACTTGTGAGCGCTGCAAGGGCGGCTTTGCACCCGCTGAGAAGATCGTGAACAGTAACGGGGAGCTGTACCATGAACAGTGTTTCGTGTGCGCTCAGTGCTTCCAGCAGTTCCCAGAAGGACTCTTCTATGAGGTGAGTTGTGCTAGACAAAAGCAGGGAGGTGCCATTCCCCGCCCTCCCGCTTCCTGCCCTTCTTTTCTGAGGCCTCCTCCTTCATGTTCAGTTTCATGATGAAAGACTGAATTGAAGTGTCAGATGCGTGCCAGGTATTTGATAGCTATGAGGTCAGAGGTGGAATCTGTATGGCCCATATGGGCAGTGGCGTGGATGGGACACCCTCACAGACCCTGCATTCGTATTGCTCAGTTCGTTGTCCTATTTCAGAACCCAGAGTCCCTTATGACAGAGCCTTTCAGACCTAAGCAGCTCAGCTCCACATACAAAATTCTTTCCGAGTCTTCACCCACGCTCAGGCCCCCAACACACCTCACCCATTCCTGTCTCTGTGTCTTTCCCCCTTCTCAGGGGACCACTGGACCCGCTCTAAAGGAGAGTGTGTGGTGTACGTCACCCCCTCCACAACTTCCCAGCCTCGAGCCAGGAGCGTCCATACATTTATTTTCTAAGGAAAAAATAAGTATTTTGGGGAACTATACTGTCTACATTTAGCTCTTCTGGGTGTCTGTGTTCTTTTCAAATACTTGTTTTTCTTGGTCGTCAGGTGTTAGCATATGGTCTGCACTTCCTTTGTAGTGTATGTGGTATTCTCAACATTACTGAAATCCCTTTCTCGTTGTTTTGTATTGTTTTGTTTTGTTTGAGACAAAGTCCTAGTGTATAGCCCAGGCTAGAGTGTAGTGGTATGATTATAGCTCATTGCAGCCTTCAACTGCTAAGCTCAAGTGATCCTCCAGCCTCAGCCTCCTGAGTAGCTGGGACTACAGGCATGTGCCACCACGCCCAACTAATTTTATTTTTTCTAGAAATGGAGTCTCCCTACGTTGCCCAGGCTGGTCTCGAACTCCTGGTCCCAGGTGATCCTCGGCCTCCCAAAGTGCTAGGATTACAGGCATGAACCATCATGTCCGGCCTACTGAAACCCCTTTCTCACAGTAAACATGTATTTTGGGGGATAATCTAGGGATGCTGACCCCAGGCTGTAAAAGAAGGTGAGAATGAGGTGTATGTGTGTGTTAGGTCAAATAGGTAATTTACTTTTACCACCTTATTT
>NW_012119066.1:1070572-1072483 GCF_000951035.1 Colobus angolensis palliatus | reverse complement strand
CACCGCGCCCGGCCTACCACCTTATTTCTTACATATTTGTACATATCTGCACATCTATATATGATAATATATGTATGTAGAATTATTTTATAGCTGGACGTGGCTGCTCTTTGATTTCTTCCTTTGCCTAGCGGATTTTTATATTTCCCTGTTATATAAACCATGCTTGAGCAAGGAAAGGTAGTTTACAAAGAGCATTGGTAAGTCCGTTGTGTGCCTCTCAGGCAGCATTTTCCCATAAAAACAAACATCATGAGATGGGGGTTCCCAGGCCAGCCCACAGAAAAGCTGTTTACCCCATCACGGGTACATGAAATTCAGGGCTAGCAAGTATGTAATGATGTCACTCTGGGAAACAGCTTTAAGGGTTTGGGTTAGGGAATGCTATTTTATTCACTAGTACACATTTTTTTAAGCTCCTATTGTGTCCCCAAAACACACATTCCCGACAACAAAAACCTTAGCAGTGGAAAGAGGTCTTCATTTTCTCTTTTCTTCTAATTCTTTTTTTTGCTTTATTTCTTTAGGCCTCCAAACATGCTCTGTGTATTTTCTTGCAGTTTTTCCTGTTCTTCCTGACTCCTTCCCTGGGCCGTGGGAGTCTTTTGGGCAAGGATAATGGATTTAGGGATGGGCAAATGACAGTTGTGAGGATGGACAGGAGCAGGAGAGGCCAATGTACCACAGCAGAGGAGGGCGGGAGAGGAGCTCCAGAGGTGTGAATGGAGGCATCAGGCATAGAGACCCCTACTGAGGCTATAGGTAGACCGTGATTGGCTGGTGAGGAGAAGGAAAAGGAAATCCCTAGGTGCTAAGGCAGCAAGAAGACAGGGCATTTGCTGGTGCTAGTGGTGGTGAGCCATGACTCAATTCAGGTAAAGGGACCTGAGGACCTACTCTACCTCAGCACTGTGGAGGCCTGCCAGGACTTGGCAAGGAAGGAGATGAGACTCCCAAGGCACATTGAAGGGAATTCTGGAACGCTGGCTTGGAGAGAGCATCGGTCTTCTCACTATATGAATCCCTTCTTTATCCCTCCCTTTTTTTTTTTTTTATCCTGTAGTCCAGAGAGGTTGAAATATCTGATAACACAACAGGTTTGCGGCATGAAAGAGATGAGAACCTATCTGGTCTCCTAGTATCCAGTACAGTATTCTTTCCCTTACATATTCTTTTTAAATATAAGACATTTTTATTAAAATGGGCGATTATGACAAAGGCCTTAGGAGAGCTTGGTGGGGAGCAATAGAGAAGAACTCAGAGAAAAAGACAGGCTCTGTTTTCCCAGACATTTTCCTTATATCCCTGGCCTGCTGTTTCCCCTGAGAGCACCCTGGAGCTCCAGCACTCCGTCACCTTCTTTCTCCCATTTTGCCTGTGACTTAGGAATGAACATGATGGTTAAGCTACCTTCATTAAGCAGCATGACCGCTTCCTGAGCTCCTGCTGCCGCATTTAGGCCCTGTCAGCTGTGAGGCCACTGGTGCTGAGTCAGAGGGAAAGGCTCAGAACAGCCTTGAGCAGTGAAGAATAAAGTGTGACTCATCTCGTCCTGCCCACCCCTCACACTGGACTATAAATACCCTCCCTGGGTCTGTGCGTTGTTATTCCAAAAGATGCGTTGAATACCCAGAACTAGGCTATTCGTGGGCTGTTGGCCAAGTTGAAGCTGTTGGGTCCTGAGGAAAATTACTATTTTGGCTACATTGTTTATCATTAAAACCAGCCCAGGAATGTGTAAACCCGCATGTGGAGAATAAGAAATTTCTTTTTGGTTAAATGATATTAGAAAAAAAAACCATCCAAGGCTGCTAACAAATAATCTTTACTTTTTTTTTTTTTTGAGACGGAGTCTCGCTCTGTCGCCCAGGCTGGAGTGCAGTGGCCGATCTCAGCTCAGTGCAAGCTCCG
>NW_012119066.1:1041350-1070397 GCF_000951035.1 Colobus angolensis palliatus | reverse complement strand
CAGGATGGTCTCGATCTCCTGACCTCGTGATCCGCCTGTCTCGGCCTCCCAAAGTGCTGGGATTACAGGCTTGAGCCACCGCGCCCGGCCCTTACTTTCAATTATATCCAGCGATAAATTGTTTTCCAGAAAAGGAAGCTTGGAAACTTACCCGGTTTGCCTTCCATGTGGGACATGACTGATGTGCTTCAGTCTTTGTATAATAACAAATGCATCTTCGCCACTCTGTATCTTGGTTATTGCTTTTGTCTCATTATCAGAACAACTTCCTTCCCTGATTTCCACAGCCTCTATGTGTTCTTTTCTCTAGAAGACTAGCTGTGAAGACTTAGAGGTGGGTTCTGTGCACTCGCTTCCGCTTGAAAATGTGATTTACTTTTATGGTAGAACTTTCTGGTACTTTGAATTAAATAGGACATTCTTCCCTTTGTCCACAGAGGCAAGTATAGAATGAGATCCTTGTTTCCTAACCACTTACCAGAACATATATCTGAAGAAATGAGCACCAGTATTTCTGTCTCAACTACAGCTTCTCTTTTCTTTTTTTTTTTTTTTTTTTTTGAGGCGGAGTCTCGCTCTGTCGCCCAGGCTGGAGTGCAGTGACCGGATCTCGGCTCACTGCAAGCTCCGCCTCCCGGGTTTACGCCATTCTTCTGCCTCAGCCTCCCGAGTAGCTGGGACTACAGGCGCCCGCCACCTCGCCCGGCTAGTTTTTTGTATTTTTTTTAGTAGAGATGGGGTTTCACCGTGTTAGCCAGGATGGTCTCGATCTCCTGACCTTGTGATCCGCCCATCTTGGCCTCCCAAAGTGCTGGGATTACAGGCTTCAGCCACCGCGCCCGGCCTTTTTTTCTTTTTCTTAAGACAGGGTCTCACCCTGTTACCCAGGCTGGAGTGCAGTGGCACCATCATGACTCACGGCAGCCTTGACTTCTGGGCTCAAGCAATCCTCCCACCTCAGCCTCCCTAGGAGCTGGGACTACAGGCGCACACTAGCACAGCCGGATAATTTTTAAAAATTTTTTGCAGAAACAGGGTCTTGCCATGTTGCCCAGGCTGGTCTCGAACTCCTGTACTCAAGTGATTGAACACCGTTTCCCCGGGAAAATATCCTTTCAGCTTCACATTTGTTGGTGCTTCACATTTCTCTTAGTTTGGATTTTACAAATGTCCTTTTTTCCTATCACAAAATGCATTAACAGGAAAGATCTATATTTTTATTTTTATTTCTATTTTTTTTGAGACAGAGTTTCACTCGTCGCCCAGGCTGGAGTGCAAATGAGCAATGTTAGCTCACTGCAACCTCCATCTTGCAGGTTCAAGCAATTCTCCTGCCTCAGCCTCCCAAGTAGCTGGGATTACAGGCATGTGCCACCATGCCCGGCTAATTTTGTATTTTTAGTAGAAACGGGGTTTCTCCATGTTGGTCAGGCTGGTCTCAAACTCCCGACCTCAGGTGATCGCTGGTCTCGTCCTCCCAGAATGCTGGGATTACAGGCGTGAGCCACTGCCCCTGGCCAGGAAAGACCCATTTATGATGAGTAATTTTGTAGCAAGATGTTTTACAGAGAGGTTTCTTCACTCATTTACTCTGATTATTCAGGAAGGCGGAAACTGAGAATGGAAGACACTTCCAACCAGCACATCTGTTTATCTGTGGATCCACTCACTTCAGGGCAGTTTATGACAAACCAGTATAAAGCACCAAATGAAGATCTGCATTTTGCACTTGACTGGAAATGAGACTTGCAGCTGATTTCTCATCCTGAGCTTACTTGAAAGCAGCTCAGAATAATTCTGTTTTTTCCCCTAAAGGGAATATTTACAGAACTCCAAAACTTAAAACAGTTAAAAACAGAGCCATTCTTGGAGTTCATCTTCCCCCACACAGAGCGACCCATTTCCACAGGTGGTGGGACCCCAGGGTTCTTAAGGCATTTTGTTTATAAATACCACTAATTTGGACCTTTAGTATTTCTAATAGGCTTATTGTATTCCCTGCTTAAATCCATTTTAGGATGTAATGTGTAGAAAGGCTATATTTGTAGAAATGTAATTCTTCCCAATTTGTGATTCTTGATTTTTAAAAAATTTTATATCCTGGAGTTTTACTTTGGATAAACTTCTGGCCTTTCTTTCAGACCCAAAAGTTGGGCTATACTGTGTTTGATCATTTCTACACTCTGTAGAAAACAGGCAGCTCGTTATAGCAGAAGTTCTCCACCTGGAATTAACAGTAGTTGTGACACTGGAGAAGCATAGCCCAGAGTGCAGGAGATTTGCAGGATGAATGGTGGCAAGGAAATCTATTTCTAAGTCCTCCTATTCTGGTTTGAAGGTCTCGATTTCTAGATCCTTTTCTCTTTGCCTGAAAACATATTTATATTCACAATAGCACTTCTCTCACATTTCAAAAGAAGGAAATCTCAATCTTACTATCATTAATTGCTCCAGGATACCCATCAAAAAGGATTAGTTAGGGAGTGCTGAAACCTGTAAGCTTAGTCTTTCCCTGCCTTATGTATTTTCTTGTTAAGGAGAAGCTTGGCTGTAGGAACTGTGTTGGATATCCTATATTCGGGTACAGATATGCACGTCCCTTAACCACAAGGAAATGTCTGAGAAAGGTGTCATTAGGCAAGTTCATTGTTGTGCAAAAATCAGAGAATGTATTTAACCTAAGTGTAATAGCCTAGAACACATCTAGTCTATATGGTATAGGCTATTCCTCTAGGCTACAAACTTGCACAGCATGTTACTATACAGAATACCGCAGGCAGTTGTAACACAATGGTGAGTATTTGTGTATCTAAAAGTATCCAAACTTAGAAAAAGTACAGTAAATATACCATATACCATGGTAGTATATATGGTTCATTGTTGACAGAAATGTTATCCAGCACATGATTGTATATGCTGAGTTTAGAGATGTAGACAGTAGTTACAACAGCTAGCTAGCTTGCTTGCTTGCTTTTTTTCTTTCTTTCTTTCCTTTCTTTCTTTCTCCTTCTTTCCTTCCTTTCCTTTCCTTTCCTTTCTTTCCTTTCTTTCCTTGCTTTCTTTTCTTGCTTCTTTCTTTCCTTCCTTCCTTCCTTCCTTCCTTCCTTCCTTCCTTCCTTTTTCTGTCTGTCTGTCTATCTTGAGTTTTGCTCTGTTGCCCAGGCTGGAGTGCAGTGGCACCATCTCAGCTCACTGCAACCTCTGCTTCCTGGGTTCAAGCAATTCTCCTGCCTCAGCCTCCTCAGTAGCTGGAATTACAGGCACATGCCACCACGCCTGGCTAATTTTTGCATTTTTAGTAGAGACAGGTTTCAACGTGTTGGTCAGGCTGGTCTCAAACTCCTGATCTTGTGATCTGCCATCTCAGCCTTCCAAAGTGCTGAGATTACAGGCGTGAGCCACTGCGCCCAACCAACAGCTTTCCTTTTAGGGCTTAGCCTTTTTCATCCCCTGACTACATCCCCTAACTAATTTCAGAAGAATTCATCCTTTTTAAGAGAAACCTCTGGGAGAGCAAAGCAAAGAGCATTGGTGAGAAATTGTGAGTGAGGTGGATAGAAAACACAAACCATTTTTCCTCTGCTTGCACACCACAACAGTCACCACAGAAGTTCTTCTGTGACCAAATGTATGGGAATTTTTCCCCACACACAAAGCAAGCAATCAGTTCTGCAGTGGACACCAGCTGGGCGTTCTCCAATTCAATTCCCACACTATCTACCTGGAGATAGCCTCAGATCCCACAGATTGAGGGGTCAGCCACAGGACTGTCTTCTCCTTCTGATGCCAATTGAAAGCCCCAGATTGCTTTCCCTGTACTTCTGGCTGACATGCTCTGTAAATTGGGGATCCCACAGCCCCCTCTTCTGGTTCTGTTAATTTGCTAGAGCAACTCACAGAGCTCAGGGAAACACGTTTACTGGTTTATTATTAGTATTTCGTTTGTTTGTTTGTTTTGAGACAAGGCCAAGCTCTGTCGCCTAAACTGGAGTGCAGTGGAACAATCACAGTTCACTGCAGCCTCCATCTCGTGTACTCAAGCAGTCTTCCTGCCTCCGCCTTCCCAGTAGCTGGGACTATAGGCACATGCTACCATGTCTGGCTCTACCAGTTTATTATAAACAATATTACCAGCCAGGCACGGTGGAGGACACCTGTAATCCTAGCACTTTGACAGACTCAGGTGGGAGGATTGCTTGAAGCCAGGAGTTCAAGAGCAGCCTGGACAACATAGTGAGATCCCGTCTCTACAAAAAATAACAAAATTAACCAGGCATGATGACACACACAGCCCCAGCTACTTGGGAGGCTGAGGTGGGAAGATCATATGAGCCCAGGAGTTGGAGGCTACAGTGAGCTATACTCATGCCACTGCACTCCAGCCTGAAAAACAGGGCAAGACCCTGTTTCTGAAAAAATAATAATAATAAATAAAAATAAATTTTAAAAAAGGATATTACAAAGGATACAGATGAAGAGATACATAGGGTGAGGTATATGGGGGAAGGTGGTCAGAGCCTCCGCACCTTCTCTGGCTGTACCACCCTCTGGGAAACTGCACTGTGTTCAGCTATCCAGAAGCTGTCTGCACCCTGTCCTTTTACATTTTTACGGAGGCTTCATTATGTAGGCATGATTAATTAAACACTTGACCATTGGTGATCAACTTAACCTTCAGCTCCTCTCTGCCTTCCCTGAAGGCTGGAGGGTGGGGCTGAAAACACCAGCCATCTAATTCTGCCTTGGTCTTTCTGGTAACCCAGTCCCATCCTGAATCTACTTAAGGGCTGCCAGTCATGAGTCACCTCATTAACATATAAAAAAAATCACTTTTAAGATTCCAAGGATTTTTGGAGCTATATGCCAAGAAACTGGGAGGAAGACCAAATATGTATTTCACAATGTCACAGTGAGGGCATGCCATGAGCTAGAACAAACAGACCAAAGCAGTATCGCTTTTTGACTCTTGGGAGGCCCTGATAGGTTAAGCAACTTGCCCAAGGCCACACAATGGGTCTTTCAGTCAGATCTTGAATGCAGGCAGTCTGGATCCGTGGTCAGTGTTCTTGACTCCTACCTGTCTTGTTAAAAGGTGTTTCCAAATTACAGCTAATCCTAATTTTATTTTATCTTAGCCAGGGATTATATTTTCAACCTTCCAAAAGAAAAAGAAAAAAAAAATATATATATATATATATGTGTATGTGTGTATATATATATACCTTCTAAAATATATATATATATATTAACTGCTGGGTTTTTTGTGTTTTTATGCAATATACATTTTTCTCTTTCATTTAATACAGAATAAAAGTTGATCATTTCTAACTAAATTAATGGAGTTATGTCTGAGTTTTTATACAGTTGTCTTATGGTGTCCACAGAGGATTGGTTCCAGGACACCCCCTCCACCCCACTCCCACCTCACCCTCAGAGTTTACCAAAATCTTCGAATGCTGAAGTCCCTGATATAAAAATGGTGTACTTATTTGCATATAACCTATGCACATCCTCCTTATACTTTTCATTACCTCTAGATTACTTATAATAACTAATAAAATGTAAATGCTATGTAAATAGTTGTTACACTGTGTTTTTAAATTTGTTTTATTTTTATTTTTATATTGGTATTTTTATTGTTTGGGGTTTTTCCCTCCGCATATTTTTTTATGCAAGGATGCAGACCCAGCAGATACAGAAGGCTGTTTTGTGGTCGTTTTGGTTTTTTTTTTTGTTGCTAATTGACATAATAATTACACATATGAGGCACAGTGTGATGTTTCAATACATGTATACATTGTGTAAAAATCAAATCAGGGTATTTAACATATCCATCACCTCGTACATTTATAATTTCTTTGTAGTGAGAACATTCAAAATACCCCTTTTCTAGCTATTTTGAAATAGCTATCTTGAAATATTTTGAAATGCAATATTATTAACCACAGTCACGCTACTGTGCAATAGAACACTAGAACTTACTCATCCTAACTGTAACCTTGTACCCATTGACCATCTTCTCCCCATCCTCTCCACTCCATTCTCCCCAGGCTCCGGCAACCTCTATCTTACTATTTCTATTAAATCAACCACTTTAGATTCCATGTGTGAGTGAGATCATGTAGTATTTGTCCTTCAGTGCTTATTTCACTTAATGTAACGTCCTCCAGGTTCATCCATGTCACCACAGCTGACAAGATCTCATTCTTTTTTATGGCCAAAGAGTACTCCACTGGGTATATGTATCGTATTTTTTTAATCCATTCATCTGTTGATGGACAGTTAGGTTGCTTCCAAATCTTGGCTATTGTGAATAGTGCAGCAGTAAACATGAGAGTGCAGATATCTCTTCCACATATTGGTTCTATTTCCTTTGGATATATTCCCAGTAGTGAGATTGCTGGATCATATGGTAGTTCCATTAATTACTGCTAAAAGCTAAACATCAGATTTTTATACACATAGATGGCATACATTCATCAGCAATATATCACGCTTCATAAATACTTGTACTTTTGACTTCACATTATAATGTAGTATGGCAGAGTATGAGTAATAGCATATCAATTTATTCTCCTCTGTTAATAAACTTTAAAAACCAAATACATTAATCTGGGCAAGGTAGTGTGTGCCTGTAATCCCAGCTACTCAAGAGGCTGATGTGGAAGGATCACTTGAGCCCAAGAGTTCAAGACAAGCCTGAACAACATAGCAAGACTTAGTCTAAAAACCAAAAGATACATTAAATATATGACAGCTTATTAGTTTGAATTAAGTGAAAGCTGAACATAGTAGCTCACACCTGTAATCCCAGCACTTTGGGAGGCCAAGGTGGGCGGATCACTTGAGGTCAGGAATTCAAGACCAGCCTGGCCAACATGGTGAAACCCTGTCTCTATTAAAAATACAAAAATTAGCTGGATGTGGTGGTGTGTGCCTCTAATCCCAGCTACTCAGGAAGCTGAGGCAGGAGGATCGCTTGAACCCAAGAGGCAAAGGTTACAGTGAGCCAAGATTGTACCTCTGCACTCCAGCCTGGGCAACAGAGTGAGACTCGGGGGGAAAAAAAAAGTTATTTTTCTAGGAGAAAATCTGCTTTGGTTGGTTCAATAGTAAGAACTGACTTTGCCAGTTAAGCTGTAGTAGATATGTTCACTAAATTGGATGAACTAAATCTATAGCCATAATTTGAGGAAATTGAGTTGACAAGTGATACATTAAAAATGGATATCATTAAAAATGGATTTTGATAATCAAACAGTGTATGCTTTTTGACATATAACTTGTAAGGAGCTCAAAGACTCAAGGGGAGACATTACTATAACAAGTCTCACGACTTAGTAATGTGAAAAAGGCTTCTTAGCATTTGTATATTTTTTAAAAAAAGCAACCCCAAGATAGAAAATAGACCTAGAATTAATATTGAACCTGAGTCGTCTAGTGCAAAGCCATATTGATGCATGAGATACATGAAATAATTGTAGGAGGAAAGGGCAGCCCGACTCATTTCACTATCACTAAGATATGCTTTTCAAGTAAACAGATAGTATTAAAAAATTAATATTTTCATCTTGCTTGTCCTGTACTAATCATTGTAATGATAATACAGAAGAAAATAAATGTTAACCTTTACAGCCTTATGGATTCAGAAAGCACATTTTAAAATTTCATATTTTATATATATATATATATTATTGCAGAAAAGTATGGCAGGGCGATCAGTTAAAGACAAGTACAAAAAATATACTCGGATAAAATTGGAGGACATGAAATGGAAACAGTTCAAGAAATGAAAGATGTAAAAATCTCGGCTGTTAAAAGGATTTTTTTAATGGATTTTGGTCATTTTAAAATGTGCTAGGGCTGAGCGTACTGGCTAACGCCTGTGGTCCCAGTGCTTTGAGAGGCTGAGGTAGGAGGATTGCTTTGGGCCGGGAGTCCAATAACCAGTCTAGGCAACATAGCAAGACTCCCATTTAAAAAAAATAAATAAAGTACAATGTGCTAGAATATTTGCCCTTTGTAAATATTTAAGGTTACAGTGAGAATTACAGATATCGACCTGTAATTGTGGGAAGTGAGTAGTATGTATGTGCCTACTTTCTGGAGGGAGAGGTGATCCATAGCTTTCGACAGATTCATTAAAGGCAGGGTATTTGAGCCAGAAAACAATTCAGCACAGTCAGAGGCCGGGTCACCATCCCTGTAGGTGTACTAGTCACTCGAGCCTTAACTCATTCCATATGTCTTTCCTGTACCAACATGCAGATGTATGGATGGTGCAAAAGTGTATCTGCTTTTTAAAATCCCGGTAGAGTTACAAACTCTTAGTGCGGAAACATCTTTCCTGTATATCTCCATCAAATAATTATATTTCTCCTGTGATTATTTCGTGTTTGTAAGTTGGTGGTACCCTCTCTTTCAGTTTGAAGGAAGAAAGTACTGTGAACATGACTTTCAGATGCTCTTTGCCCCTTGCTGTCATCAGTGTGGTAAGTTTTACTGCTAAACGTCAAGTAAAAAGTAAGTTTCCGGCCGGGTGCGGGGCTCACACCTGTAATCCTAGCACTTTGGGAGGCAGAGGGAGGAGGATCACCTGAGGTCAGGAGTTTGAGACCAGCCTGGCCAACATGGAGAAACCCCATCTCTACTAAAAATACAAAAATTAGCTGGACGTGGTGGCAGGTGCCTGTAATCCCAGTTACTCAAGAGGCTGAGGCAGGAGAATCGCTTTAACCCAGGTGACAGAGGTTGCAGTGAGCCAAGCCTGGGCCACTTCACTCCAGCCTGGGCAACAGAGCAAAACTCCATCTCGGGAAAAAAAATAAATAAATAAGCTTCCAAATTCCTTAAGTCATTTCACACTGGTGAAGTATCGATGCTAAAGATGGTTTTTGGTGCTCATTATGAATAATTGTTGGATACTTCATCACTCCTCTTCCCTATTGTTAATATATAACAAGCTGGAGGAGTATCAAAACCTAGAGAGAATTGATTTTTAAGGACATTTAAAATAGAGGTATTTGGGGATGAACTAGGACTCCTATCGGGTGGCGATTAGGATTGTTCTTTTCCTGTGTTAACACAACCTTTATCTACTTGCTTTTGGTTTTGCCAGGAAAGAGGCAGGGAAGACATCAGTGAGGTGCTTTCGATGCTTAGGGATGCTTCAGCGTTGCCTGCATGGCGCATAAGCAATGGACTTGCTTGCATGTTGTCCACTTCACTGGTTGCTAATCCCTCTGCTAGGTTTCCAGAGATTGAAGGAATGGAGTAGAATGTTCTAAAGGTTTAATGAAAGAATAAATTAAGTGTGGGTTATAAGAAACTGTGCTGTAGATTTCAGTTGTCTATGTTGACAATGACAGAAATAACCAAAAGGCATTCAAAACAGCCCAGTACCTCATTTGGAAAGGAAAACTAGATTCAGAGATGAGAAAACAGCCCAAAAACGTGGCTACTGAATCAAAAACAAAAACTCAGATGAAATAAAAACTTTTTTTCTAATGTGCTTACTCTGGTAGACACATAAATAAAAAGTTCCTCTACTGGCCAGGTGTGGTGGCTCACACCTATAATCCTAGCACTTTGGGAGGCCAAGGCGGGAGGATCACCTGAGGTCGGGAATTCGAGACCAGCCTGACCAACATGGAGAAACCCCACCTCTACTGAAAATACAAAATTAGCCGGGCGTGGTGGCGCATGCCTGTAATCCCAGCTACTTGGAAGGCTGAGGCAGGAGAATCGCTTGAACCCAGGAAGTGGAGGTTGCAGTGAACCAAGATGATGCCGTTAAACTCCAGCCTGGACAACAAGGGCGAAGCTCTGTCTCAAAAAAAAAAAAAAAAAAAAGAAATAGTTCCTTTGTTGAGAAAGGCTTAAATGGTTTTTTTCCCTCACTGTTTTTCCTTAATTGCTCTCTTAGTAAATAAAGTGCCATGCTTGTTACTTAGTAACATCCTTTGGGTGTTGCTTTCCCACAGGTGAATTCATCATTGGCCGAGTTATCAAAGCCATGAATAACAGCTGGCATCCAGAGTGCTTCCGCTGTGACCTCTGCCAGGAAGTTCTGGCGGATATCGGGTTTGTCAAGAATGCTGGGAGGTAGGTGGATTTTCATCCTTGTCAGATGCGGGTGGAAAATGTGACTGTGACAAGATCACGTGTATTCTCCACGTGGGATGTAAGGCAGTTCTGTAGGACACCGAATTGAGGGCATGGGAACTCAGACACTGCAGTGTGTTGACTGAGTGCTGCTGCTGGGAGTGGACCCTTGCATTGCTATGCACAGGGCATAACTGCTCCATGCATGGCTGAACTACCAACAGGGGATGTGCCTAGATGGAGTTTCATAAAAATCAGTCAGATATTAGGGTTGGAACACAATTTTTGTGTAGCTTGATTCTGCTCTAAGAGATGGTTTGTTTAATTTCTTTTCAGAGGTAAGGGAAGCATATTTCTTTTTAACCATTAGAAAGAACCTGAAATTTTAAATTTAAGTTTTGGCTCTGTTTAGACACCTGTGTCGCCCCTGTCATAATCGTGAGAAAGCGAGAGGCCTTGGGAAATATATCTGCCAGAAATGCCATGCTATCATCGACGAGCAGCCTCTGATATTCAAGAACGACCCCTACCATCCTGACCATTTCAACTGTGCCAACTGCGGGTACTGGAATTGTTTCTTTTTTATTACACAAGCAGTGGGAAGGAAAGACTACATTTATCTCTATTTCTGTTACTCTAGCAAACTAAATTGTTTTTCTCCAATTTGTAGTCTAGAAAATGTTAAACCTGTAGAATTAAGAGAATGATATAATGAAACCTGTATACCCTTAATTTTGTTTCACCAGTTAACATTTTGCCACGCTTGTGTGTATACAGTACATTCTCGTTTCACCCTCCTGTGTATGTGTGTGCGTGTGCATGTATACATATACCTCTAAAATTTCTCATGACTCTCAGTATACATCTCCTGAGAATAAGGGCATTTTCCTATGGAACCACGATACTATTTTTAATTTTTTTTTTTTCTCTTGAGACAGGATCTCGCTCTATTGCCCAGGCTGAAGTGCAGTGGGCAGTCATAGCTCACTGCAGCCACACCCTCCTGGGCTCAAGCAATCCTCCCACCTCAGCCTCCAGAATAGCTGGGACCACAGGCACACACCACCCTTTTTTAATTTTTTTGTAGAGATGGAGTCTTGCTATGTTGCCCAGGCTGGTCTCAAACTCCTGGGCTCAAGCAATGCACCCATCTCGGCCTCCCAAAGTGCTGGGATTATAGGCATGAGCCACTGCACCTGGTCGGAACCACAATACTCTTATTGTGCCTAAGAAAATTAGCAATAGTTGGCCAGGCGCGGTGGCTCACGCCTGTAATCCCAGCACTTTGGGAGGCCGAGGCAGGTAGATCACGAGGTCAGGACATCAAGACCATCCTGACCATCCTGGCTAGCACAGTGAAACCCCATCTCTACTAAAAATACAAAAATTAGCCGGGCATGGTGGCAGACACCTGTAGTCCCAGCTACTCGGGAGGCCGAGGCAGGAGAATGGTGTGAACCCGGGAGGCGGAGCTTGCAGTGAGCTGAGATCGCACCACTGCACTCCAGCCTGGATGACAGAGCAAGACTCCATCTCATAAAAAAAAGTGAAAAAAAAAGAAAACAGTTTGGTCACATAAGTTCAGCCATCTCATCTTTTGTGACTGAATTATCAGTTTGTCCCTTATCTCATTTTCTTACCTATCCTTCCTCTTGGGGGATTCTCCTCTGTCCACTTTTCATTAGCGTCTCTCCTAGAGAATTACATAAAAGGGGTGAAATTCAGACGAGTCTATTTGACTAATTGGGACCATCTCTGACCAAATGTTTACTGATGCAGGAGACTGAAAATAATATTTAATTTGAGTATTTGGAGAAAGAAAATTCTGGGAATTTTATTGTTTATGAAAATAAATCTGTTAACCTATAACTCTTCAACAGCTTGTGACCATTTAAATAATTGTTAGTAAATGGAACTAGTCTCCCAACTTCTCAGTTTGCTTGGAAAGGTCATGTCTTAGTCTATTTTATGCACCTGTAACAGAATACCACAAACTGGGTAATTTGTAACCAGCAGAAATGTATTTGGCTCATGGTTCTGGAGGCTGGAAAGTCCAAGATCAAGGGGCTGGCATCTGGTGAGGACCTTCTTCTGCATCATAACATAGCAGAGGGCATCACATGGCGGGGGAGAGAGGAGGGGGGAAGGAAGAGAAGGAAGGAGGCTGAATTCGTCCTCTTACAAGGAACGTACCCCCTCAATAACAGCATTAATCCATCCGTGAGGGCAGAGCCTTCGTGATCTAATCACCCCTTAGAGGTCTTCCTTCCCAACACCTGCACTGGGGATCATGAACTTTGGAAGGCACAGTCACACCATAGCAGGTAGTATTACTGAGTCTACCCTCAGCACTGTGATTATTCCCTGTAGCTTTTAAACGAAGACAAATGGACTAAAATGTAATGTGATAATATAAGAAGGAAATGATGAATATGCCTGGTGTGTTGGTGTGTATCTGACCTAGTCTTGCATCTTATCCTTTTAAGATACAGATGTTTTGGTAGGAGTCTGAAACCTGTTCAGGCCTATTAATTCAGGTTATTCTGATCACCTCTAAAGGGGGAAAAAGAAATTTGCAGGGATTGTCATAGTAATGTCTTTAAAAACCTGAAAAGTGTGCTAGCCCCATCGGTTGGCCGTTTTTCTCTCTTAGTATTAGTATTAAGCTGGCTGTCTTTCTCACGGACAGGAAGGAACTGACTGCCGACGCGCGGGAGCTGAAAGGGGAGCTGTACTGCCTGCCATGCCATGATAAAATGGGGGTCCCCATCTGTGGCGCTTGCCGACGGCCCATTGAAGGGCGCGTGGTGAACGCCATGGGCAAGCAGTGGCATGTGGAGGTGAGTTCTGAATGGCAAAGGGTAACCAGTTCTTTCAAATCTCCATGATTAAGGTGTAACCAGTACTTTCAAATCTTCATGATTCAGGGGTAACTAGTACTTTCAAATCTCTGTGATTCAGGTGTCCTGGCAAGATTAGGAGACTCTAAAGATTCAACATGGACATTTTACAGACAATTGACTTTGCTGACAGTTAAGAATATAGAATGTACGCTGCTTTTGTGAATGTCTCAGCAATGATACAGGATGTGCACTTTTGCTCCTAAAGCCTTCTTTTTTTTTTTTTTTGAGACGGAGTCTTGCTCTGTCGCCCAGGCTGGAGTGCAGTGGCCGGATCTCAGCTCACTGCAAGCTCCGCCTCCCAGGCTTACGCCATTCTCCTGCCTCAGCCTCCCGAGTAGCTGGGACTACAGGCGCCCGCCACCTCGCCCGGCTAGTTTTTTTATTTTTTAGTAGAGACGGGGTTTCACCGTGTTAGCCAGGATGGTCTCGATCTCCTGACCTTGTGATCCGCCCGTCTCGGCCTCCCAAAGTGCTGGGATTACAGGCTTGAGCCACCGTGCCCGGCCCTAAAGCCTTCTTGAAGCAGGAAGTGCCACGGTCTGTATCCAGCAGCAGCTCCTCCTTTGTAGGTGCTACTAAGATGCTCACCTCTGTTCTCTTTTTGGGCTATTGTAATAGGCTATGTCAAGTAACCTTTAAAGACAGACACCTGAATTAAAACTGCAAAAGTATTATATTATGAGGCCACCTATGGCCAAATGAAATGACTGTCTCAAACTTTCATTCATCTTCTCTGAAAATAGGTTAACTTTGGGGTTTCCTTTATTAGATATAAAATATGGCAATTCAAAAATGACCTATAGCAATTTTTCTTTTCAGCATTTTGTTTGCGCCAAGTGTGAGAAACCCTTTCTTGGACATCGCCATTATGAGAGGAAAGGCCTGGCGTATTGTGAAACCCACTATAACCAGGTATTGACTTTAGTCACTGGGTGCCCAATGGACTTTTATGAACCTAAGCTTATCAGTAGTTTAACTACAAGTAAATCTCTCGGAAGATGTGCATTGTTGAGTAGAGATTTGTTTTTAACTTTGTATTTGGGAAATAATTTCAGACTCAGAAGCTAACTATAAAATGGAAAATACAAAGAATACCTGTATGCCTTTCATTCAAGTCCACAGTTCGCTTTATCGTTTCGCGCGCTCGGTCTTCCTGTGTAAAACACATACTTACATAAATATTATATACAAGTACGATGGCCGTTTCTAAAGCATTTGCCAATAAGTTCATCATACTCCTTTACCCCTAAATACTTCAGTGTATATTTCCCAAGAATATGGGACTCTCTGACATAATCGTAGTTATCAGTATTGATACTATACTTTAACCCATTTATTCCAATTTTGTCGCTTGAGTCAGTAGCATCCTCACAACACTTCTTCCACTCCCAGACTGGGCCCAGCCTGGGGTTGTGATGTTTCTTTAGCCTTCTTAAATCTGGAACATTTCCAGAGCCTTTTAAAATTTTTGATGACATTGACATTTTAGAGGGATGCAGAGGGCCCCTACCTCCTTTTAATAGACTACTTTCCTCTTGGGTTCACCTGCTGCTTCTCTGTGCTTAGATGAGGTTATACACAGCAGGTTGCAGCCCCATATGGTGGCAGGCATCCTCTCAGAACCTTGCCCCTGGAGCACTTTATACCTCTCCACTGGTGATCTCCCAAGCGTGGTGCTGGCCGATAACATCACTATGAATTACAATTTCCTCCCCTCTTTTGTAAGAAAGAAGCAATCTGTGGGCCATCATTTTATGACCATGGAAATGTCCTGTTCCTCATCAGCCTGCCCTAGATTTAGCACCCCTTGATGATTCCTGTCTCTGTGCCAGCTGCAAACGACAGTTCTCCAGCCCCACATCCTCCACCCATAGTCTCCACCTCAGCGCTCTGCCTGAGCAAGAGCCCACCTCCTCTCCCGTCTATAGGTTTATTCATTTGTTTCTTATCCATATGGACTCACAGATTTCTGTAGTTTGCATTACTTATTTGGGTGTTCAGACTATCATCTGGAAAGTTTTTTTTTTAATTGATGGCAGTGAATTACTTTCATTGTAAGAAGTAAAACTTGTCAAAGAACTTTTACTAATTTTCTCTAGTAGGGATAAATTCTCAATTTAGATAATCAGCTATTTTTAAATGTTCAGTGTTCTAAAATATTTAACACATCTTGAACTTTGACCACCTTTTTGTATTTTCAGCTATTTGGTGATGTTTGCTTCCACTGCAATCGTGTTATAGAAGGTGATGGTGAGTATCTGTGTGAGTTTTAGATTGGTACCACTTTGACACAAAAACACTAGGGTAATGTGGAAATTCAGGTTGGTGATTGCTATTGTTTGGAATGTGATCGTTATCAGTTGCTTTTTCTCTTTCTTTGGCGTATTTCCCAAGTAATCTGTAGCAGTAAGATGATAATATCAAAGAGTTGGATTTGTTACTGATTTATGATACTACTTTCGATCACTACCACAGTGTTGTATGCCAGCAATCATAGGAACTGTCCCTGGTGGACCCTAAGACCAATTTCTGTGTCCAGTTTCAGGAAACTCTAGAACAACATTTATTAGGAACAGTTTAATCTGCTATGGTAGTTAGGAAGAGGCACTTTAACCTCCACATACTAAAACCTGGCAGTTATCAGCAAGCATATCTAGGACTTACCACCCTTGTACTTTGGTAATTAGGCTGGGCTGATTGATTGGAACAGAAAGGAAGCAGCTGTGTTTGCTAACAGTCGCTAACACAATTCTGCCAGAGACTTCCTGGCAAAGTTTTGAACAATCCTGTTTTCAGCATGATTCATGGCTCCCTGCAGACATCACCTAATTCAGGAAATACTTTTGAAACACTGTTCATGTGCAGTTTGTGAAAACAATCCAGGAAAACAATCTTTAGTGCCATTGAAAATAAAACTTACCTCCCTCCTCTGTGAAACAGATGCCAGGTGAAAGAAGCTGCAAAGGAAGCTGTCTTGTTACCAGCTCTGGAAAAAAGACTCCTACAGGGGCAAATAAGTCAATGTCTGGATTTTTGAAAATTATATACCTATTTTATATATAGGTATATATACACATATTTATAAATATGTATGTGTGTATATATACATATAAATATGTATATGTGTATATATACATATAAATATGTATATGTGTATATATACATATAAATATGTATATGTGTATATATACATATAAATATGTATATGTATAAATATACATATTTCCTTGTTGGGCCAACAGCAGTAGGGACAGAAACAGCAAGCTCACCTAAACAACATGATGCATGGACAGTCGCCACATGTGCCCAGGTGTAGGGGGCACAGTTGCTGGTGTAAGACATGGCACACATTTATAACTTCACAGGATACTTAAGGACGGGGAAAGAGTAAAGTTAGCCCTCCGTATCCAAGGGCTGGATCCAAACATCCGTGGATTCAGCCAACTATGAATCAAAAATATTTAGAGAAAAATAATATAACAATACAAATAATACAGTATAATGACTATTTACATGTCCTTTGCGTTATACTAGGCATTATAATTAATCTAGAGATGATCTAAAGTATACGAGACAAGACCAGGAGCAGTGGCTCACACCTGTAATTCCAACACTTTGGGAGGCTAAGGCGGGCAGATCACCTGAGGTCAGGAGTTCAAGACCAGTCTGGCCAACATGGTGAAACCCCGTCTCTACTAAAAATACAAAAAATTAGCTGGGTGTGGTGGTGCATGCCTATAATCCCAGCTACTCGGGAGGCAGAGGCAGGAGAATCACTTGAGGTTGCCATGAGCCAAGATCACACCATTGCACTCCAGCCTGGGCAACAAGAGCGAAACTTTGTCTCAGAAAAAAAAAAAAAAAGTATGCAAGACAATGTACGTAGCCTATATGCATTTTATATCAGGGACTTGAGCATCTGAGATTTTGGTATCCTCAAGGCATCCTAGAAACAGCATCCTGCACATACTGAGCAACAACTGTATACATAAAGGTTGAGGGCCGGGTGTGGTGGCTTACACCTATAATCCCACCACTTAAGGAGGTCGAGGCAGGAGAATTTCTTGAGGCCAGGCGTTCAAGACCAGCCTGGGCAACATAACAAGACCTCCATCTCTACAAAATAAAAATAAAAAATTAGCCAAATATGGTGGCACACACCTGTGGTCCCAGCTACACAGGAGGATGAGATGAGAAGACTGCCTGAGCCCAGGAGTTTGAGCTGTGATCACACAACTGCAGTACAGCCTGAGCAACAGAGCGAGAGCCTGTCTGAAAAACAAAAGAAAAGAAGCTCTCAAGAAAGAGGTTCTTGGCTGGGCATGGTGGCTCATGCCTGTAATCTTAGCATTTTGGGAGACTGAGGCAGAGGCAGATTGCTTGAGCCCAGGAGTTCAAGACCGGCCTGGGAAACATGGCAAAACTGTGTTTCTACAAAAAATACAAAAATTAGCCAGGTATAGGCCGGGCGCATTGGCTCATGCCTGTAGTCCCAGCACTTTGGGAGGCCAAGATGGGTGGATCACAAGGTCAAGAGATTGAGACCATCCTGGCCAACATGGTGAAATCCTGTCTCTACTAAAAATACAAAAATTAGCTGGTCATGGTGGCACATGCCTGTAGTCCCAGCTACTCAAGAAAATGAGGCAGGAGAATCGCTCCAACCCAGGAGGCGGAGGTTGCAGTGAGCCATGATTGCGTCACTGCACTCCAACCTGGCAACAGAGCAAGAGTCCGTATCAAAAAAAAATTAGCCAGGTGTAGTGGCGTGCACCTGTAGTCCCAGCTACTCAGGAGGCTGAGGTGGGAGGATCACTTGAGCCTGGGAAGTTGGGGCTACAGTGAGCCAAGATTGTGCCACTGTACTCCAGCCTGGGCAATAGAGCAAGACCCTGTCTCATTAAAAAAAAAAAAAAAAAAAGATTATTGAGAACCTCCACCAAGTGCCACAGACACGGTTGTAGTTCTGTTTTAGAGTTGAAATTCTAAGCTGCCCTGCTCCCCATAAGGATGTATTTCCATGTGACCAGATCTCTTTCCTCTTTCTCTAGTGGTCTCTGCTCTTAATAAGGCCTGGTGTGTGAACTGCTTTGCCTGTTCTACCTGCAACACTAAGTTAACACTCAAGTAAGTCTACAGTTTTGTCCAGTGTGAATCCTAAGACTGAAAACTTTGGGGTGACACTTAAAAAAAATCCTAGAATTTAGAAAAAGAATTATTTGATTTCTTATTTCCTCTTTCTGTTCAGGCCTTCTGAAAGTAAAGGTTCTTCCTTTAATTGTTTCCTGTTCTTTCTTCTATTCCTTCTTTGTCCTACTCAAAGGGATAAGTTTGTTGAAATTGACCTAAAGCCAGTCTGCAAACACTGTTATGAGAAAATGCCAGAAGAATTTAAGAGGCGACTTGCCAAACGGGAGAGAGAAGCAAAGGATAAGGACAAGCAGAAAAAGAAAAAGCCAGTCTGTTTGTAAACTTTTCTATCGCTCTGTCATCATTTTCGCTACTTTCTCCTTTGGTTAGTTCTTTGGAATATGTTTGTGTTGTTTCTGTCTTTTGCTTTCTTCCCCCCTCATCGCAACTTTTGGGCATGTATTTGTAGTCATCAGAGATTGAAATACAAGTATTTGTCCTATGTAGAACTGGTCCTTTTGCATAATTGCTAAAATTACAAAGATTAAATGAATACGCTCCATACTTAATACAAGTTTGTGGTCATGTATTTCACTTACTCTGTAGACTCACTCACCTCATTTTTTAAATACCATATGGTGTACATTTCTTTCCTTTTTTTTAAATGGATTCAAAGGGAAGAATTCTAATCTGTTAATAGAACCTGGAAAAAGTTTTAAAGGATTTTTGTCTGATAACTGTAGCTTTTAAAACCCTGGTTTTTGGTTTCCTTGCCAAAATCATTTAATTGATAAATTATAAGTGTTGTTTGATATTTTAAAAAATGCATATATTCTAAGTTATGTATTAAATTATTTCAGCATGGCCAGGCATGGTGGCTCATGCCTATAATCCCAGCACTTTGGGAAGCCACAGCAGAAGGATTGCTTGAGCCCAGGATTTTGAGACAAGCCTGGACAACATGCCTAGACCCCATCCGTCAAAAAAAAGAAAAAATTAGCCAGGTGTGGTGGCCCATACCTATAGTCCCAGCTACTCAGGAGGCTGAGGTTGCAGTGAGCCATGACTGTGCCACCACACTCCAGCTTGGGCGACAGAGTGAGACTCTTGTCTCAAAAAAAAACCAAAAATCTTTCAACATGTTTCATATGTAAGCAAGGTCTATCTGATTTACATAAGACCTCTTCTGTGATGTTTGAATATGCATTGATACAATACCCATATGCTATTGTTTATGAATTCATTTCCTCAATGTCTTCAAACTCTTTTTTTATTCCTGATTTTTATTAGAAGTATTTCAATCTTTGAAATTCTCTTGAATTACTAGCATGATTGTTCCAGTTTTCCCTCATAGTTACCATTGTGTTTGGAGCTCTAAAAATATTTTGTTTCAGTTTACATGTTTCCTTCCATAAAGAGGAATTAAATGTAAATGTAAGATTAAAACAATGAGGCAGGGGTGGCTCACGCCTGTGATGCCAGCACTTTGAGAGGCCGAGGCAGCAGATCACTTGAGACCAGCCTGGGCAACATGGTGAAACCGCATCTCTACTAAAAATACAAAAAAATTAGCCAGGCATGGTGGCGGGCACCTGTAATCCCAGCTACTCATGAGGCTGAGACAGGAGGATCGCTTGAACCTGAGAGGCGGAGGTTGCAGTGAGCCAAGATTGTGCCACTGCATTCTACCCTGGGCAACAGAGTGAAACTCTGTCTCAAAAAAAAAAAAATAATAAGATTCAAACAGTGGGAAAGCTTGCTAAGGTAGTCTCTCTGAAAACAGGAATAATTTTTTTTTTCTTTTGTCACAAAAATGGCAGTTTTAATAGCTTTTGCTCTAAGAAGCCCTTGGGAGAAAAGCCTGTAAAATAATTCCCAGTGTGGTGTTTTAAAATAGAAGATTTTTCATTTTAAATACGTGTTTAGGAATTTCCTTTGTTACTAACATTGTCCTTTAAAATGATCTTGAAGCAAAGTCTAGTTTAATGTTTAAATGCAGTAAAAAAAATCGGTAGATTTTATCATTTTTGTCATAGATAGCAATATATCACTAGATTTATTTCACAAATGCTACCTGAATATGATTTCACGGACAATGAACAAGTTATCAAGTTGTATATTTACTCAATTCAAAATTAAACACTCTGGATTTCAACAGTAATATGCTCCTGTAATTACCTGTTGGAAATGCATTACAGATGGTCAGGAGGCTATCTGAAAAGTTGTCTTCTCCAGGACTGTTTTAAAAATAAATTGATGTGTATTGCCCTAGCTTTTCAAAAGAATAGTTGAGTTCTTCAAATAGCTACCATTTACAATACAACCACAGGTGATTTGGTTACATTTATGTTAAGAGTGATTAAAAACTTTCTTGCAACCTTTCTGTCCGATAACCAAAATAACCCCTTATAATTTAAAATTAATTAAACCTCATGGCTACCTAATTTAAAGTACTACGTAAGATCATGTTGCCTCCAATAAAGAAATCATTCACGACCGGGCGCGGTGGCTCACGCCTGTAATCCCAGCACTTTGGGAGGCCGAGACGGGTGGATCACGAGGTCAGGAGATCAAGACCATCCTGGCTAACACGGTGAAACCCCGTCTCTACTAAAAAATACAAAAAATTAGCCAGGCAAGGTGGCGGGCGCCTGAAGTCCCAGCTACTCGGGAGGCTGAGGCAGGAGAATGGCGTAAACCCGGGAGGCAGAGCTTGCAGTGAGCCGAGATTGTGCCACTGCACTCCAGCCTGGGTGACAGAGCGAGACTCCGTCTCAAAAAAAAAAAAAAAAAAAAAAAGAAATCATTCACATTATAAAAATATGATTCTTTTCTTTAGATAAATTTATCTTTAAGGTATTCCCAAGATATTTTAAAATGTGATTATCATCCAGGGCAAAGGACCCTGTCTCTCCAAAAAAAAATTTTTTTAAGTTAGCCAGGCATAGTAGTATGCACTTAGCCAGGCATAGTAGTATGCACTTGTGTCCCAGCTATTCAGGAGGCTGAGGTGGGAGGATGACTTGAGTCCAGGAGTTAGAGGCTGCAGTGAGCTGTGATCACCACTGCACTCCAGCCTGGGTGACAGTTGAGGCTCTGTTTCCAAAAAAAAAAAAAAAATGTGATTGACTGTACTTAAGTAAATTATATTTACATTAGATTTCCTGTTTACTTAGTACTGAATAAAATGTAATCCACAGTCTGTGTTACACAGATGGATGTATAGAACCAATGTATAAGGACTCTTTTTTCAAATGATACTGAATTTATATATGTATATATATATCACAATAAGAATTGAGGTTAGAATTACGGTTTTTTTACTAACATGAATATAGATATCATCACCTAGTTGCCTTCGTTTAGTTCAGTACAATTCACATTATTTATATATCTTTGTTGAATATGTTTCCACTAATTTCTTTTTTTTAATAATTATTATCTTTAGGAATAAGTTTGTGGAGTTTGACATGAAGCCGGTCTGTAAGAAGTGCTATGAGAAATTTCCACTGGAGCTGAAGAAAAGACTGAAGAAACTAGCCGAGACCTTAGGAAGGAAATAAGTTCCTTTCTTTTTTCTTTTCTATGCAGGATAAGAGATTAACAACATACTTGTCTTGATCTACCCATATTTAAAGATATATCTCAAAGCAGTTGAGCGAGAAAAGGACCTATATGAATGGTTTTATGTCACATTTTAATTAAAAAAGAAAAATTCATATAATCGTGTTTAAAACACAGATGAAGTCAGTATTCACCTTTGTTAACCCTTATCCATTTGTTGACATGTAGACTGTTTACAAAAAAAAAACATGGTTAAATGTTAAATTTTAATTCAGGCCCCCCCAAAATTAAATATAACTTTTTAAAATGAAAGGAGTCACCTTCTACATGACTCAGGTGAAAAAACAGTATAAACATTAATTTACTTTGTATTCAAAAGAAAATTCCAACTGCTGTTGGTGAAGGACACAGAAAAAAATAACCAACCAAGAAAAACAAAAACAAGAAAAATGAATCTTATACAATCTTAGTATATTTATCAAACTAGTAGCTATAAAGTGAATATACCCATTACTAAGACAAAAAACAGGTGTAATTCAGAACTACTTGATTTTTTTTTTAGTTAAATGCAATAATTATTATGCTTAGTTTTATAACCTCTCCTTGTGAATTCTTCCTTCGAATGATTACTTAACACAGTAGTAATAGCTAGCTAGTAGGATGTCTTTTAAATTTTTGTGCAAAAAAGTTTATACCAGGCATTTGAAAATACACTTTACAATATTGGAAAATGAAGTATTTTTAATGTATTACAGCAATTATGTTTCTAAGCTTAATGTTAAGCATGTAATCTTAGAATAGGACATGAAATTAAATTGTATGTAGCTTGGAATGTATTGCTTCAGAAAAGTGAATGTGTATGTCGGTCATATTGACTTTATAACCATGCTGATATCTGTGCTTTATACATACTCAAACTTGCCTTGCCTTAAAAAAATACATACTGCATACTTAAATCAGGAATTATAGCCATCTCACAGAATACCAACTAAAACTAAGTGCATTGAGATCTGAGATTGGTAAACCCGGATTCATTTACCACAGCTATAATGAAGTTTTTAAAAACTCTCTTCTCCTTTTTTGGGGGAAATCCATTGTTAATTTCTGTCATCTTAGAAGAAAATGATGTTGATAGGTGTTTCAGATTTTCCAGTTCAAATCTTATAATTAATTGGATTTGTTTACTACAAGTAGGAGGTATAAATGACACTCTTAAATTGGAAGGAGGCGTGTTTTAGTGTCTGTTTTAGGTCAAAATTAGTGATTCTACTTTTATCAAAAGTTTTATCCTGAAGTTTCAGGACCACTCTTCCTTAATAAACTTGTTAATGTAAAGTGAGCTTTATGAACATTTAAAAAATGTTGCTGCTGCTTTGTTACCTAAAGAGAAAGTTGCCAAGAGAGACTTCTTAGGGAAAATATTTTGTTTTCCAAAAATTGCTGAAATATTGTTTTGCCATTTTTAAAAAGTCTCAGGTTATTACCACTCTGCCATTAAATATTTGTATGCCTGCATTTTTAAAAATTCTGTGCATGTACTTTATGGAGTACATTCTATTTTTGTTTTCAGATATCTTACAACGAATTATTTTTTTAGTAATCTTTTAGAATTAAAATTATCATAAATGATTGAAAATAATCATCACATAGTTTAAGATTGTATTCAGTAGTTTAAAACAATCTTTGCCTTTGACAGTAAGAATCAAAGTCCCTTCAGTGTGCCTTTGTCAGCTAATATGTGACCAGCAATGACAACCTTGGGAATATTTATTAAATATTATACTATGAATATAGGCAACATAGGACAGGGTTTGCAGTACAGAGTCTTGATGCTAAATTCCCATATACCTCTACACGAGAAATATGGAGCAGGAAAACAAGCATTTACATACATTCTTCATCACTTTGAAGATGCATGGCCTGAACTCAACTGCTTGTGTTTGTTTACATATCAGGCATAGCCAGGCATCTCCTGTAGCTAGAGGTTCCACTGCTGTCTTTGCTCAGTCCTCTTTTAAAATATGAATTAGTGGCCAGACGCAGTGGCTCACATCTGTAATCCCAGCACTTTGGGAGGCCGAGGCGGCTGGATCACGAGGTCGGGAGATCGAGACCATCCTGGCTAACACAGTAAAATCCTGTCTCTACTAAAAATACAAAAAATTAGCCAGGAGTAGTGGCGGGCGCCTATAGTCCCAGCTACTCGGGAGGCTGAGGCAGGAGAATTGCTTGAACCAGGGAGGCAGAGGTTGCAGTGAGCCGAGATCGTGCCACTGTACTACAGCCTGGGCAACAGAGTGAGACTCCATCTCAAAAACAAAAATAAAAATAGACCGGGCATAGTGGCTTCTGCCTGTAATCCCAGCACTTTGGGAGGCCGAGGCGGGTAGGTCACAAAGTCAGGAGATCGAGACCATCCTGGCTAACACAGTGAAACCCCGTCTCTGCTACAAAAAAATTAGCCGGGCGTGGTGGTGGGCGCCTGTAGTCCCAGCTACTCGGAAGGCTGAGAGGCAGGAGAATGGTGTGAGCCCGGGAGGCAGAGCTTGCAGTGAGCCCAGATCATGCCACTGCACTCCAACCTGGGTGACAGAGCAAGACTCCGTCTCAAATAAAACAATAAAAAAAATTATGAATTAGTGTTTTCTAGAATTTCAACTTGCTAAGCCTCTAATATTTAAGGGTAATTTATCTAGATACAGTACTTTCTTCCCTGATAAGTAGTATCATTGGACCCCTTAAATATAGGAGAAGAGGAAGAAGTTTCAAAAGTATAAGTGGGCTGGGCGCGGTGGCTCAAGCCTGTAATCCCAGCACTTTGGGAGGCCGAGGCGGGTGGATCACGAGGTCAGGAGATCAAGACCATCCTGGCTAACACGGTGAAACCCCCGTCTCTACTAAAAATACAAAAAATTAGTCAGGCGTGGCAGTGGGCGCCTATAGTCCCAGCTACTCAGGAGGCTGAGGCAGGAGAATGGCCTGAACCCAGGAGGCAGAGCTTGCAGTGAGCCGAGATCGCGCCACTGTACTCCAGCCTGGGCGACAGAGCAAGACTCCCTCTCAAAAAAAAAAAAAAAAAAAAAAAATTGTAAGTGGATTAAAAGAGAAACTTGGTCTAGTTCATAATATTTTTAATAGGGCTTTCCCTGGCTGCTGGAAAACTTAGGCCAGTAAGCATCTCTTTGTTTAAAGTCCTATAAGACAATTTGAAATAATTCATTGTTCATGCCAAAATTCTATGTACTGTTTTTCTTAGCAAGTGTACTATAATCAGGAAAAATGGATACAAGTAAAACGTTCTTTGGATCATACTCAAAGCCTTATTAACACTGCGCCTGAATAATAGGTCATTTTGCCTCACTTATTTGCCAAAGTAGCCATTTCTAAGTTAAGGAAATTTTTAGGTAGGCTGATAGCCTTGTATTTCATTTTAGATTGTAAGCTCAATGGCAGGGATACTATATCTATCATTATGTTTTCATATAGCAACCATCACAGTATACTCTTGGTGCTTAATAAATGTTTATAATTATTAACAATAAACTGTTGTATATTGTTTAATTTGAATGGTATATATATATGAAATACATATGAAAATTGAAGTATTCGTGAATGTGTAATAGAAACAAGTAAATGAATAAAATGACCTGGTTACTATAGATAAGCCAAATTTTAAACCATCTAGAACAATGGTGTAGTCTTCCTTCTATTCAGTGTAAATGCTGGGTTTTTATTATTATTATTAAGAAAGGACATACAGGCCAGGGATGGTGGCTCACACCTGTTAATCCCAACACTTTGGGAGGCCGAGGCCAGTGGACCACTTGAGGTCAGGAGTTTGAGACCAGCCTGGCCAACACAGTGAAACCTCATCTCTACTAAAAATACAAAAATTAGTAGGACGTGGTGGTGCGCACCTGTAGTCCCAGCTACTTGGGAGGCTGAGGCAGGAGAATCACTTGAACCCATGAGACAGAGGTTGCAGTGAGCTGAGATTACGCCATTGCACTCCAGCTTGGCTGACAGAGTAAGACTCTGTCTCAAAAAAAAAATAGATACAGCTTAATAAAAAAATTCAGCAAGCCGTGAGTCACTGTGTGCAGTGTGTTGGGAAGATACCCACTACCAGGGCATTCCTCTTCTAGTGCTTGGTCTGCCCAGCTCTGCATCCACCTTAAATGTAGAGAATCCTGGAGCCTCTGAGTCTTGCATTCCGTTTCCTTCCCTGGCGAGGTGAGACAGGTCATTGCATCTCCCTGTGGGAGGTATTGGATGGGGTGAGCACAGAGCATGCTAGACCACAGTGGCAGGAGCCCAGGGAGGGGAGGAGACGGGAGGCTTCCTAAAGGAGCTGGATATTGAGAGATGAACAGAAGTTGGCCAGGCACGGAAGGAGGATAGGGAGTGGGCATCCCAGGCCCTCTTCCAGTCCCGTTTTCTCTATTTCTCTTGGTAGCATTACCATCAGTGCAGGCTCCCAAGCTAGTAACAGTTTGACTTCAATGCCTCCTCCCTACAACCTACATTTGCCCCCACATCTAACTCCAAAATTCATCACCTCCGCTGTGGAAAGTTCCCAGAAATCTTTATTCTGCTCCTGACTTGCAGCCCCTGCCTGCCTTAGGCTGCCCTTGCTAGGTACCCATCAGTCACCTTGCCCTGGCTGTCAGCCTCGGTTTGACTCGCTGAAGCAGGATAGTCCAAGGAGTCCCAACTCTCCCATGGCAACTGGTTGTCAGTATGTTTTTCTCTCAATGGCCAATGCAAGTGCCCACAGAATTGATGGTCTTCCCAGATCTTGACCGGCTCTCTTCTAGTAAATGTACCCTTCTCGCTTTTGAGACTCAGCTCAAGTATCACCTGACTTGCGAAGCCTTTCCTGACTTTTTCAAGCAACAAGTCACCCTCTCTTTGTTCCCCTAGTTCTTTGTATGCACCTGTCTCAGTGGTTCTGATGTGCAATTTAAGTATTGGTTTATGTTCCCACCAGAAGGTTGGCTCCCTGAGGGGAAGGGCTGTGGCAACCATTGTATCCTCTGCCAGTCACAGTGCCCAGCCCCCAATAAGAGCTCAGTGATCACTGAATGAGTGAGTGAATACCTGGGCAGTATATGTTACGCCCTTGCCACATTCAAGTATTCGAAAAGCTGTTAAAACTAAAAATCAGCACAAAGACCACAACCAGGGTTTTCATACTAAAAAACAAAAATACCCCTTCCTTGCTTAAAAGTCTACTTGGGGCCGAGTATGGTAGCGTACGCCTGTAATGCCAGCACTTTGGGAGGCCACGGCAGAAGGACTGCTTGAGCCCAGGAGTTGAAGACAAGCCTGGGCAACATAGCAAGACCCCAGTTCTATAAAAAGTTAAAAATTAGGCAGGTGTGGTGGTGAGACCCCATCTCTATAAAAAATCAGAAAGTTAGGCATGGTGGCACATGCGTATGGTCCCTAGCTACTCTGAAGGCTGAGGATGGCTTGAGTCCAGGTCAAGGCTGCAATGAGCTATGATCGCACCACTGCACTCTGGCCTGGGCGACAGCGAGACCCTGTGTGAAAATAATTAAATTTTTAAAAAATCTACTTGGGAAATACTTATAATGTAAAAGCAGGATCTAAAAATACTACACATGATCACAAACGTGCAAAATGGCGTTTTGAAAAGATGGAGGCAATACATCAAAATGTTACAGAAATGGTTTTTAAATTTTTTGTTTGGAGTTTTTTTTTTGGTAGAGAAAGGGGACTCGTCAGATGGTGTTTTCAGCCCAAAATAAATTCTATAATAATAGGAAATATTTTTTGAACGTGCTCTGTTAAATCAATTAAATGCATATGCTACAACATTGTTTTCATAATTTTTTAGCAAAATTTTCCCCATAGATGGAGCCATGCTGAACTTTAGCTGCTTTTAAGCAGCTCCTGTCTTAATTATTGCAAATTCTAACTTAGTAGAGTTAAAAGTAAAGTCTTCACTCTGATGAACCAGTCACCCTGCCTGATAAAATTTTAGATCTCAGAAGCCATTTACCCTTGCAATAAAAATTAGTGACATTCTGGCCAGGCACAGTGGCTCACACCTGTAATCCCAGCACTTTGGGAGGCCAAGGCAGGCAGATCACCTGAGGTTGGGAGTTCAAGACCAGCCTGACCAACATGGAGAAACTCCGTGTCAACTACAAATACAAAATTAACCAGGCGAGGTGGCACATGCCTGTAATTTCAGCTACTTGGGAGGCTGGGTCAGGAGAATCGCTTGAACCCGCGAGGCGGAGGTTGTGGACAGCCGAGATCGCACCATTGCACTCCAGCCTGGGCAACAACTCTCTCAAAAAAAAAAAAAAAAATAGTGACAGTCATTAAATAGAGAATCTTCTACTTGACCCTGTAGAAGGGCATCAAAAACTGTAATACTGGCCAGGGCACAGTGGCTCATGCCAGCAACTCAGGAGGCTGAGGTGGGAGAATCGCTTAAGCTCAGGAGTTCAAGGCTGCAGTGAGCTGTGACCACGCCACTGCACTCCAGCCTGGGTGACAGAGTGAGACTCTAAAACAGACAAAAATTCTAATATATCAGCAAAATTGAAAAGAAAAGCAGGAAACCCCATGTTTCAGAGGTGAGGAGAAACTGCGCTGTTCTCTTTGTAAAACACTGAGATGTCTCTTTGGAGATGGAGTGTGAAGGCACAGGTTGGGATCTAGTAGCAAGCTCACTTGTGCTGCCCAGTGTCCCCTGGGAGCTCAAGACATGGGGAGGGCTGTGGGTCAGGGACCACTGAACTCATGATCATGGAGTCCTTACTGGGTAAGGCCTTCAGGTTCAGGCAGTCACAGTACAGTATTTGAAGCACACTTGGAATAAGTTCACTACTAGAAATACCAGTTTCACTTATATGGTCCAAGAAGATCTTAATCCCAAAGACAATAGAGACAAGCATCATGGAAAGAACAGCTTATAAGGATATTCCTTTTCCACATATGTTTAGCATCATGTCAGACAACATAAGAGAGCTTATGTTGATATTAAAGCATTGATATCAACACTTTGAAAATTATTGACATACTTTAATGATTCCACAGTCCCCTACACCAAACCCCACATTTAATCAAGAGGTATTGTGTTTGAACATGAGTTCAAAGACTTTTTTCCGAGACTTTTACGTGTCTATTTTCTCTCTCAAGCGGTAAATTCCACTAGATCCATGTGGGGGATCTAGGTTTCACGCTCCTTATGAGAATCTGATGCCTAATGGTCTGTCACTGTCTCCCGTCACCTTCAGATGGGACCATCTAGTTGCAGGAAAACAAGCTCAGGCTCCCGCAGATTCTACATTATGGTGAGTTGTATA
>NW_012119066.1:1029076-1035978 GCF_000951035.1 Colobus angolensis palliatus | reverse complement strand
GCAACCTCCACCCCTCCAGGTTTAAGCAATTCTCTGCCTCAGCCTCCGGAGTAGCTGGGATTACAGGCGCACGCCACCACCCCGGCTAATTTTTTTGTATTTTTAGTAGAGGGGGGGGTTTCACCATCTTGGCCAGGCTGGTCTTGAACTCCTGACCTCATGATCCACCCGCCTCGGCCTCCCAAAGTGCTGGGATAACAGGCATGAGCCGCCGTGCCCAGCTGAGCTAGAGTCTTCTAATTTTGTGTACCTGTAATGAGACCTGAACTATTTGGAACTGATCTTCCTGGCAACTTCCCTCAAATTATAGGCAAAAATTAGGACCTAAAAGCCTTAAAAAGACCAAAATGTATGCCAGATACTCTAAAGTTCCTATCTTTCCTCTTAGAAATATCCCTTGGGCCTTGCTTATCAGCTGCGTACTGTAAATTTTTACACAGCTCTAACAAACTTCCTGAGTTTCCTATACCAAACAGAAGACCGCAGATTAAAAGTGGGGAGAGGGGAGACTAAAGGCAAGCAAATTAAAGAGACCCTGTTGTTTCCAGCCACTGTGCTGGAAGATAGTTAAACAACAATAGACCTTCAGTCCTTGAAAAGCTTATGGTTTACCAGGGGCTACAAGAAGTGCATCAGCGGCCGGGCTCGGTGGCTCACACCTGTAATCCCAGCACTTTGGGAGGCCGAGGTGGGCGGATCACAAGGTGAGGAGCTCGAGCCCAGTCTGACCAACATGGTGAAACCTCATCTCTACTAAAAATACAAAAATTAGCTGGGCGTGGTGGTGCACGCCTGTATTCCCAGCTACTCAGGAGGCTGAGGCAAGAGAATCGCTTGAATCCGGGAGGGTGGAGGTTGTGGTGAGCTGAGATCGAGCTAGACTCTGTCTCAACAAAAAAAAGAAGTGCATCAGAGGCCAGGCACGGTGCCTCACGGCTGTAATCCCAGCACTTTGAGAGGCCTAGGCAGGCAGATGGCTTGAGTCCAGGAGTTCAAAACCAGCCTGAGCAACACAACGAAACCCCATCTCTACTAAAAATACAAAAAATTAGCCAAGTGTGGTAGCATGCACCTGTAGTCCCAGCTACTCAGGAGGCTGAGGGTCCTGAGCCCAGGACGTCAAGGCTGCAGTGAGCCATGATCATACCACTGTACTCCAGCCTGGGTGACAAAGTGAGACCTTGTCTCCGACAAACAAAACAAAAGCATCAGCATATAATGTGATAAGAATCAATGTTAGAAATATGAATGCGAGGCCGGGCGTGGTAGCTCACACCTGTAATCCCAGCACTTTGAGAGGCCGAGGCGGGTGGATCACCTGAGATCAGGAGTTCGAGACCAGCCTGACCAACATGGTGAAACCTTGTCTCTACTAAAAATACAAAAATTAGCTGGGCATGTTGGTGGGCGCCTGTAATCCCAACTACTCAGTAGGCTGAGGCAGGAGAATCGCTTGAACCTGGGAGGCAGAGGTTGCAGTGAGCCGCGATTGTGCCAGTGCACTCCAGCCTGGGCAACATGGTGAGACTTCATCTAAAGAAATATATATATGTGTGTGTGTGTGTGTGTGTGTATATATATAAATACATATGTGTATGTATGTATATATATTTATATATGTATAAATATGTTTATATATGTATAAATATATGTATATAGTGTGTGTGTGTGTGTGTATATATATGTATGAATGGGATACAGCGATTGCTCAGAGAGACTGGGTGATTGTAGGGCATCTGCAAAGATTTCCCAAAGGTGGTGATGGCTGCACTGGGGTTTGAAAGACATGGAAGGAGCTTTCCAGAGGGAGAAAGGGGAAAGGGCAGGGGGGTGAGCAGGCTTTTTAGGCAAAGAGACGCGCCTGTAAGAAGAGCCTGGTATGATCAGAGAATGGTGAAAATTCTCAGTGAGTTGAGGTTAAGCTCTGGTGAGAGAGATGAAGTTGGAGACGGGTGGCGAATGTGGACCTGTGCCTAGCACAGCACCTGACACGGCAGAGGCAGTCAGTAAATATCTGCTGATTAATTGTCAGACATTGAGTGGCTTTGGGGACACGGACAACACAGTGTCTTGTCAGCCAGGAATCAGATCCCGGATGGAACACAGTGTCTTATCAACCAGGAATCAGATCCCGGATGGAACACAGTGTCTTGTCGGCCAGGAATCGGATCCCGGATGGTGGGGGTTTCATCAAAACCATTCTACCATATGGAGTCCTGCCAAGCAGTCCAGGCAACAGCCCTTTATCTCACCGTGCTATTGCAACCATAAAAAAGGGAACAATACAAGAAAAGATAGGACATCATAGATGATTGATACCAAAGGAATGGGATAGTAATGTGACGGGAACTCAAAGGATAGAAAAAGTGAACACTCTGCAATAGAGTGGTCAAGGAAGTTTTCCCAAAGGGGCAGGACTTGAGCTTGGCTTTGAACAGTAAGGGAAAAAAAAATGAAGGGACAACCCACAGAAGGGGGGAAACTAGCTGCAAACTAGCTGCAAACCAGCCTGGCCAATATGGTGAAACCCCATCTCTACTAAAAATACAAAAATTACCCAGACGTGGTGGTGCGAGCCTGTAATCTCAGCTACTCGGGAGGCTGAGGCAGGAGAATTGCTTGAACCTGGGAGGCGGAGGTTGCAGTGAGCCGAGATTGTGCCATTGCACTCCAGCCTGGGCGACAGAGTGAGACTCCATCTCAAAATAATAATAATAATAATAATAAGGGGAAAACTCAGAGATGGAATTACATGCACCGGGTGTAGTGTGAGCAAAGGATTCACTTCCTGATACATTCTTGTTTCCCATATAGCTACTGAGGTCATCTTTTAGTAATGAATTAAGTGCTTTCTTTTCCAACTCAAAATTAGTGTGCATCTTTACGTAAATATCTAGATCTGACACTCTAGGCTTGGGCTAATATAGTGGGGTGGAGGCAGCTTGGGTTAAGGTGTAAAGTTCCAAGGGCTGAACCAGAATAAATGGTATATTTATCAAAGGAAGAGCAAGGCAAAACCAGCAAGTACAAACCATGGAGGCCTCAACCGAGGTGAGAGGAAAAGTTAGGGAGCCTCAGGAAAGCTCTGAGGAGGGACCCCAATTAAGGGGACAGTAGTCAGGGCGTGAGGTTTGTCCAAGAGAGCACTGTGAGATCAGGACTAAAATTGCTGCAAGAGACCCTACGATTGGCTGGCAGCAGCACGTTGTGGAGATGAGCCTGCTCTCTCAGTCTCTTCTTCTTGTCAGAACCCTTTGCCTCACCCAACACACGCACACACACACATGCACGCACCGTGCTACAGAAACCCTTTCTCAGTCTTGCCGTTCTCTCAAATCATGCATTGGTCTTCCCTTCATCTTCAGATTCTTTAGAGAGTAATCAAAGTTCCCATTTCTAGCGTGATGAAGTGCGGAGGTCAACAAATCTTTCCAAAATGTAACTATATAGCTGGACAAACCATTTAGCATTCTGTAATTTTACCAAAGGCACAGCACAAATGGGGATGTGTTTAACAACGAAAGCTCGCTGCGTGTGGTGGCTCATACCCGTAACCCCAGCGCTTTGGGAGGCTGAAGCAGGAGGACCACTTGAGCTCAGGAGTTCAAGAACAGCCTGGGCAAAGTAGTGAGATCCCTGTCTCTACAAAAAAAAAATCAAAAAAGGCATGGTGGTACACACCTGTGGTGCCAGCTACATGGGAGGCTAAGGCAGGAGAATCATTTGAGCCCAGGAGATTGAGGTTGCAGTGAGCTGTGATCACACCACTGCACTCCAACCTGGGCAACAGAGTGAGGCAGACCCTGTCTCAAGAGAAAAAAAAAAAGAATTAAAGTGAGCCTTGGAGAAGGCCAGCCTGTGTCCATGGCATCTTTGCCCAGGCTGCTACCCCCATTTACCCCAGCTGTTGGTAACACACACAGCAGCCCCCAGCAGGGCAGCCTGTGGAAATAAGATCCCCTGGCACCTCGCTGCAGGGGCTGGATGCAAGATTGAGGAAGGTTTTGATTTGCAGTATGGCTAGTTAAGGTGGTGATATCAGTGACCAGGAGGAAGAAAGGCCGCTGCCTCCCAGCCTGAGGCTCTGGGCCTTTGGAGATAACCAAATGGCCTGCAGACTAGTCAGGGATGTAAGAGGGAGCTCCAGGAGGTGGGAGAGCCAAAGGGAGCTTGGTAAACTCTTCACACTACCCAAATGGATTGAAGGCTCACGGCTGGCAGAGATTAGAGCAAGCCCAAGCCATGTCCATATGCTCAGGGCACACAGCCTGTGTCTGTGCCGGTGCCAGTGTTAGGAAGTAAAAGCCAGAACACCACTGCAAATGGCCCGGGGCGTGCCTCCTCTCCATTGCGCATAGAGCCAGCAGCAGATGGTGGAAACCGTATTGGCTTTAACTGATGTTTGACTGACAAACTATGCAGACAAGAAGTGACCTCTAGGAAGCCAGTGTGAAAAATTAAAGCAAACAAATGCCAACAATAAAACTGAGTAATGATCTGTGTAAGTGCACACTGTGGAGGAGACAGGCGTCCTGCATGGAGTCCAGCCAGGAGACAGCACGGAATGCATGGAGCAGCTATTGGAAGACACTGAAAACTAAATAGTTGCAGGCAGCTTTCCCAAGAAGACCAGAACTTGAAGTAACACCAAATCAGTGGTGAGATAACCATGTTTCCCCTATGGTATCCCCTGACTAACCTGGCAGTGGGCACCAGGGTGTAGATAAAAAGAGCTCCAGAAAATGTCTCTATGTCTGGCTCAAGTAACAGGAAAAGGGTCTCCTAACATTCCAAAGGAATCCAGAAGTTCGTTCCTCCCCATGTTTCTTTTCCCTATTCTCTCATACCTCAACCCACAAGCATTCCCACAGTGGCACTGGCACCAGCCCCAAGAGGAGCCCCAGGAGCCAAGACGCAGGCGGGAACCTTCTCCAGTTGACAGAGCTGTGGTCTCAAAAGGGCAGAAACAGCCCATGTTGCTTCTCTTCCAATTCAGTCCTCCCACTGCTTGGTTTCAGGTGTAGACATGCATGGTAGAGCCAGATAACGAAAGCCTCAGTTTTCTGCTTGGAAGACAAAAGAGAGACGCCTCAGCAAATGAAAGCAACAGGGTAATTGCTGAGAGAGAGTTAATCAGTGAAGCAACCCCATTAAGTTGTTTATGAACCCCAGGGCTCATTCTTGAGCTGCTCCCACATAGATCTGGTCCTGTTCAACACACCAAAGGCTGAGAGCTGAACTGAGAGACCATCACCCACAGACACAACTGGCCACTGGGCGGCGCACAAGTGGGACAGAACTGAATAGTCCTGTGAAGACTTTGGACGCTGAACTGACTTTGGAACCACAGACTGGTTCCAATGGAGGGGTGGGAACTTGTGGCTTGAACCTAAATCAGGTAGATTGCCTGGCCAAAATGAAAATATCTACAATCTCCATAGCATTTAATTTCATTCAGTGATTTTTTAAAGTAAATTTGCAGTGTTTTACAGCCATCCCCAAAATCTAATTCCAAAATACCTCTATCACCCCAACGAGAGACTCCATTCATGTTGGCAGTCACATGCAGTCCCAGATTTTCCCTCCGCCAAGCCCTTGGCAATCACTAATCTACTTTTTGTGTCTTTGAGTTTGCCTACTCTGGATATTTCATATAAATGAAATGATACACGATTTTGTGATTGGCTCCTTTCATTTAGAATAATGTTTTCAAGGCTGATTCATGTTGCAGTATGCATTGGTACTTCATTATGTTTATGCAAAAGTAATGTTCTATTGTATGGCTATACCACATTTTTCTTTGAGACAGAGATCTCACTATGTCACCCAGGCTGGAGTATAGCAGCTCTTCACAGGTCTGATCACAGCTCCTGCATGGATCAAAGAGCGTCACTGCAGCTTCAAACTGCAGCTTCAAACTCTCAGGTTCAAGCGACCCTCCTGCCTCAACCTCCCCAGTAGCTGGGACTACAGGCACATGTGTCTGTGCCCAGCAATACCACATTTAAAAAATCCATCTTCAGTAGATGGAAATTTGGATTGTTTCTACCTTTTATTAATAAAAATAGTACTGCCATAAACATTCATGTATAAGTTTTCTTTTGTTTTCATTTTTTCTTTTTTGTAGAGATGGGGGTCTCGCTCTGTTGCCCAGGCTGGTCTCAAACTCCTGGACTCAAGTGATCTTCCCACTGAAAACTCCCAAAGTGCTGGGATTACAGGCATGAGCCACCACGCCTGGCCTGTATACAAGTTTTTGTGTAGACATGTTTACATCCAGTTAATGAACACAGGATGTCTTTCCATTGATTTAGCTCTTCTTTCTTTCAACAGTGTTGTGTAGTTTCCAGTCTACAAGTCTTACACTTTTGGATTAAATTTATTCATAATTATTTTATTATTTTTGATAATATTATAAATGGAATTGTTTACTTAATTTTATTTGAATTGTTCATTGCTAGTGTGTAAGTAGACAACTTATTTTTTTTAATTGACCTTGTATGGTACAATCTCTTTGAACTCATTTATTATCACTGATAGTTTAGATCTTTTTTTTTTTGAGGTTTCATTAGGGTTTTCTATATATAAGATCATGTCATCTAGAATAGAGATAGTTTTATTTATTCTATTCCTATTTCAATGCCTTTTGTTTGCATTTCTTGCCTAATTGTCTGGGCTGGAACATCCAGTACAGTGTTGAATAAAAGTGAAGAAAGAAGGCATCCTTGTAAGTCAAGTTTTTGTTGTGTTTTGTTTTGTGTTGTGTTGTTTTGACATGGAGTCTCACACTTTGGCCCAGGCTGGAGTGCAATGGCGTGATCTTGGCTCACTGCAACCTCTGCCTCCCGGGTTCAAGCAATTCTCCTGCCTCAGCCTCCTGAGTAGCTGGGATTACAGGCGCC
>NW_012119066.1:1024554-1028340 GCF_000951035.1 Colobus angolensis palliatus | reverse complement strand
TTTTTGAGCCAGAGTTTTGCTCTTATTGTCCAGGCTAGAATGTAATGACACAATCTCGACTCACTGCAGCCTCCGCCTCCAGAGTTCAACCAATTCTCCTGCCACAGCCTCCTGAGTAGCTGGGATTACAGGCATGCACCACCATGTCCAGCTAATTTTGTATTTTTTGTAGAGACAGGGTTTCTCCATGTTGGTCAGGCTGGTCTTGAACTCCTGACCACAGGTGAACGCCCACCTTGGCCTCCCAAAGTGCTGGAATTACAGGCGTGAGCCACCGCACCCAGCCCAATTTAAACTTTTCTTTTTTTTTTTTTTTTTAAGAGGGAGTCTGTCACCCAGGCTGGAGTGCAGTGAGTGGCGTGATCTCGGCTCACTGCAAGCTTGCCTCCCGGGTTCATGCCATTCTCCTGCCTCAGCCTCCCGAGTAGCTGGGACTACAGGTGCCTGCCACCACACCCAGCTAATTTTTTTTTTTTTTCTTTTTGTGTTTTTCAGTAGAGTCGGGATTTCACTGTGTTAGCCAGGATGGTCTTGATCTCCTGACCTCATGATCAGCCCACCTCGACCTCCCAAAGTGCTGGGATTACAGGTGTGAGCCACCGTGCCCGGCCCAACTTAACCATTTTTAAGTGTGCAATGCAGTAGCCTTATGTTGTTGTGCAATATATCTCCAGGATGTTTTCATCTTTTATTTCTATTTATTTATTTATTATTTTGAGACATGAACTCGCTGTCACCTGGGCTGGAATGCGGTGGTCCAATTATAGGTCACTGCAACTTCGAACTCTTGCGCTCAATCAATCCTCCTGCCTCAGCCTCCCAGGTAGCTGGGGACTACAGACGCGCATCACTGAACTGGGTTAATTTTTTTTTTTTTTTTTTGGAGACAGAGAGTCTTGCTTTGTTGCCTAAGCTGTTTTTGAACTCCTGGCTTCAAGCAATCCTCCCACCTCAGCCTCCCAAAGTGCTGGGATTATAGGAGTGAGCCACCACTTGGCCCAACTTTTTATCTTTTAAAACTGAACATCTATACCCATGAAACAACTCTCCATTTTCTCCTCCCCCTAGTTTCTAGTGACCACCATTTGATTTGCTGTTTCTGTGAATTTGACTGCTTTAGATACCTCATATAAGTGGAAGCATACAGTATTTGCATTTTTGTGACTCTTATTCCACTTAACATGATGTCCTCAAGGTTCTTCCATGTTACATCATGTAACAGAATTCCTTTAGTTTTTAAGGCTAATATTCCATTATTTATATACACCACATTTTGTTTATCCCCTCGTTTGTTGAGAGACATTTAGGCTGCTTCTGCATGTTGGCTATTATGAATAATACTGCTATAAATATGGATGTGCAAACATCTCTTAAAGATCCTGTTCTCAGTTCTTTTGGATATATGTCCAGAAGTGAATATGGCAATTCTATTTTTATTCTTTTGAGAACCCATCAAATTGTTTTTGGTAGTAGCTACACCATTTTGCATTGCACAAAGGCTCCAATTTCTGTACATCCTCTTTAACACTTGTGTTTTCTGGTTTTTTGACAGTAGACATCCTAATGGGTGTAAGATAATATTTCCTTGTGATTTTCATTTGCATTTCTCTAATGATGATTAGGAATGTTGAGCATCTTTTTTGTTTTGTTTTGTTTTGTTTTTGGTGTTGGTTTTGTTTTGAGACACAGTCTCATTCTGTCACTCAGGCTGGAGTACAGTGTTGCGATCCTGGCTCACTGGAACCTCTGCCTCCTGAGTTCAAGCTATTCTCGTGCCTCTGCCTCCCAAGTAACTGGGATTACAGGTGCCTGCCACCATGCCTGGTTTCAAATATACTTTATTTCTTCAATAATGCCATATCTTAATGGGTCACAGTATTTTAACTTGGCATCAATTATGAGCTGTTTTTTAAACAATTCATTATCATACCAGCTGGGATGATTACTGATCTCTCCATTCCTTTGGGTGACTCTGCCAACAGAGGACAGGGTCCATTCTATTCTGATTTGTGTTGCTACATATGTCCATATAGTAATGCACAAAGTGGCTTCACTAGTTAATACAGCATTACCGTATTTGTCATGAAAATCAGGTGTACTTTTCTGGTGGGTCTGCCTTGCCGTTGTTTGCTGAATGCTTCAAATTTGCAGATGAATTAGTGCAGTTTTTGACCAAGCGAAACATTGTGAAGGTGAAGAAAGAACTATGGGAATGCAGCTGCTGCTTTGGTGCAAATTCCAATTTTTGTATTTTTAATAAAGACAGGGTTTTGCCACGTTGGCCAGGCTGGTCTTGAGCTCCTGACCTCAAGTGATCCACCGCACCTTGGCCTCCCAAAATGCTGGAATTACAGGCATGAGTCACCGCACCCAGCCTGAGCATCTTTTCTTGTGCTTTTTATACATTTGTGTATCATCTTTAGGAAATTGTCTAGTCAAGCTTTTGCTCACTTTTGTTTGTTGTTGTTGAGGTCTCTATTGTCTTTCTAGTTTCTATTTCACTAATTTCAGCTTTGACCTAATTTGTGTCCTTCCTTCTGCTTGCCTTAGGCATGGTTTGCTCTTTTTTTCCCAGGCTATTGATTTGAGATCATTCTTTTTAAGTCCACTGATATTCAAGGTAATTATTGATAGGTAAGGATTGCCACTGTCATTTAAAAAACTGATTTCTGGGCCGGGCGCAGTGGCTCACACCTGTAATCCCAGCACTTTGGGAGGCCGAGGCAGGCGGATCACCTGAGGTTGGGAGTTCAAGACCAGCCTATTGATTTGAGATCATTCTTTTTAAGTCCACTGATATTCAAGGTAATTATTGATAGGTAAGGATTGCCACTGTCATTTAAAAAACTGATTTCTGGGCCGGGCGCAGTGGCTCACACCTGTAATCCCAGCACTTTGGGAGGCCGAGGCAGGCGGATCACCTGAGGTTGGGAGTTCAAGACCAGCCTGACCAACATGAAGAAACCCAGTCTCTACTAAAAATACAAAATTAGCCAGGCATGGTGGCACATGCCTGTAATCCCAGCTACTCAGGAGGCTGAGGTAGGAGAATCACTTGAACCCGGTGGGCGGAGGTTGTCGTAAGCCAAGATCACACCATTGCACTCCAGCCTGGGCAACAAGAGCGAAACTCCATCTCAAAAAAAAAAAAAAAAAAAGTTTTCCGGCTGGGCACAGGGGCTCATGCCTGTAATTCCAGCATTTTGGGAGGCTAAGGTGGGCGGATCACTTGAGGCCAGGAGTTCAAGACCAGCCTGGCCAACATGGTGAAACTCTGTCTTTACTAAAAATACAAAAATTAGTCCCACGAGGTGGTACACACCTGTGGTCCCAGCCACCCGGGAGACTGAGGCATGAGGATTGCATGAACCCAGGAGGCAGAGGTTGCAGTGAGCCAAGATTGCGCCACTGCACTCCACTAGCCTGGGTGACAGAGTGAGACTGTGTCTCAAAAAAAACAAAATTGTTTTCTAGTTGTTTTATAGATCCTTTGTTCCTTTCTTCCCCTCTTGCTGTCTTCCTTTATGATTAGATGACTTTCTGTAGTGGTATGCTTTGATTCCTTACTTTTTAGAGGTCATTCTTTTTTGAATATAGTCTTTACAGCTATACATTTCCTTCTAGGTGTTGCTTTAGCTGTATCCCATAAGTTTTCGTATGTTGTATCTTCATTTTATCCATCTCAAATTTCTCTAATTTTCTAATTTCACTTGTCATGATTTCTTCTAATTTCCTGTGTACTTTCTAATTTCCCTTGTGATTTCTTATTTGACTCATTGGTTATTT
>NW_012119066.1:1022278-1024504 GCF_000951035.1 Colobus angolensis palliatus | reverse complement strand
TCCCTTGTGATTTCTTATTTGACTCATTGGTTATTTAGAAGTGTGTTGTTTAATGTCCAAATGTTTGTGAATTTCTCAAATTTCTGTTGTTGATTTCTAATTTCATTCCACTCTGGTCAGAACACATACTCTTTATGATTTCAATTCTTTTAAATTTATTGAGGGTTTAGGAGTACAAAGACTTACTGAAAAAAAGAATCATTGAGGTTTGTCTTATGCTCTAGCATATGGTTTATGCAAAAGAGTGTTCCAAGTGCACTTGAGAAGAATGTGTATTTTGATATTGTTAGGTGGAGTTTTCTATAGATGTCTATTTGGTCTGGCTTGTTTAAACCACTGTTGAAGTCTTGTATTTTCTTGATGATCCCTGTCTAGTGGATCTATCCATTATTGTTTTTAAAAATACATTTGATGGTTGAAAGCAAAAATTAGGCCGGGCGTGGTGGCTCACACCTATAATCCCAGCACTTTCAGAGGCCGAGGCAGGCAGATCACTTGAGGTTGGGAGTTCAAGACCAGCCTGACCAACATGGAGAAACCCCGTCTCTACTAAAAATACAAAAATTAGCCAGGTGTGGTAGCACACGCCTGTAATCCCAGCTACTCAGGAGGCTGAGACAAGAGAAGCACTTGAACCCGGGAGAGGGAGGTTGTGGTGACCCGAGATTGAGCCATTGCATCCAGCCTAGGCAACAAGAACAAAACTCTGTCTCAAAAAAAAAAAAAGAAAAGAAAGAAAGCAAGCAAAAATTATAACATTAGTGGAGTTTACAATGCATGTAAATGTAATAGAAAACATCTATAATGTAAACAGGGGAAGGCAAAAATACCTATCCAGCTGTAAGATTTCTACATTCCACCGGACGTGGTAATATGTTCATTCTGTGAAAAATTAAGCATATTGTAATCCCTAGAGTCACCATTTAAAAAACTACTCAAAGAGATATATTCAAAACCAATATATGAGTTAAAACAGAATGCTAAAACTCATTTAAATAACCAAAAAGGAGGCAGAAAGTGGTAAGCAGAAGGATAAAAAATGGAGCAAAATAAAAAGTAGTAAGATGGAGCTGGGCCCAGTGGCTCACACCTGTAATCCCAAAACTTTGGGAAGCTGAGGTGGGTGAATCATTTGAGGCCAGGAGTTTGAGATCAGCCTGGTCAACACAGTGAAACCCTATCTCTACCAAAAACAGAAAAATTAGCTGGGCGTGGTAGTACACACCTGTAATCCCCACTGCTTGGGAGGCTGAGGCACAAGAATTGCTTGAGGCTGGGAGGCAGAGGTTCCTGTGAGTCAAGATTGTGCCACTGCACTCCAGCCTGGGTGACAGAGCAAGACTCTGTCTCTAATAATAATAATAATAAGAAGAAGTAGAAGAAGAAGAAGAAGATGGTAGACATATATCCAAACACATAAAGAATTACATTAAACATAAATCGACTAAACCTAAATCTTAAAAGACAGACATTGTCAGATGGATAAAAGCAGTGCCCAGCCATATGCTATTTACAAGAAACTTCTTTTATTTTTTTAAAAGTTTTTTCATTTTTTAAAAAATGTTTTGCATTTATTTATTTATTTATTTATTTATTTGATACAAGGTTTTGCTCTGGTGCGCAGACTGGAGTGCAATGGAATGATCATAGCTCACTGCAGCTCCCAGCTCCTGGACTCAGGCAATCCTCCTGCCTCAGCTTCCCATGTAGCTAAGACTACAGGCATGTACCATCATGTCTGACTAGTTTTTTGTTTTGTTTTGTTTTGTTTATAGAGACAGGGACTCACCAAGTTGCCCAGGCTAGTCTCAAATTCCTGGCCTCAAGCAATCCTCCCACCTCAGCCTTCCAAAGCACTGGAATTACAAGCATTAGCCACCATACCCAGTCAAAACTTGCTTTAAACATTATATATGTAGGTTAAAAGTAAAGAATAGAGGTTGGGCAGAGTGGCTCACACCTGTAATCCCAGTACTTTGGGAGGCCAAGGCGGGTGGATTGCTTGAGGTCAGGAGTTTGACACCAGCCTGGCCAACATGGCAAAACCCCATCTCTACCAAAAACACAAAAGTTAGTCAGGTGTAGTGGTGTTGCCTGTAGTCCCAGTTACTCAGAAGGCAGAGGCAGGAGAATCACTTGAATCCAAGAGGTGGAGGTTGCAGTGAGCTGAGATGACGCCATTGCACTCCAGCCCAGGTGACAGAACAAGACTCCATCTCAAAAAAA
>NW_012119066.1:1007533-1021893 GCF_000951035.1 Colobus angolensis palliatus | reverse complement strand
GAGACCATCCTGGCTAACACGGTGAAACCCCGTCTCTACTAAAAATACAGAAAATTAGCCGGGCATGGTGGCGGGCGCCTGTAGTCCCAGCTACTCGGGGGGCTGAGGCAGGAGAATGGCGTGAACCCGGGAGGCGGAGCTTGCAGTGAGCCGAGCTTGCGCCACTGCACTCCAGTCTGGGTGAAAGAGCGAGACTCCATCTCAAAAAAAAAAAAAAAAAAGGAAAGAAAGAAAGCAAGAAAAAAAAAGAAAAAGAAAATCAGCAAAGAAGAGGAGAATTAAACAGCACCACTAGCCAACTGGATCTAATTGAACTTTGAGGAAGACTCTACCAGTAAACAGCAGACTATATATTATTTCAAGTGCACACAGAACCATTCACCAAGATAAACCATATCCCGGGTCATAAAACAAGCCTTAGGCAAACTTAAATGAAGTGAAATCATGCCAAGTATGTTCTCTGACCGTAACAAAAGTAGACCAGGAATCAATAAGACAAACGTAATAGGAGAATCCCTGAACACTTATAAATTAAACAACAGGCTTCTAAATTAATCCATGTATCAAAGAGAATATCTGAAGAGAAATTAGAAAATATCAATATCCCTTATGAAATTAGATGCCAAAACCCTCAAAAAAATTTGCAAATTCAATCAAGCAGTTTATAAAATGTTAATACACATTCAGTCATTAAAAGCTACAATGTCGGGCGCACTGGCTCATGCCTGTAATCCTAGCATTTTGGGAGGCTGAGGCAGGTGGATCACTTGAGGCCAGGAGTTCAAGACCAGCCTGGCCAATATGGCGTGACCCCCATCTCTACTGAAAATACAAAAATTATCTGGGCGTGGTAGCACACGCCTGTAGTCTCAGCTACTCAGGAGACTGAGGCTTGAGAATCACTTGAAACCAGTAGGTGGAGGTTGCAGTGAGCCAAGATCATGCCACTGCACTCCAGCCTGAGCGACAGAGCAGGACTCTGTTTCAAAAAACAAAACAAAACAATAAGAAAAAAATGCTAGTAGGCAAATTCATAAAGACAAAAAGTAGAGTTAGGGTTACCAGGGGCTTGTGGAGTGGGGATTGGGGAGTAATTGTTTAATAGGCGCAGAGTTTCTATTTGAGATGACCAAAAGTTTTGGAAATGGATAGTGATGATGGTTACACACCATTGTGAGCAAACTTATCAAAGGGTTACATACCATATAAGTCCATTCATATGGTATATAGTGTGGAGAAGTAATCAGTGGTAAGGGGGTGAGTGGAAGGTATAACTATAAAGGAATAATAACATGAATGAGTTTTTAGAATGTTGGAATTGTTATGTATCCTTACTGTGGTAGTGGTTACATGAATCTGGACGTACGTGTCAAATTTTTTCTACAAGAAATTTGTAGAACTGGCCGGGCGTGTTGGTTCACGCCTGTAATTCCAGAATTTTGGGAGGCCAAGGTGGGTGGATCACCTGAGCTCAGGAGTTTGAGACCAGTCTGGTTAACATGGCGAAACTCCGTCTCTGCTAAAAATACAAAAATTAGCCAGGCATAATGGTGCGTGCCTGTACTCCCAGTTACTCAGGAGGCTGAGGCAGGAGAATCGCTTGAACCTGGGAGGCGGAAGTTGCAGTGAGCTGAGATTGAACCACTATACTCCAGCCTGGGTGACACAGCGAGACTTCATCTCAAAAAAAACAAAAACAAAAAAAAACTTGTAGAACTATGCACCCCCTAAATGGGCAACTTTTCTATATGATTATATACTGAAAATACCTATATCCATTCTCTCTATTTCACAAAAAGGTAATCACCACTTTTAGCACCTGTTTCCTTACCACCTGGTTCCTCCTTTTCCATAGGCAGGTGGGTTTTGGTCTGTACCACTTTTTCAAAAGTGAGCTTTTAGAGGAGGAGGCAGAGCAGATGTCTGAATAGAACCCTCCAGCAAGCATCGCCCCAATCCTCTGCCCTGCAGGAACATCAAATGGAACAACTATCTACACAAGAAAGCACCTTCATAAGACATAAAGATCAGATGAGTGATCACAGTACCTGGTTTTTAACATCATATCAAGGAAAGAGGCACTGAAGAGGGAAGGAAAGACAGTCTTGAACAGCTGATGCCACCTTTCCCCCATCTCCCCAGTAGCAGCAGCAGCCTCATGACGAGAGAGAATCTGTGTGATCTGGGGAGGGACAGTGCCATGATTGTGAGACTTTGCCTTGGAACTCAGTGCTTCCCTGTAACACCAGAAAGCAACACAGGGCAATATTCAGCAGGTACCTTTGGAGGCAGCATTTAGACCAGCCCTAGCCAGAAGGGAATTATCCGTCCTAGCTGTTAGAAACTGAACTCCAGTAACCCTTGTCACCGTGGGCCAAAGTGCCCTCCTGTCCTAGGGCGCTAAACTTAGAAGGCAGTCCAGGCCACAAGGACTGCAATTTCTTAGCAACTCCGGTGCTGTGCTTTGTTGGGCTCAGAGCCAGTGAACTTGGGGTGCACATGACATAATGAGACATCAGATGGGGTGGCTGAGGGCCCAGCACCCCAGGTAGTGCAGCTGGGGTAGTGTGGCTGTGGGAGAGACTCTTTTTTTCCTTTTTTGAGACAGGCTCTTGGTCTGTCACCCAAACTGGAATGCAGTGATGCAGTCATGGCTCACTGCAGCCTTGACCTCCCAGGCTCAAGTGATCCTCTCACATCAGCCTCCCAAGGAGCTGGGACTACAGACATGCCCCACAATGCCTGGCTAATTTGTTTTTCTCTGTAGAGACAGGGGTCTCACTATGTTGCCCAGGCTGCTCTCAAACTCCTGGGCTAAAGCGGTCCTCCAGCCTTGATGGCCCAAAGTGCTGGGATTACAGGTATGGGCCACCATAGCTGGCCAAGACTTTTTTCTTCTGCTTGAAGAGAGGAGAGGGGACAGTAAAGAGGACTCTATCTTGCAACTTGGATACCAGCTCAGCCACAGTAGAATAGGGCACCAGGCAGAGTCCTGAGGCCCCCATTTAGGTCCTAGCTCCCAGATGACATTTCTGAACACACCCTGGGCTGGAACGGAACCCACCACCTTGAAGGGAAAAACCCAGTCCTGGCAGAATTCATCACCTGCTGACTAAAGAGGGTCTGGGCCTTGAATAAACATCAGTGGTTCCCAGGCCCTACCCACTGCGGGCCTTGGGAGAGACCCAGTGCCGTTCTGGCCTCAGGTGTGACCCAGGGCATTCCCAGCTGCAATGGCCATGGGGAGAGGCTCCCTCTGCTTAACGAAAAGAGAGGGAAGAGTAAAGGGGACTTCATCTTGCAGCTTGGATATCAGCTTGGTCACAGTGAGATAGAGCACCAGGTGGGCTCCTGGGATCCCTGATTCCAGGCCTTGGCTCCTGTATGGCATTTGGACTTGCTCTAGGTGAGAAGGAGCCCTTTGTCCTCAAAGAAGAGACCCAGCCTGGCAGCAATCACCAGAAGCTGGCTGAAGAACTCTTAGGGCTTGAGTGAACACTGGCAGTAGCCAAGTCATACTCACTGCGGGCCTGGGGTGGTGGTCGCCAGAGGGAGAAGTTCCTTCTGTTTGAGGAAAGGAGAGAGAAGAGTGGAAGGACTTTGTCTTGTGACATGGATGCCAGCTCAGCAGCAGGATAGAGCACCAGATAGATTCCTAAGTTTTCCAACCCCAAGCCCTGACTCCCAGATGGGATAACATCTCTGGACATACTTGGAAACAGGGGGAATGCGCTTCCCTGAAAGGAAGACAGTAAGCCTGGCTGGATTCACAACCTCCTGACAGTAGAGCCTGTGGGCTGTGAGGAAACAACAACGGTAACTAGGCAGTGGTTGCCACAGGCCTTGGGTGAGACCCAGTGTTGTGCTAGCTTTAGGTCTGACCCAGTGCAGTTCCAGTGGTCATGGCCACAGGGGTTCATATGTCACCCTTCCCCAAGGTCTAGTCAGCTCAGCATGGAGAGAGAGAGAGACTTTGTTTAGGGGAAGGCAAGGAAAGAGAACAAAAGTCTCTGCCAGGTAATCTAGGGAATTCTCCCAGATCTTACCCAAGACCACTGGGGTAGTACCTCTACAAGTCTGCAAGAGTCACAGCATTATTGGGCTTGGGGTGCACCCTAATGCAGATACAGCTGCAGTCATCAAAATCTTAGATCACAACACTCAATTCCCTTTGAATACTTGGAAAGCCTTCCCAAGAAGGACAGAAACAAATAAGCCAGACTGCAAAAATTGTAATAAATATCTAACCAGGCTGGGCATGGTGGCTCATGCCTATAATCCCAGGATTCTGTGAGGCCAAGGTGGGTGGACTGCTTGAGCTCAGGAGTTCAAGACCAGCCTGGGCAACAAGTGAAACCCCATCTCTACCAAAAATGCAAAAATTAGCCGGGTGTGGTGGCACACGTGTGTGGTCCTAGCTACTTGGGAGGCTCAGGTGGGTGGATTGCTGGAGCCCAGAAAGTCAAGGGTGCATTGAGCTGCAATCTCGTCACTGCACTCCAGCTTGGGTGACAGAGTGAGACCCTGTCTCAAAAAAAAATAATTAATTAATTAATTAAAAAATAATTAAAAAATGAATATCTAAACTTTCAATGCTCAAATACTAACGATCATCCACAAACGTTAAGACCATCCAGGAAAATGTGACCTTACCAAACTAACTAAATAAGGTACCAGTGGCCAATTCCAGACTGACAGAGATATGTGATCTTTCAGACACAGAATTCAAAACAGCTGTTTTGAGGAAGCTCAGTGAAATTCTAGATAACACAGAGAAGGAATTCAGAATCCTATCAGATGAATTTAACAGAGAGATTGAAATAAAGAGAATCAAGCAGAAATTCTGGAGCTGAAAAATTTAATTGACATCCCAAAGAATGCATCAGAGTTTCTCAACAGCAGAATTGATCAAGCAGAAGAAAGAATTAGTGAGTTTGAAGACAAGCTGTTTGAAAATACACAATCAGAAGAGACAAAAGAAAAAAGGAAAAAAATGGTGAAGCATGCCCACCAGATTTAGAAAATAGCCTCAAACAGGCAAACCTAAAAGTTAGAGGCCTTAAAGAGGAGGTAAAAAGAGAGATCATGGTAGAAAGTATACTCAAAGGGATAATAACAGATACTTTTCTTTTTCCTTTTTTTTTTTTGGAGATGGAGTTTCACTCTTGTTGCCTAGGCTGGAGTGCAATGGCGTAATCTCCGCTCACCGCAACCTCTGCGTCCTGGGTTCAAGTGATTCTCCTTCCTCAGCCTCCCAAGTAGCTTGGATTACAGGCATGCGCCACCTTGCTGGTCTAATTTTGTATTTTTAGTAGAGATGGGGTTTCTCCATGTTGGTCAGGCTGGTCTCAGACTCTTGACCTCAGGTGATCCACCTGCCTCAGCTTCCTAAAGTGCTGGGATTACACATGTGAGCCAGCACGCCCAGCCAATAACAGAGAACTTTCTTAACCTAGAGAAAAATATCAATATTCAAGTACAAGAAGGTTATAGAACACCAAGTAGATTTAACCCAAATAAGACTGCCTCAAGACATTTAATAATTAAACTCCTAAAGGTCAAAGATAAAGAAGAAATACTAAACATGGCAAGAAAAAAGAAACAAATAACGTACAAAGGAGCTCCAATACATCTGGCATCAGACTTCTCAGTGGAAACCTTGCAGGCCAGGAGAGAGTGACATGACATATTTAAAGAGCTGAAAAACAACAACAACAGCAACAACTACCACAACAAACCCAACTGTTTTCCTAGAATAGTATATCCAGTGAAAAAATCCTTCAAACATGAAGGAGAAATAAAGACTTTCCCAGACAAACAAAAGCTGAGGAACTTCATCAACAATAGACCTGTCCTACAAGAAATGCTAAAGAGAGGTCTTCAATCTGAAAGAAAAGGACAATAAGCAATAAGAAATCATCTGAGGGTTAAAAAAAAACCCTCATTGGTAATAGTAAGTACACACATAAACACAGAATATGATAACACTGTAATTGTGGTGTGTAAACTATTCATACCTTGCGTACAAAGACTAAAAGATGAACCTATCAAAAAATAACAACAGTTTTTCAAGACATAGACAATGTAATAAGATATAAAAAGAAAAAACAAAACGTTAAAAAGTAGGGAGATGAAGGTAAAGTGTAGAATTTTTATTAGTTTTCTCTTTGCTTATTTGTTTTTACAGTGTTATGTTTTCATCAGTTTAAAATAATAAATTATAAGATGATATTTACAAGCCTTGTGGTAACTTCAAATAAAAAAAAAAAAATTTTTAATGGGGAAAAAGGAAAAAAAAAAGACTTTAAAAAAAAAAAAAAAAAAAAAAAAAAAAAAAGACCCAAAAACCTGTTGCCTACAAGAAACACACTTCACCTATAAAGACACATATAGATTGAAAATAGGGAAAGGATATTTCATGCAAATGGAAGCCAAAAAAGAGCCAGAGTAACTATACTACATCATACCAAATAGATTTCAAGACAAAAACTATAAAAAATACAAAGAAGTTCATTATATAATGACAAAGGGTCTATTCATCAAGAGACTGTAACAATTGCAAATATATATGCATCCAATACTAGAGCACCCAAATATATAAAGCAAGTATTATCAGAGCTTAAGAGGGAGATAGCCCTCAATACAATAATAGCTAGAGACTTCAAGACTCCACTTTTAGCATTGGATAGATCATCAAGACAGAAAATCAACAACAAAAAAATCAGACTTAATCTGCACTACAGACCAAATGGACCTAATAGATATTTACAGAGCATTTCATGCAATAGCTGCAGAATACACATTCTTCTCCTAAGTAAATGGATCATTCCCAAGGAGAGAACATATGTTAGGCCAAAAAAAACAAGTCTTTAAAAAGTGAAAAAAAGCCAGGCGTGGTGGCTCATGCCTGTAATCCCAGCACTTTGGGAGGCCAAGGCAGGTGGATCACGAGGTCAGGAGATCGAGACCATCCTGGCTAACACGGTGAAACCCTGTCTCTACTAAAAATACAAAAAATTAGCCGGGCGCGGTGGTGGGTGCCTGTAGTTCCAGCTACTCAGGAGGCTGAAGCAGGAGAATGGCGTGAACCTGGGAGGCGGAGCTTGCAGTGAGCCGAGATGTGCCACTGCACTCTAGCTTGGGCAACAGAGCAAGACTCCGTCTCAAAATGAAAAAAAAAAAAAAAAAAAAAAAAAAAAAAGTGAAAAAAAATAGTAGAGTAAGGTAAGAGATCGCACCATTGCACTCCAGCTTGGGCAACAGAGCAAGACTCCGTCTCAAAATGAAAAAAAAAAAAGTGAAAAAAAATGGAAATCTATTTAGTATCTTCTCTCACCACAATGGAATTAAACTAGAAATAAAAAATAAGATGAACTTTAGAAACTATGCAAACACATGGAAATTAAATACTATGCTTCTGAATGACCAGTGGGTCAATGAAGAAATTAAGATAGAAATTTAAATATTTCTTGAAAGAAATGAAAATGAAAACACAACATACCAAAACTTATGGAATACAGCAAAAGCAATAGTAAGAGAAAAGTTTATAGCAATAAACACCTACATCGATAAAGTAGAAAAACTTTAAATAAACAACCTAAGATGCATCTTAAGGAACTGAAAAGCAAGAAAAAAACAAACCCACAGTTACTAGAAGGAAAGAAACAATAAAGATCAGAGTCAAAACAAATAAAATGGAAATGAAAAAACAACACAAAAGATCAATGAAATGAAAACTTGTTTTTTGAAAAGATAAACAAAATTGGCAAACCTTTAGCCAGACTTACTAAGAGAGAAGACACAAATGAATAAAATCAGAGATGAAAAATGAGACATGACAACTGACAATACAGAAATTCAAAGGATCATTAGAGACTACTTTGAGCAACTATATGCCAATAAATTGGAAAATTTAGAAGAAATGGAGAAATTCCTAGACACATACAACCTACCAAGATTGAATCATGAAGAAATCGAAAACCTGAATAGATTGGTAACAGGTAATGCAATCAAAGCCACAATAAAAAGTCTCCCCGCAAAGGAAGGCCTGGGACCCAATGGCTTCACCCTTGAATTTTACCAAACATTTAAAAAAGAACTAATACCAATCTGACTCAAACTATTCAAAAATATAGAGGAGAAGGGAATACTTCTAAATTCATTCTACAAAGCCAGTATTACCCTGATACCAAAACCAGAGACACATCCAAAAAATGAAAGAAAGAAAGAAAAAGAAAGAAAGGAGGGGAGGGGAGGGGAGGGAAGGGAAGGGAAGGGAAGGGAAAGGAAGGGGAAGCTACAGGCCAATATTCTTGATAAATGTTGAGGCAAAAATCCTCAACAACATACTAGTAAGCCAAATTCAACAACACATTAAAAAAGATAATTTATCATTACCAAGTGGGATTTATCCCAGGGATACAAGAATGGCTCAGCATATGCAAAGCAATCAATGTAACACATCATATCAACAAAACGAAGGACAGAAACGATATGACTACTTCACTAGATGCTGAAAAAACATTTGATAATATTCAACATCTTGATCAGGCACAGTGAGTGTCTCATGCCTGTAATCCCAGCACGTTGAGGGGCCAAGGCGAGAGCATCAGTTGAAGCCAACAGTTTGAAACCAGTCTGGCCAATATAGCAAGACTCCACCTCCACTAAAAATAAAAAATTAACCAAGTGTGGTGGCGTGTCCCTGTAGTCCCAGCTACTCAGGAGGCTGAGATGGGAAAATCAATGTATTTTGTGATTAAAAAAAAAAAAACTCTCAAGAAATTGCGTATAGAAGCAACATACTTCAACATAATAAAAACCACGTATGACAGACCCACAGCCAGTATCATACTCAATGGGGAAAACCTGAAAGCCTTTCCTCTAAGACCCGGAACAAGAGAAGGATGCCCACTTTCACTGCTGTTATTCAGCATAGTACTGGAAGTCCTAGCTAGAGAAATCAGAGAAGAGAAAGAAATCAGAGAAGAGAAAGAAATCAGAGAAGAGAAAGAAACAAAGAGCATTCAAATTGAAAAGAAAGAAGTTAAATTATTCTTGTTTGCAGACGATATAATCTTATATTTGAAAAATCTAATGACCTGCTCCCCCCAAAAAACTATTAGAACTGAAAAACAAATTCAGTAAAATTGGATGATAAAAAATAAACATACAAACATCAGTAGCATTTCTATATGCCAACAGCAAAAATCTGAAAAATCAAGAAAGTAATCTTATTTACAATAGCTGCAAATAAAATAAAATACCTAGGAATTAACCAAAAAGGTGAAAGACCTCTAATAATGAAAACAATAAAATACCGATGAAAGAAATTGAAGAGGACACCAATAAATGGAAGAATATTCCATATTCATGGATTGGAAGAATCAGTATTTTTTAAATGTCCATACTACCCAAAGCAATCTACAGATTCAACACAATCCCTATTAGATACCAATGACATTCTTCACAGTGATAGAAAAAATAATCATAAAATGTATATGAAGCCACAGAAGACCCAGAATAGCCAAAACCATCATGAGCAAAAAGAACAAAACTGGAGGAATCACATTACCTGACTTCAAATTATACTACAGAGCTATAGTAATTGAACAGCATGGTACTGGCAAAAAACAGATGCATAGACCACTAGGACAGAATAGAGAACCCAGAAACAAATCCACACAGTACAGTGGACTCATTATAACAATGTTATCAAGAACATACACTGGGGAAAGGACAGTCTCTTCAATAAATGATGGTGGGAAAACTGGATATCCATATGCAAAAGAATGAAACTAGACTTCTCACTCACCATATACAAAAATCAAATCAAAATGGATTAAACACTTAAAACTAAGACCTCAAACTATGAAACTACTACAAGAAAATATTGGGAGAAGTCTTCAGGACATTGGTCCGGGCAAAGATTTCCTGAGTAATACCTCAAAAGCACGGGCAAGCAAAGCAAAAATGGATAAATGGGATCACATTAAGTTAAAAAGCTCCTGCACCCCAAAGGAAAACATCAACAAAGTGAAGGGACAACCCACAGAAAGGGAGAAATTATCTGCAAACTATCTATCTGACAAGGCATTAATAATCAAAACATAGGGAGGTGCCGCAGCTCACGCCTGTAATCCCAGCACTTTGGGAGGCTGAGGTGGGCAGATCACCTGAGGTCAGGAGTTTGAGACCAGCCTGGCCACCATGATGAAACTCCATCTCTACTAAAAATACAAAAATTAGCCAGGCATGGTGGTGCATGCCTGCTATCACCCAGGCTGGGGTGCAGTGGCGTGATCTAAGCTCACTGCAACCTCTGCCTCCTGGGTTCATGCGATTTTCCTGCCTCACCCTCCTGAGTAGCTGAGATTACAGGCAAATGCCACCATGCCCAGCTAATTTTTGTATTTTCAGTAGAGACAGGGTTTCATCATGTTGGTCAGGCTGGTCTTGAACTCCTGACCTCAGGTGATTCGCCCGCCTCAGTCTCCCAAAGTGCTGGGATTACAGGCACGAGCAACCGTGCCTGGCCTATTCATGAATGTTTTAAAGGCCACCTAGAATGGTGAATCTTTTCCAGATTTACTTTGATCAGATCCATCAGAGGAATCACCACCTATGGCAGCTGTAACATTACTAAAGGCATTTTTTAAAGAAAACCTTAAGGTGGACAGGAAGTAGGATTTATTGGTGAGTATTAAGAGGTGGCAGCACAGTGGAAGCCCTCATGAGTGCGGGGCCTGCCACTTGCCCAGAGGACCACGACTAGGGATGTACTTGACCCTCCATCCATCTGGAAGGAGCCGCTTCTCAGCCACCATGTCTTCAAATTCATCCGCATTGAACTTGATGAAGCTCTCACTTCTTTGAGATGTGGATCTTCTGTCCCCCAGGGAACTTGAACTTGGCCCAGTGTAGGGCCTCAATCGCATGCTCCTTGTTCTGCAGCTTGGTGCGGATGGACATGATAACTTGGCCAATGTGAACCTTGGCCACAGTGCCCTGGGGCTTTCCGAAGGCACTTCGCATACCTGTTGGGAGGCTGTCAGCCCCAGCACAGGACAACATCTTGTTGATGCGGATGACGTGGAAGGGGTGGAGCTGCACTTGGATATGAAAGCCGTCTTTGCCATAACTTTCTACCATGTACTTATTGGCACAAATTCAGGCAGCCTCCAGGTCTTCAGAGGAGAGCTGCCCATATTCACCTGACACCATGTGGCCACAGAGTGGAAACTCATCCACTTTTGCCTTCTTCCGCCCCAGGTCAAAGATGAGAATGTATCAGGGACACCTCGGCAGAAGCGAAGCTTTGGGTAGGGCTTGTTCTTATAATACCGGTAACAACGGACGGGGCGGTGGCCCATGGTGACACCAGGATCTTTAGTGGCGCGCTTAAGAGAAAGAGCAATGCATTTCTTAAACAATAAAACTTAAACCGGAGGTCAGGAGTTTGAGACCAGCCTGGCCAAACATGGTGAAACCTCATCTCTACTAAAAAAAAGACAAAAATTAGCCGGGCATGGTGGCCAGCGCCTGTAATCCCAGCTACTCGGGAGGCTGAGGCAGAAGAATCGCTTGAACCTGGGAGGCGGAGGTTGCAGTGAGCCAAAATTGTGCCACTGGCCTCCAGCTGGTTGACAAGAGCAAAACTCCATCTCAAAAAAAAAAAAAAAAAAAGCTTAAAAGTCAAGATTACTCCTTGATCCATGGGCTGCAGAATGGACATACTGTTAGCTGGCAGGTAAACATTAATCGACTTGTACATCTCCGTCAGAGCTCTTGAGTAACTAGGTGCATTGTCAATGAGCAGCAGAATTTGAAAGGAATCATTTTTCTGGAAAAATGGCCTAGCTTTTGGCTTATCTTGGCTTCTGATATGCCTTCCTCACTAAGCTTAATCATTTCTAGCTTTGATTTAAAGTGAGCGACATGCAACTCTTCCTTTCATGTGAACACACAGAAGGCCTTGTAGGGTTATTAAGGGCCCTGATTTCAGTATTGTTGTGTCTAGGTGAACAGGGAGCTCCGAGGAGAGGGAGAGAGACTGGGAATGGCGGGTCAGTGAAACAGTCAGATGGAACACACACATTCATCAGTTAAGTTTGCTGTCTTGTATGAGCATGGCTTGTGGTACCCCAAAACAATTATAGTAAGTAACATCAAAGACCACTGATCACAGATCAACATAACACATATAATAATGAAAAAATTTGAAATATTGTGAGAATTACCAAAATGTGATGCAGAGACATGAGGTGAGTACATGCTGTTGGAAAAATGGTGCTGAGGCCAGTGCGGTGGCTCATGCCTGTAATCCCAGCACTTTGGGAGGCTGAGGCGGGCAGATCATTTGAGGTCAGGAGTTGGAGACCAGCCTGGCCAACATGGTGAAACCCCATTTCTACTAAAAATACAAAAAAATTTAGCTAGGCGTGGTGGCACACACCTGTAATCCCAGCTACGAGGGAAGCTGAGGCAGGAGAATCACTTGAACCTGGGAGATGGAGTGTTCCCCGACCAAACTGAGGGTCGGGCTGCTGTTTCTCATGGCCCAGTAACGAGATGCAGAGGAACTGGGGAGAAAGAGAGTTTTTATTTCTGCAACCAGTTACATGGAGAAGGCCTGGAAATTATTGCCAGATCAACTCAAAATTACAAAGTTTTCCAGAGCTTATATACCTTCTAAGTTATATGTCCACGTGTAAGTGCCCATTCATCTAAAGACGTAAGTGATTCACTTCTTTTAATCTATAACTAAGGTCTGAGTCCTGAAGACCTTCCTCTGGAGCCTCAGTAAATTCACTTAATCTAATGGGTCTAGATGCTGGGGTGAATTTTATTTTATTTTTTTTTTGAGATGGAGTCTGGCTCTGTCCCCCAGGCTGGAGTGCAGCAGCGCAATCTCACCTCACTGTGTGGGGTGATTACCTTTCTCTTGTCTCCTGCTAAATCATGGAGGTTTGGGGAGTTCTTTTAGACCCCCAATAAACTTGTCTGTGGAGACCTGGGGAGTTTCTTCAGACCCACAATAAAACTGGTTTAATCCTAAATGGTTCCTGTTAAGAACTTCTTCGTTATGGGCTGAATGTGGTGGCTCGTGCCTGTAATCCCAACACTTTGGGAAGCTGAGGTGGGTGGTTCACGAGGTCAAGAGATTGAGACCAGCCTGGCCAACATGGTGAAAGCCTGTCTCTACTAAAAATTTAAAAATTAGCCGGACGTGGTGATGCACGCCTGTAATCCCAGCTACTCAGGAGGCTGAGACAGGAGAATTGCTTGAACCTGGGAGGCAGAGGTTGCAGTGATCCAAGATCCCGCCACTGCACTCTACCTGAGTGACAGAGCAAGACTCCATCTCAAAAAAAAAAAAAAAAAAAAAAAAGAGAATTCCTTCATTATTTTCTCATGCTCTAAGGCCCAGGCAAAAGTTTTGATGGTCTTTTGTTATATCCCAGCCTCTCTATAAGGGCACTGGCTTTTAATATTTAATTTAACCACTCAGTCATTACTGAAAGAGTTGTTATGGAAGCCTGCATTAGGGAGACCTGGCCTGCCACAGGAGGTTGCAGTGAGCTGAGATCGTGTCACTATACTCCAGCCCGGGTGGCAAAGTGAGACTGTCTCAAAAGAGAAAAATGATGCCAAAAGATTTGTTTGACATAGGGTGGGCACAAACTTTCAATTTGTAAAAAACATAGTATCTGTGAAGTACAATAAAATGTAGTGCAATTACATGAGTTATGCTTGGATAGCAAAACATCATGTTGTACCTAGTAAATATATACAATTTTTATTTGTGAATTATACCTCAATAAAGCTGGACAAATGAACTGTATTTGCAACATGGTGGGAATATATGACATTGGACATTAGTGCAAATGGAATTTTCAGTGCCTTGGTGAAAATGTTATACCACTGAACAACAAAAAAAAAATGTAGTGTAAAATGAAGTAAAATGTGAAAATCCCTAATTAATGCAGAAATATGAACTGCTTGTCCAAAAGAGAAAAGTCTTTTGAGTTCCTCAAGAAGATTTTCTCTTTGGATGCTGGGCACGGTGGATGCTGGGCACCTGTATCCGAGCACTTTGGGAGGCCGAGGCAGAGGGATCACTGGAGGCCAGGAGTTCAAGACCAGCCTGTCCAACATGATGAAACCCCATCTCTACTAAGAATAGAACAATTAGCCGGGTGTGGTGGCACATACCTGTAATCCCAGCTACTCAGGAGGCTGAGGCACAAGAATTGCTTGAACCTGGAAGGCAGAGGTTACAATGAGCCGAGATTGTGCCACTGCAATCCAGCCTGGGCCACAGAGCAAAACACCATCTCAAGAAAAAAAAAAAAAAAAAA
>NW_012119066.1:999221-1006623 GCF_000951035.1 Colobus angolensis palliatus | reverse complement strand
GCTCAGGCTGGAGTGCAGTGGCACGATCTCGACTCACTGCAAGCTCCGCCTCCTGGGCTCATGCCATTCTCCTGCCTCAGCCTCCCGAGTAGCTGGGGCTACAGGCACCCACCACCATGCCCAGACAATTTTTTGTATTTTTAGTGGAGACGGAGTTTCACCGTGTTAGCCAGGATGGTCTCGATCTCCTGACCTCGTGATCTGCCCGCCTCGGCTTTCCAAAGTGCTGGGATTACAGGCGTTAGCCACTGTACCGGGCCGAGGTTTATGACTTCTAAGTCCATCACATCTTCTCTTTTTGCCTTTATTTTTAAATTAATTAAATACTATTATTATTATTTTTTGAAACAGAGTCTGCTCTGTCGCCCAGGCTGGAGTGCATTGGCACAATCTCAGCTCACTGCAACCTCCACCTCCCAGGTTCAAGCAATTCTGGTGCCTCAGCCATCCAAAGAAGCTGGGATTACAGGCGTGCACCACCATACCCAGTTAATTTTTGCATTTTTAGTAGAGATGGGGTTTCACCATGTTGGCCAGGCTGGTCTTGAACTCCTGGTCTCAAGCAATCCGCCCATCTGGGCCTCCCAGAGTGCTGGGATTACAGGTGTGAGCCATCGCGCCTGGCCCCCTTTTCATTTTAGAGATAGGAATCTCATTCTCTTCCAGAGGCTGGAGTGCAAAGGCTCATATGAACATAACTAATTGCAGTCTCCAACTCCTGGCTGAAAGGATTTTTTCCCCCACTGCCTTTGGAGTAGCTGGGCCTGAGAACTGTGCCAGGACTACTGGCTTCCATCAGGATCTCTGTCCTACCATTTCATCTTCCTACTAGGCTATCCCCACATGGTTATATAAATGGTACCTCAAGTGAAGAAAATCAACTACCTAAAATAGGATTTTCCATTCCAAACTAGATTTTCTTTATATGTCATTTCTGTCAATGTGGGTCACACACATTGGTAAGCTCAGAATCATCTTTTACTTTTCTTTTATTCACATCCAATATGGTTGAAATAAAACAAAACAAAATGCTGTTTCTCCTGTTTTACAAAGGCAATACTTGTTCATTATATAAAATTTAGAAAATATGGAAAAACAAAAAAGGATAAAAAATATCCACAACCAAAATAGCCAAAATTTCCAGTTAAAAATGTCAACGCATTTGATATTTGCCCACATAATTAAGACCGTAATATTTACACAAATACGATCTTTTAAAATCTAAAAGGTTCTCACTATTAAAAACGTTTTGTTAAATCTTGTTTTAAAAGTAAGAGTTTAACATCCAAATTCCCAAAATAGACATTTTTGAAGATTTGGAAAATACAGATGGTTCAAAATCTTGACATTATTACTGTTAAATTTTGGTACGCCCTGTTATTCTGCTAGTGAAATATATATAGATTTGGGGGGCTATTCCTTTTCCTTTTTTTTTTTCTCCCCCTGACACAAGGGTCTCACTCTGGTGCCCAGGATGGAATGCAGTGGCGCTATCATAGTTCATTGTAACCTGAAACTCCTGGACTCCAGGGATCCTCCCGCGTCGACCTCCCAAAGTGCTGGGGCTAGGGGCTTGAGCCACGTGTGGGGCGAATGGTTATTCCTATATACACGGTTGACCCTGGAATAACATGGGTTTGAACAGCCTGGGTCCACTTATATGCCGATAGAAAATACAGTATTCGAGGGGCCAGCATATAGAGAGGTCCGACTTTTCCTCTGAGTTCCATTCTCAGCACTGACTGCGGGATTTGAAAATGCGCGGATTTTTTTTTTTTTTTTTTTTTTTTTGAGACGGAGTCTCGCTCTGCCGCCCAGGCTGGAGTACAGTGGCCTGATCTCAGCTCACTGCAAGCTCCGCCTCCCGGCTTTACGCCATTCTCCTGCCTCAGCCTCCCGAGTAGCTGGGACTACAGGCGCCCGCCGCCTCGCCTGGCTAGTTTTTTGTATTTTTTTAGTAGAGACGGGGTTTCACCGGGTTAGCCAGGATGGTCTCGATCTTCTGACCTCGTGATCCGTCCGTCTCGGCCTCCCAAAGTGCTGGGATTACAGGCTTGAGCCACCGTGCCCGGCCGATTTTTTTTTATTTTAAGAGGAAGTCTTCGGAGTCTCGCTCTGTCCCCCAGGCTGGAGTGCAGTGGCGCGATCTCAGCTCCCTGCAACTTCCGTCTCCCAATTTCAGGCGATTCTCGTGCCTCAGCCTCCCGAGTAGCTGGGATTACAGGTGCCCACCTCCACGCCCAGGTAATTTTTTTTTGTATTTTTAGTAAAAACGGGCTTTCGCCATGTTGACCAGGCTGGTCTCGAACTCCTGACCTCAGTGATCCACCTGCTTCAGCCTCCCAAAGTGCTGGGATTACAGGAGTGAGCCACCGCGCCCGGCGGGATGCATGGATTTTGGCATAATCCGGTGGTTCTGGAACCAATCCCCCGCCAAGGGATGACTGTTTAAAAAATTGTAATTGTCCAAAAGTTAATATTCGTGGCCTACTTTTTCATTATGCAGTTCTAAATTTCTTTTTTTTTTGTTTTTTTAAATTCAGACGGAGTCTCGCTCTGTCGCCCAGGTGGAGGGCAGTGGCGCAATCTCTGCTCACTGCAACCTCCGCCTCCCAGGTTCAAGCGATTCTCCTACCTCAGCCTCCCGAGTAGCTGGGACTACAGGCGCCAGCCACCACGCCCCGCTGTTTTTTTTTTTTTTGTATTTTTAGTAGAGATGGGGTTTCACTGTGTGAATCAGGATGGTCTGGATTTCCTGACCTCATGATCGGGCCGCCTTGGTCTCTCAAAGTGCTGGGATTACAGGCGTGAGCCACCACGCCGGCCCTGATTTCTTTTAATAGATATGAATTTTAAAATGTATACTTTAGTATTCACACGTGTCCGATGCAACGTATTTAACCAGTCATCTCCAGAAACGTTGTTCCAATTTACACGCTCACCAACTTGGCCTGGGAGATTTTTTTCTTCCAATGCATGGCGCACTTATAATTTAGAACAAGGGACCAAAACGCTTAAGAGCCCATCACGCAAACTTGGTAGCCCAGGGAGCTACCAAGAACCCGGTTGTGTGCAGCTCTAGCGCCGACGTCGCCACTGTGACGCACAGTGCTGACGCAGTACGCAAGTTCGTCAGAATGGTCCTCCGCCTGTGACGCCGCTGCGTCACTGGTTTGCAGGAGCTTTCCTCTTGGAAGTCGCGACTGCTGCGGGTCTGAGCGCTGGTCTCCCGTGCCTCGGGAGCCAGGTTGGTGGCGCGATGAGGCGCAGTAAGGCCGACGTGGAGCGGTACATCGCCTCGGTGCAGGGCTCCGCGCCGTCCTCTCGAGAGGTGAGTGGGTCTCGAAGAGACCGATGGCCTCGACCTGGCCGGGCGGCGGCCTCGCGAGGCTCGGGCGTCATGGCTCCCGACTGGCGCTGCTCCCTGGCGCGCACTGTTGAGGCGCCGACCGGCTAGCGTGGTCCTGTGGGCAGCGTGGCGCTCGCAAGCGCAGGGAGAGCCCTGGGGGGACCGCTGTGGGCGGGAGACCGTTGGCGCTGGCGCTTCCTCTTTCTCCCGGCCTGTTCCCGACGGTCCTCGCTCGTGGGCCCGCCCTGGCCCGGGCTTTCTGGCCGGTCGCGCGCCGCGTAGTATCCGCGCGGCCTAGTTCTCGGGGGACTTGGGCACCCGGGTGCTATGTCAGCGGGATTCTTCCCATCCCCCGGACATTTACTTTACATGTTGCGGCGGAGGTCGTACGTCCTTGGCCAGGGGGAACCCAGTAGGGACTGACGCAGCTCCGGGGTGCGCTTTGGCGGCTGTAACGAGTGACAACGTAGGGATCTCAGCGCGAACATTTGCAACGGCCCGACGGCGCAAATGACAAGCGAAGTCCCCTTGTTTTGAGTATGAGGTGTTTGTCGCTGTCCCTTTATAAGGGTCCAGCTCCACTCCTCGTACTCACCTCCCCCACCCCCAGAACACTTTGGTAGCTGCTTTTGCCTTAAAAAAAAAAATTATAAATTTTTTACAAATCGTTAGTATGGCTTAGAATTTTTAACCTTTTCCGCAAGTGTTCTTAGGGTATTTTTCCTCTTTATAGATAAATAATGTGATCTATTTGGGATTCAATAAGACTTTAGTAATTGAATCTAAAGAGTGACGGAAGAAGCTGTTAAAGATGGATGTGCACAGAATGTTGAGTCAGTTTGCTTTGGGCATGAATAATCAGCGCTGTCGTTTATAAGCTGGGTATTTGGGGCCAGTTACACTTTTCATCCATAGGTGGAGTTGTAACATTGATAGAATTTGATAGGATCCATTTTAAACATTTAGGGTTGTGCTTGACACATAACACTAAATGTTAGCTACAAGTCACTGTTTTTATTGTTGATGTTAAAAGAATATTGGCGGGGCACAGTGGCTCACGCCTGTAATCCCACCACTTTGGGAGTCCAAGGAGGGCGGATTGCCTGAGGTCAGGAGTTCGAGACCAACCTGGCTAACATGTTGAAACCCCGTCTCTACTAAAAATACAAAAAAAAAAAAAAAAAGCCGGGCGTGGTGGCGCACGCTCATAGTCCCAGGTACTCCGTAGGCTGAGGCAGGAGAGTCGCTTGAACCTGGGAGGCGGAGGTTCCAATGAGCCAATATCGTGCCACTGCTCTCCAGCCTGGGGGACAGAGGGAGACTCCGTCAAAAATAAAAATTAAAAACAGGCCGGGCGCGGTGGCTCAAGCCTGTAATCCCAGCACTTTGGGAGGCCGAGACGGGTGGATCACGAGGTCAGGAGATCGAGACCATCCTGGTCTACACGGTGAGACCCCGTCTCTACTAAAAAATACAAAAAAACTAGCCGGGCGAGATGGCGGGCGCCTGTAGTCCCAGCTACTCGGGAGGCTGAGGCAGGAGAATGGCGTAAACCCGGGAGGCGGAGCTTGCAGTGAGCCGAGATCGCGCCACTGCACTCCAGCCTGGGCGACAGAGCAAGACTCCGTCTCAAAAAAAAAAAAAAAAAAAAAATTAAAAACAAACAAACCAAAAAAACAAACGGAAACTCACGGATGACCATGATTGTGTCTTTTATCATAACTAAGCGTAGGTTATCTTATTTTGTGCTTCCAGCAGCCCTATGGCTATTGAGACCTGTAAAGATTAAAGATACTTGTTCAGGGTCAAATAGGTAGTACAGCAGAATTTTGGCAGTGGGTCTGATTTAGTTTCTCTTGGGAACAGTGGAGTAAGTTACAGCCTATTCCTCCAGAGAGGAGGAATAGATACCTACTTGTACGTTGTAATTTCAAACTGCTGGCGTAGTCATAAATATGAACGTGGTGATAGAGTCTAAAACTAGACCTTATTGAGGGTTCCAGTAACTCCTGAAATTAAAGACTTTAATTTTTATGTTTTTTTTTTGAGGTGGGATCTCACTCACTCTGTCACCCAGCTGGATGCAATGGCGCTATCTCGACTCACTGCAACTTCCGCCTCCCCAGCTCAAGCGATCCTCCCACCTCAGTCTCCCGAGCAGTTGGGACCACAGTTGCACCCACCACACCCACTTATTTTTTTGTTTTGTTTTGTTTTGTATTTTTGGCAGAGACTGGGTTTCACCATGTTGCCCAGGCTGTTCTCGAACTCCTGGGCTCAAGTGATTTCCCTCCCTCCTCCTCCCAAAGTGTTGGGATTCCAGGCGTGAGCCACTGCACCGACCATTATTTTATTTTTGAGACAAGGTGTCTTTTCATCTCCCAGGCTGAAGTGCTGTGGCGGGATCATGGCTCACTGTAGCGTTGACGTCCTGGGCTCAATCCATCCTCCCACCTTAGCCTCCTGGGTAGCTGAGACTACAGGCATGCCAGCTACAGGCATGCACTACCATGCCCGGCCAACTTTTTTCTTTAATGTAGAGACGGGGTCTTACTGTGTTACCCAGGCCGGTCTCCAACTCCTGGGCTCGAGTGATCCTCCCGCTTTGGCCCCAAGTGTGAGATGACAGGTGTGAGCCACTCTGCTCAACCTGATTATTATTATTTTTTTTTAAACAAGCTTAAAAAAGTAAGCTTAGAGCCTTTCTGAGATTCTTAGGGGGGACCTTGGCTTCCAAAAGATTAAAAACCACTGGTCTAGACAGAAGTTAGAATGTTCTTTCAACTACATAACTTTTCCATTAAATGAAGTGGAGTGGTGGCAAAATTTTGAGGATTCGTTATTATGACCATCTCTCTCTTTACACTTAAAGTCTTGTTTTCCCAAACAAATTGAAAATCATTTACATTAGAATCTGGGGATTTCAGTGGAATATGGATTAGCTAGTGAGTAACTTTGGAACGTGTGAAGCTATTCTATAAAGTTAGGTTTGAGTGAAATGACAAAACTGTGTGCTTTGGATAGAAGGTAAAGAATGGAGGGAGAAGAGGCAGTGTCTGTGAAGAATGTAAAGAGGTTAGTATTCTCCCCCAGTTTGGCAGAGGCTGGCCATCTGTGAACTGACCATGCTTTCTAGAATCTCTGAGTTTTGGAGAGAGATGATGTGTCTGTGTATATTATCTTCCTAGTCTTCCATTGTGCTTTCATTTGTTAGTCTCTTCTTTGTTTTGCCATTTTTCTACTCCCTCACATGCTTTTGCCCTTCTTAAAAATATTATTCATCTGTAATTCAAGCACTTTCAGAGGCCGAGAGACCAGCCTGACCAATATGGTGAAAATCCGTCTCTGTTAAAAATACAAAAATTAGCTGGGCGTGGTGACAGGCGCTTGTAGTCCCAGCTACTTGGGAGGCTGAGACAGGAGAATTGCTTGAACCCTGGAGGCGGACGTTGCGGTGAGCAGAGATTGCGCCACTGCACTCCAGCCTGTGTGACAGAGCAAGACTCTTGTCTCAAAAAAAAAAAAAAAATATATATATATATATATATATAATTCTTTCTCTAGTTTTTCTTTTTCTTTATGGCTTCTGTTTAGTTTTTCTAGGTTCTGTCAAGTTGGTTTCTTATTCTGCAGCTGATTCCTACTTCTCAAAGGCTACTTGACAGCTGTTATTTTTATTATTATTATTATTATTTTTAGAATAGGGTCTTGGTCTGTTGCCCAGGCTGGCATCAAATTTTTGGGCATAAATGATCTTCCTACCTCTGTTTCCTGAGTACCTAGGACTACAGGCAGGCACCTTTGACAGCTGTTAGTTGTTTTTTCTGCCCTTTACATCTGTACTTCATACTTCTGAGTAACACACATATATACTTTTGTTATTTTTAATTCCGTTTCTCCCATTTTAGACATTTTCTTTTTTTTCTTTTTTGGGGCGGAGTCTCGCTCTATCGCCCAGGCTGGCGCGATCTTGGCTCACTGCGAACTCCGCCTCCCGGGTTCACGCCGTTCTCCTGCCTCAGCCTCCTGAGTAGCTGGGACTACAGGCACCCG
>NW_012119066.1:983757-998996 GCF_000951035.1 Colobus angolensis palliatus | reverse complement strand
CCGGCCCATTTTAGACATTTTCTACTGACTTTCTACTATGCTCCTCCCAAACTGTCCTCAGACACTTTGGTTTGCCCCTCATTCTTTCAGTACTGTTATTGCAGTTTTTGTTTAAATGAATATTTCACATTTATATAAATATCATAAGGTAAATATTTTTGCATTTGAATTGCCCTTGTTATGCAGTTTTGTTTTTCCTGGACTGAATAATTGCTTTATTTTTTGGTTTATTTATGTTGTGTTACTCCTTGTTTACTTAAACTTAGCAATTTAAACCCTCAAATGTGGTCAAACTGGTCACATAATGCCATCAATTTCAGCTTAAAACATTGCTTGATTGATTGTCTTTCTACCTAGGATACCCTTACTAACAGGCTCCTCCAACCCGGACTGGTTTTTCTTCCTCTTTACTACACAGTTGTGCTCTTGGGACTTCCCTTTATCATCAGCTTGAGAATTCCCTTCACCTCTTTTCTGAGTTAGACACTTTGTTTCTTGTATCTCGTGTCCTCTTGATTTACTTTCTTTGTTTTGGTGTAGCATAGCCTCACTTGCTTTGAGGAAAAGTGGATGAGAGGTTTTTGTTTTGTTTTGTTTTTGATACAGAGTCTTGCTCTGTTGCCCAGACTGGAGTGCAGTGGGGTAGTCCCGGCTCACTGCAGCCTCCTCCTCCCGGGTTCAAGGGATTCTCCTGCCTCAGCCTCCTGAATAGCAGGATTACAGGTGTGTGCTACCATGCCCGGCTAATTTTTTTATTTTTAGTAGAGATGGGATTTCACCATGTTGGTCAGGCTGGTCTTGAAACTAATGGTATGCCTGCAAAACATCTTTACTTAATTTAGTTGATCATTTGGTTATTGAATTCTGAGTTTGAAATAATTTTTTTCTTGATTTTGAGAGCACTGCTGCATTTTCTAGAAGTTCTGTTAGAAGTCCGACGAGATTCTTGTTCTTGGTAACTTAAAGGTTTTCTGGAAGTGTCCTTTCAATTGGGAAACTCATTTCTTTCAGTTCTTTCAGTTTTTTGACAGACTGGAGTGCAGTGTAGCCATCTTGGCTCACTACAACCTCCGCCTCCCGGGTTCACGCCGTTCTCCTGCCTCAGCCTCCCAAGTAGCTGGGGTTACAGGCGCCTCCCACCACGCCCGGCTCATTTTTTTGTATTTTCAGTAGAGACAGGGTTTCACTGTGTTGGTCAGGGTGGTCTAGATCTCCAGACCTCGTGATCCGCCCGCCTCGGCCTCCCGGAGTGCTGGGATTATAGACATGAGCCACCGCGCCCAGCCACTTACAGTTTTTTACTTATAAAATGTATTCTGTTTAGGATGGACAGTCAAAATACTGTCATACCAGGATCACTTGGAATAGTTTTCTGAGTGTCACAGAATCTGCCATGTTGCTCAGGCTGGTCTCAAACTCCTGGGGTTAAGTGATTTGCCTGCTTTGGCCTCCCAAAGTGCTGGGATTACAGATGTGAGCTACACTCCCAGCTCTGAGTGTCACTTTTTGACATAGTTTTTTTAGAAAATCAACTTTATTGAGGTATAATTGATATACCATACAATTAATCCATTTAAAGTGTACAATTACTGGATTTTTATACATTATTAATTTTTTAAGTTGTAGAAAACTATAACAATTTGCCATTTTAACCATTTTTAGTTGTACAATTTGGTGACATTAACTACATTTACAGTGTTGTTCAGACATCACCACTGTCTATTTTCAAAAGATTCTATTACAGAGATCCTGTAGCTATTTAGTAGTAACTCTACAGATCCTCTTTTCTGCAGTCCCTGGAAACCTCTGCCTACTTTGTTTGTCATGACTTTGCCTATTCTGGATATTTCATATTAATAGGGTTATATAGTATTTGTGCTTTTGTGTCTGGCTCATTTCACTTACCATGTTTTCAGGGTTCATATGTTTTATGGCATGTGCCAGAATTTCATTCCTTTTTATAGCCGAATAATAGTCTATTGTGTATGTATTCCACATTTCATTTACCTCTTCATATGTCATTGGATACCTGGGTCGTTTCCTTCTTTTGACTTGCAAATAATGCAGTCAACACTGGCGAACAGTATCTTGAGTGCCTGCTCTTAGTTTCCTTGGTTATATACCTAGGAGTAGAATTGCTGGATCATATGGAAACATTTTATGCGCCACCATGGCTGGCTGATTTTGTGTTTTTAGTAGAGACAGGGTTTCTCCATGTTGGTTAGGTTGGTCTTGAACTCCCAACCTCAGGTGATCCACCCACCTTGGCCTCCCAAACTGCTGGGATTACAGGCATGAGCCACCATGCCAGGCTACAGAATAATTTTAATTAAATCCATTTTATCTGTTTTTTTTGTTTGTTTATTTCTTGTGCTTTTGGTGTCATATCTAAGAATACATTGCTAAATCCTGGGACATGAAGATTTACCCTGTTTTTCTTAGAGTGTTGTGCTTTTTGCTCTTATGTTTAAGTGGTTGGTCCATTTTGGGGTCATTTTTGTATATGGAGTGTGGTAGGGTCCAACTTTATTCTTTTGCATGTGGAAATTTCGTTGTACCTTCACCATTTTTATAGAGACTGTTGTTTCCTCATTTAATGGACTTAGGACCCTTGTCAGAACCAACTGGCCATAGATTTATGGGTTTATTTCTGAACTCTCAATTCTGTTTTATTGGTCTGTGTGTATCTTTATGCCGTATGACACTGTTTTGATTGTTGTAGCTTTGTGGTAAGTTTTGAAATTGAGAAGTGTGAGTTCCTCCAAGTTTGTTCTTTTTCAAGAGTGTTTGGCTTTTGGGCACTTTGCAATCTCATCTGAATTTGAGGATTGGCTTTTCCATTTCTGCAGAAGTGACCATTGGAGTTTTGGGATTCCAAATTTGGGAAACAGGGATTGCATTGAATCTGTAGCTCACTTTGGAGAATATTGACATCTCAACAATATTAGGTCTTCCTATGTATGAACATAGATGTCTTTCCATTTATTTAGGTCTTTTAAATTCTTTGAGCAGTTTTGTTTTTGTTTTTGTTTAGACAGGGTTTGGCTGTGTCAGCCAGGCTTGAGTGCAGTAGTGCTATCACTGCTCACTGCAGTCCTGACCCCCCGGGCTCAAGCTACCCTCCTGCCTCAGTCTCTGGAGTAGCTGGGACTACAGGCAAATACCTGTCATGCCTGGATATTTATTTTGCATTTTTAGTAGACACAGAGTTTTTCCATGTTGCCTAGGCTGGCCCCGAACCCTTGGGCTCAAGTGATCTACCTGCTGAGGCCTCCCAAAGTGGTGGGATTGCAGGTGTTAGCCTGGCCTTGAGTACCGTTTTATAATTTAAGCATACAAGTATTTCACCTCCTTGTTTACATTTATTCCCAGGCATTTTTTCTTTTAGATGTGATTGTAAATGGAATTGCTTTCTTAACTTCCTTTTCTGAGTGTTCGTTGCTGGTACAGTAGTCCCTTCTTATCCACAGTATTGCCTTATGTGGTTTTACTTACGTGCGTCACTCATGGTCCAAAAATATTGAATGGGGCCGGGCGCGGTGGCTCACGCCTGTAATCCCAGCACTTTGGGAGGCTGAGGTGGGCGGATCACGAGGTCAGGAGATCTAGACCATTCTGGCAAACACAATGAAACCCCATTTCTACAAAAAATACAAAAAAAAATTAGCCGGGCATGGTGGCGGCACCTGTAGTCCCAGCTACTCGGGAGGTTGAGGCAGGAGAATGGCGTGAACCCGGCAGGCGAAGCTTGCAGTGAGCCGAGATTGCACCACTGCACTCCAGCCTGGGCGACAAAGCGAGACTCCATCTCAAAAAAAAAAAAAAAAAAAAAAAATTGAATGGAAGATTATATAAACATAAGTTTTAAATTGCAAATAGTTCTGAATAATATGATAAAATTTCACAGCCTCCTGCTGCGTCCTACCCAGGACACGAATCATCCCTTTGTCCAACATATTCACGCTGTATGTGCTCCCCACCCGCTAATTACATACTAGCCATCTCAGTTATCAGATCAACTGTTGGAGTATTGCAGTGCTTGTGTTCAGGTAACCCTTATATTATTTAAAATGGCACCAAAGAGCAAGAGTAGCAATGCTGGCAATTCACATATGCCAGAGAGAAGCCATACAGTGCTTCCTTTAAGTGAAAAGGTGAGTTTTTGACTTAGGAAAGAAAAAAGATCATGTACTGGGGTTGCTGAGATCTATGGTAAGAACAAATCTTTCGTCCATGAAATTGTGAAGAAGGAAAAAGAAATTTGTACTAGTTTTGTTGTGACACCCCAAACTGCAAAAGTTACAGCCACAGTGTATGATAAGTGCTTAGTTAAGATGGACAAAACATTACATTTGTGGATGGAGGACACAAACAGGAAACATATTTCGATTGATGGCAACCTGGTTTGGTACTATTCATCGTTTTGGACATTCACTGGGGTCTTGGAATTTCAAAAATAAGATGTTTGAGTAGCTGTATACTCTTTATCACATGGATGGAACATAATCTGGTTGTATCAGCATTTTTTTTTTTTTTTTTTTTTTTGAGATGGAGTCGTTCTGTTGCCCAGGCTCCCAGGCTGGAGTTCAGTGGTGCGATCTTGGCCCACTGCAGCCTCTGCCTTCTGGGTTCAAGCGATTCTTGGCTTCAGCCTCCTGAGCAGTGGGAATTATAGGTGTGTGCCACCATACCCAGCTAATTTTCGTATTTTTAGTAGAAATGAGGTTTCTGCATGTTGGCCAGGCTGGTCTCGAACTCTTGTCTTCAAGTGATCCGCCTGCCTCAGTCTCCCAATGTGCTGGGATTACAGGTGTGAGCCACCGCACCCAGCCTGGTGTGTATCAGCATTTTGGACTTTGGAGTTTATGTAACCAAGGAACCAGGCTGTGGACCTTGTTTGTTACTTGAAGAATTTAATGTTTATTTCTTCCTTTTTTGAATACTTGACTGTAAAATACTGATCTGATCTGTAGAGAGAACAGTACATGGACCAGGGAATCCTCAGTGCCTTAATAGGTCCTAAGTACTTACTTATTCTTTCCCATAGAGATTTACACATGGTAGGAGAAGAGATTTCTGGAATACCTTTACTCCCCCGAGAAAGCTAGTTTCTTTTGTTTGTTAAGTGAGAGAGTGGTACCACAGGGTTTCCAAGATTTTCAAGGCTGATGAAAATTCTTTTTTTTTTTTTTTTTTGACGGAGTCTGGCTCTGTCGCCCAGGCTGGAGTGTGGTGGCCGGGTGTCAGCTCACTGCAAGCTCCACCTCCCAGGTTTACGCCATTCTCCTGCCTCCGCCTCCCAAGTAGCTGGGACTACAGGCCCGCCTCGTCGCCTGGCTAGTTTTTTGTATTCTTTAGTAGAGACGGGGTTTCACCGTATTAGCCAGGATGGTCTCGATCTCCTGACCTCGTGATCCGCCCGTCTCGGCCTCCCAAAGTGCTGGGATTACAGGCTTGAGCCACCGCACCCGGTCTGATGAAAATTCTTAACTTCTGTTGTCTGTCTTACTTTCTTGAATTTATTTTTTGTGTGTATGTATTTATTATTTAGAGACGGGGTCTCCCTGTGTCACCCAGGCTGGAGTGCAGTGTCACAGTCATAACTCACAGCCGAGTCAATCTCCTGGGCTCAAGTGATTCTCCTGCCTTGGCCTTCTGAGTAGCTAGGAACACAGGCATACTCCACTATGCCCGGCTGTTTTTTTCCCCCTGGAGACGGGATCTTGTGTTGCACAGGCTGGTTTCAAACTCTTGACCTCAAAGCAGGCCTCCCACCTTGGTCTCTGAAAGTGTTAGAATTAAATAGAGTTAAAGGTGTGACCAACTGCGCCCATCTTATTTATTATTAGTAGTAGTTTTTTTATGGAGATGGGGTCTTGATCTGTCGCCCAGGCTGGAATACAGTGGCACGATCTCAGCTCACTGCAACCTCTGGCTCACTGCAACCTCCGGCTCACTGCAACCTCCACCTCCTGGGTTCAACTGATTCTTGTGCCTCAGCCTCCCGAGTAGCTGGGAGGCACCCGCCATCATGCCTGGCTAATTTTTGTATTTTTGTAGAGATGGTGTTTCACCATGTTGGCCGTGCTGATCTCAAACTCCTGAGCTCAGATGATCCGCCCACTTCGGCCTCCCAAAGTGCTGGGATTGTAGGCATGAGCCGCCGCATCCAGCTCTATTTTTTGTTTGATGATAGGAAATTATAAAACATGGAATTATGCATTTTTCAGGCTTTAAAAAATACTTTTAAGTGAATGAAAACGGCATATCTGAACATAAACTTAGGACAAATTTTTACTACTTTTGAAAAAATGTTGGAAAATATTTCTGTATGAAAAGTAAAACAATTTTCAATATTTTTGTAGAAGTCAATGAAAGGATTCTATTTTGCAAAGCTGTATTATGAAGCTAAAGAATATGATCTTGCTAAAAAGTAAGTACAAACTGTAACGTGTATTCGTTTTTTTAAAAATCAATGCCTTTTCTCATTTTCTTTGAAATAGGTAAAAATATGTTCTTTAGTAGTTCTTCCTAAGTGTATTCTGAAATAAGGGATTTATCACTCAGACTGATCGTAAGGACCAACCTAGATTCCATTGAGATTGAAACTGTAATTAGTGTTTTCTGCATGCTGCTGTTTGTTTATACCAAGGGCAAGAAATTGTTTGTCTTAAAACACTTTTTCTAAAAATTGTCTTGTGTTAGAGTAAAAGAGGACCATGCCTATATCTTAATTTATTTTTGGTTAGATATCCGATACCTTAATCAGATGGGAAATAGCAGTGAATAAAAATTAAACTAATTGCAAGACAGGAGAATAGCTTGTATAAAAGATCTTTAATTGACACAATATGTGATGCTCTAAGGCTCTATCCTAGGGATAAGAAGCTTGGTGATTCTGATTTCCTGACTTGGAGTGGATTAAATCAGGAAATGAAGAGGGAGGCAGGCATTTTTTTTTTTTTTTTTGAGGCAGTATCTGTCTCTCTTGCCCAGACTGGAGTGCAGCGGCTGGCTCCATCTTGGCTCACTGTAACCTCTGGCTTCCCACCTCAGCGCCCCAAGTAGCTGGGGATACAGATGTGCACCACCACACCTAGCTAAGGTTTGCATTTTTTGGTAGAGACAGGTTTCACTGTGTTGCCCAGGCTGATCTTGAACTTCTGAGCACAGACGTCTGTCTGCCTCAGCCTCCTGTAGTGTTGGGACTACAGGTGTGTGTTATTGCTCCCAGCCGGGAGGCAGTCTTTTAAAGGCATCCAAAGATGGAAATGCTGGTAAGAAAGGAAAAATGGTGGTACATAAGTTATGTAACTAGCAGCACTGCTACTGTTAACCCTTGTACCTTTTTACTGTGAGACTTTGCTCCCTTAGTTTAGGTCTGGCCTAATTTCTCTGATCATGATACTGTCAAGGAACCTAGAGGATTTTTACTTATTTTAGTTGTCACTTGATTTGAGAAATGGAGATTTCCTGTATTTGGTACTATAATTAGTAATTTTTCTTCTGTTCGATTTTAGCTGGATATAGTACTGTTAGAAATTACTTTCTCGCTTAAAGGGTAAATATATTTCCCTTTGTTGTTTGGGAAGTTGTTGCTCTTTAGTATTTTGCATTATGATAACTTTAAAAATGTTTACTGTAATCACTTTTCTAATTTATTTGCAAAACTGTTAGTGCTTTACTAAAATGTGATCAGAAAGAAAAAGCAATTTATATGTTCATTTCTTATGTGTGGATAACGCTGGAGAAAAATTTGGTAATTGTGACATTTAATGGTAAAATGAGTATATGGTCAACTCTATGTATGCGTTTTTAAGTATTACCCATTTCTTTCTATGAATACTTTTGAGTTATCTGCATAAATAGTGGTAGTCTTGAGTAACAATATAAACGAGTTTAGTGGTTGCTTTGGTTTAAGATGTGTTCTTCAGTTAGCATTTAAAAGTACAGTTCTAAGTTTAATTTACTTTTGTATTTTAAAAAACAGATACATATGTACTTATATAAATGTGCAAGAAAGGGATCCCAAAGCTCACAGATTTCTGGGTCTTCTTTATGAATTGGAAGAAAACACAGATAAAGCCGTTGAATGTTACAGGGTAAGTTATAGGATTCAAATATAGCCTTTGCATAGCCAAACACATGATGCCAAGACAAATTTATATGAGTAAGTTAAATATATTTTATGAATATGATAAAACAGGCATTGGTATCACAGTACCATTATGCGACACAGCTTGGAACAGATTTAGAATTGTTTAACACCTATAAATTGTAAGTCTAACGGTCAGACATGGTGTTCTTTTGTGTTTTTTGCATTCAAATGATACAGATATAATTTTTATTTGATTAATTTCCAGAAAATTCCAAGGCACTTTAACACCTTTGAAGTAACATATTTTTCTCTAGAAGCAGAAGTTTTTGATGGTTGGAGTGATAATTTTTTAACTTTTATATGTAAGTATATATACTCCTACATACATACATACATACAATTTACTAATTTTTAATTTCTTTTCTGATATTAGCGTTCAGTGGAACTAAACCCAACACAAAAAGATCTTGTGTTGAAGATTGCAGAATTGCTTTGTAAAAATGATGTTACTGATGGAAGAGCAAAATACTGGGTTGAAAGAGCAGCTAAACTTTTCCCAGGAAGTCCTGCAATTTATAAACTAAAGGTAAAAAAACAAACAAAACCTAAAGGGAGAAAACTTAATACATAACCATTTCTAATATTTGGAGTTTAAATTACTTTTCAGTAGCAAACCTTAAGCCCAGGTGTTTGTTTCCTTTAAAATTTTTCTTTAAAAAGTGTATTAAAACCTTTCTGAGCAACTGCTGTCTTATTAGGCATTGTTACACTTTATAAGTGACATTTACCCTTCTGGGATAATTACTATTTTAGGGATTTTACAGTTTAGTAGCTGTAAATTAAGTAGAGCTAAGATTTACATTAAAGAATTTGGTGTACAATTTTTGCTTCATTAAGTGAAAATTACCTACAGGATGACAGTTTAGGGATATTTTAAAGAACAGTTTTCTAATAACTATTGTCTGAAAGTAGAAGGGATTATATTTTGAGATAGTAAGGTTTTCAAGCAAAAAATAAAGATGGTTTGTCTAGTATATAAGACGTAATTACTAAAAATGATAGGAAGTTCTTGCTAGTGTGTTGACTGGTTCTGATATTCTTTATAGAGTAAACAGTTACTTAGTAAACTAAGTAACTGTTCTGGAGAAAATCTACACAAATATGTTTGGCAGACATTTAAAATGTATATTGTAATGTTTATTAATGTATATTTTATTGTACATGTACAATATTAAATTATAAATGTATATTTGCCTTTAGCAGCCTCCTACCCCCATTATATGTTTCTGATAGAAATTAAAAAATTTTTAATTTTGAAATAATTATAGATTTTTTTGCACAGGAACTTGCAAAGATTGTACAGAAAGATCCTGTATACTACTTCATTTTTCCCCAGTGCTTATACAGGTTGAGCATTCCAAATCCAAAATCCTAAATGCTCCAAAATCTGAAATTTTTTCAGCACTGACCTGATGCTCAAAGGACATGCTCATTGGAACATTTTGGATTTCAGATTTTCAAATTTGGGATGCTCTACCTGCTAAGTATCCTGCAAATATTCCAAAGTCTGAAAAAATTCAAAATCTGAAATACTTCTGGTCCCAAACATTTTGGATAAGGGATACTCAACCTGTTTTACCTGACCAAACACAATATCAAAATCAGGAATTTTGACATTGGCACAATGTGTGTGTATAGTTTTCTTTCATTTCGTCACATGTGTAGATTCATACCACAACTGCCGTCAAGATACAGAACTACTCTATTACCACAGAGATATTCCTCATGCTACCCCTTTTGTAGTCACGCTGCTTCCTTCTCTTCACTATGCCTAACCTCTGGCAACCATTAATCTGTTCTCCATCTTTATACTTTTGTGATTTCAAAATGTTATGTAAATGTCATTATGAAGCATGTGACTTTTTTTTTTTCTTTTTTTTTTGAGACGGAGTCTCGCTCTGTTGCCCAGGTTGGAGTTCAGTGGCACAATCTTGGCTCACTGCAACCTCTGCCTCCCAGGTTCAAGCTATTCTGCCTCAGCCTCCCTCGTAGCTGAGACTATGGGCGCACGTTACCATGCCCCGCTAATTTTTGTATTTTTAGTAGAAACGGGGTTTCATCCTGTTGGCCTGGCTGGTCTCGAACTCCTGACCTCAAGTGATCTGCCCACCCCAGCCTCCGAAAGTGTCGGGATTACAGGCGTGAGCCACTGTGCCAGGCAAGCATGTGACCTTTTGAGGTTGGCTTGTTCACTCATCATAATACAATTTGTGATTCATCTAAGTTTTGTATATCCATAGTTGGTTCCTTTACTTCTGAGTAGTATTTCATGGTCCACAATTTAACCATTCACTTTTTTTTTTTTCTTTTTTGAGACAGAGTCTTGCTCTGTCTGTCGCCCATGCTGGAGTGCAGTGGTACTATCTCGGCTCACTGCAACTTCTGCCTCCCAGGTTCTCAGGTGATCCACCCACCTCAGCCTCCCAAAGTGCTGAGATTACAGGTGTGAGCCATGGCGCCCAACCTTAACCATTCACTTTTGAGGGGCATTTTGGTTATTTCTAGGTTTTGGCTATTGTTCAACTGCAATGAACAATCATGTACAGATTTTTGAAGCTGAAAAAGCATTGAAAATGCTTCCAAAGATAAATATTACTGACAAGGTAAGTTTTTCTCCCCAGTAGTAAGCTGCTGGATTTTAAATATTAGTCAAAACGTTAGGTCTAATTGTGCAGATTTCTTTACTATATTCTTTAGATGTTATGCCTCAAACATAATTCCCATGTTGGGCGTGGCAATCCAGTTAATTTGGTGTCAGTAGTGTTAAAGAACATACATAATGGTAGGGGATTCTTTTCTTGCAGTGTAACAAGTTAGATACTTTGAAGCTTTCTTTAAAGATTTTCTTTAATAACTTGAAGGCGCTGCTACACCTTTCCTGTATCAGATTTTTTTTTTTTTTGGAATTGAAATCCGTGAGATTTATAACTCTCATGCAAAGCAAATCCATTTCTCCTAAAATTTAAGCCTTGCTAAGGTAAACAATTTCTAACATTTGTTTAATGAATGAGAGTATTACTGTTGAGAAGGCTTTTTCTCTCGAGTATGAGATAGAACTTTTTAAAAAAGCACTCAGTGGTTTAAAAAAAATTTTTTAACATAGAGTCAAAGACTAGGGCTTTTGCAGATGGGGAGAGGCCAGGGTATCATCCATCTCATCCAGAAGAGGAGAAATTGATAAAGGAGAGAGGGGAATGAAATACTACAAATGGGCGGCTTGGTCTTTGATAGCAGAGAGAGTTGAGGGAAGATGAGTTTAAGTAGGTAAAGTAAAATGGAATTTATATGTGATAGCATCAGGTTTCTCAATGAGGGTCGAATCTAGGTTATAAGTTGAAAGTGAGAGTCAAAGGAAGGTACGGGAAAGTTGAGGAAATAGGTGTGAAGTGTCAGGGAGTGGAGAAAGTGAGTCTGTTAGTACTAAAATGGTATTTTGTTCTAGACAGGAGCAGTTTGAGGGTTGAGATAATGAAAATGAAATCAGTTAGCCTGGGATTGTGATTTCCCAAATCTAAGCACACAGAAACCAATTGGGAGGGTTCTTCTGAGGATAAAAAGGAATTAGTTGAAGTGATCTGTAAGCAAACAGTAATTATGGATATAAGGGATTATAGCATTTTTTGCCTGACAGAAGAAAGTGTGTATTTATGTGTGTTTACAGGTGTTTAAAACTTGATGATGTCATTATCCTGAAGGGAACTTGTCATGTGGTGGAGAAGTATATTTCTGGCATAAGGTTATATAGGCCTCCAGTGAGGTGGAAGAGTAAGAAGGGTGGTATGCTGGTTTCAGTGGTATGACCAAAATACAGATTTTGAAAACCTGTGTCAGTGGCAAATGGATGGTTGAGGTTGGAGTGGAGGACAACATCACTGGAGATGAGGTGATTAAAGAACTGAGTAGTCAGCCTGGGCAACACGGCAAGACCCCATCTCTACAGGACATTAAAAAAAATTAGCCAGGCATGGTGGTGCATGCCTGTAGTCCTAGCTTCTTGAGAGGCTGATGTGAGAGCATCGCAAATGAGAAGTGAGTGGCCACAAACCCTACTTCCTCTCCTTGTCATCATGGTAGTGGGGGTTATCCTGAGATGACACTGTCTTCATTTAAGGTCAGGAGGTGATGACAGTGCTTTCAGATGATGATGAAGGTAACAGAACAGTGGGAGGAGAGGGGATGCGGGATTGAGTCAGATTTGAGGAGATACAGAGCAGTTTGAAGGTAAGGACCTTGTTGCCGAGGATTGACTGGGGACGTCTAGGCTTCTGGTGGTGACTCAGATGGACAGGGATGTGTGGCAATAGTCCTGGTAGTCTCTGAGAAGAGTATGAGCTACTGCAATAATCACAGATGCTTTTCTTCACATACAGTTCTTGAGGGTTAGTTTCTGGGTTATAAGCAACTCTCAGAAGGGACGAATAAGGCTTATAGGATGGTGTTTTTGGTGGCATCATCATAAAGCTAGACATAGTGGAATGGTGCTCTTTGGGAGCATGACTTGTTTAAAATTACACAAGTGTTACTCTAATGATTTTTTCCCCCTCTAAATAGGAACAGCTTCTAGATTGTGAAGGTGAAGATGGATGGAATAAACTTTTTGACTTGATTCAGTCAGAACTTTATGTAAGACCTGATGATGTCCATGTGAACATCCGGCTAGTGGAGTTGTATCGCTCAAATAAAAGGTTGAAGGATGCTGTGGCCCACTGCCATGAGGCAGAGAGGAACGTAGCTTTGCGTTCAAGTTTAGAATGGAATTCATGTGTTGTACAGACCCTTAAGGTAGGTAAAAGCTATTGGGTCTTTACATTTCTATGTAGGCAATTAGCATACTTCTTTTTGTACTAAAGCAGCAGTGCCCCTCAAGACTTACATTTCTTTTATTTATGTGGAACAATTATAAAATGAAATTTTTTACTAGGATCAGTTAAATTTATAATGGGAAGATTGGAGAGATAATTATGATAAATGTATATATTTTTGGTGTTTTCATTTATAAGGTTGATGTAAAAATCAATATAGTTTCACAAACATGGAGTGAGAAAAGGAATTTGTAGGCATAAAATGGTTAATTTCTTAACATTTTATTAAGTTTTGTAACTTACTGTTCGTTCCACAAAATAGGAATATCTGGAGTCTTTAGAGTGTTTGGAGTCTGATAAAAGTGACTGGCGAGCAACCAATACAGACTTACTGCTGGCCTATGCTAATCTTACACTTCTTACGCTTTCCAATAGAGATGTTCAGGAAAGTAGAGAATTACTGGAAAGGTAAGTTGACTTTGACGAGAACACTTCAGTATAAATTCAGTTTTTCTTTTTGCAGTAAGTTCATTGCTCTAAACTTCTTTACTGAATCGTTATTTCTGTAATGTCCTAGGAGTTATAGTTAATACAGTGAACCACTAGGAGGCAATCTTATTTTTCTTCTTTTATGGAGAAGTTCTAATTGGTTTTATATGACTTTGCTTTTTAGAGAATTCTTACAGTTCAAGCTTGATTAAAATTAGCCTTATGGTTACTCAGTTTTGTCATAGTCAAGCTTAAAATGAATGTTCTAACTGCTATTTCATATTTTATTTTTTATAATGATATAATCTTGAGTGAAAATTAAAGTTCATCTGTCATCAGATGGCTAGGTTCATATGTACTTAGCATCACTAGTATTTCAGAAAATACTGTTTTAGCTAAGAAACAAAATGACTCAACTATGTGATTTATCTTTTTTCTTAAATTTTGATTTTGAGAACCAGTGTCTCCATTTTGAAAATAAATTCCATTGGACAAAAACATCACTTGGATTTGTATAAAGATGTTAGTTTAGAGCAGGAGTTGATTAGAACTTGTGGGCCAAATATGGTCCCTGCCTAATTTTGTTAATAAAGTTTTATTGGAATATAGCATGCCTCTGGTTATGTAATTGTCTGTGGCTGCTTACATACCATAGGGTTGGAGTTGAGTGGTTGCAGCAGAGATTGTATGCCTGTAAAGCCAGGTTAGTATCTCCTCTTTATAGAAGAAGTTTACTGATTGCTAGTTTAGGCTGTCCATTTGTTTGGAAGTTATTTCCCCATCTGGTATAAGGAAAGAAACTCATTTCACTGAGTGCAGGGAGTAGGTAATTTTCTTGAAAAAGTACATAGTGTCCTAAATTGGTAGGATAAGAGCAGTATCTGAAAGAAATAACTTTAAGATTATTTTAGAAAACATGTAGGATGTTTTAGTTTGTATTCCTTGTATACTCAAATTTTTTGGTCACAAGTTCCTTTTACGTTTTTCTTAAGGACATCAAAGATCTTTGTATGTGGGTTATTTTCTTTCCCTCCCGTCCCCTCTGTCTCTCTGTTTTTTAGATGGAGTCTTGCTCTGTTGCCAGGCTGGAGTGCAGTGGTGCGACCTTGGCTCACTGTAACCTCCGCCTCCCGGTTTCAGGTGATTCTTCTGCCTCAGTCTTCCGAGTAGCTGGGACCACAGGCGCACACCACCACGCCCAGCTAATTTTTGTATTTTTAGTAGAGATAGGGTTCAGGGTGGTCTCAATCTCTTTTTTTTTTTGGAGACTGAGTGTCAGTCTCGCGAGGCTGGCATACACTGGCGCAATCACGGCTCACTGCAGCCTCTGCCTCCTGGGTTCAAGTGATTCTCTTGTCTCAGCCTCTTCCTGAGTAGGTGGGACTACAGGTGCCCACCACACCTAGTTATTTATTTATTTATTTATTATTTTGAGACAGAGTCTCGCTCTGTCGCCCAGGCTGGAGTGCAGTGGCGCAATCTTGGCTCACTGCAAGCTCTGCCTGCTGGGTTCACGCCATTCTACCTCAGCCTCCTGAGTAGCTGGGACTACAGATGCCTGCCACAACACCTGGCTAATTTTTTATATTTTTGGTAGAGATAGAGTTTCACCCTGTCATCCAGGATGGTCTCGATCTCCTGACCTCATGATCCGCCCTCCTTGGCCTCCCAAAGTACTGGGATTACAGGCGTGAGCCCCCGCACCCGGCCGACACCTGGCTAATTTTTGTATTTTTAGTAGAGACAGGGTTTCATTGTGTTGGCCAGGATGGTCTCGATCTCCTGACCTC